>NC_136604.1:3857823-4165323 GCF_910589615.1 Taurulus bubalis | reverse complement strand
ACTGCGTCGTCAATTAAGATTATTAACACTGCTGTTTGTGCACTAACACCTGTAATGTAAAGGGTGATTCTAACATGTATGCACTACAGTTTATAGCATATTACACGTTTGCCTCAGTTTCCTTCATTTGTGCAATAGTTGTTAATGTATATGTTTTTCATCTTCATTCTCAGCAGAAAAGTGTAATTCCTCATTTAGTTTGCTAATCAAGTGTGCAGCTTCTTGAGTAATAACCTGGAACTTTCAAATTATTGTTGTTATTCATTTAATGGTGCTGTTGCCATTTTTTTATACATTACTTTCTTGGAGTGAAAATAAGCCTGTAAAAAAATATCTAAAATGTTTGTAATGTATGATTCCCCACCTCTCCCTCTTTCTCTCTCTCCCTCCATCTCCTCGTCCTCCTGCTCGCTCCTCGTCCATCAGGAGGTGGACCAGCGCTGGTCGGAGTACCAGTCCAGGTTCTCCTCTCTGCTCCAGTGGAGCCGCCAGCATACGGCCCTCATGGCCAACAAGAACTTCCCACAAAACCCCGTGGAACTCAAGGTGAGCGAGAACTCTTTTTTTTTGACTTTTTTAATTAGGTTTATCATCAGCAGTTTCCTGTTGCTTCTCCATTAAAATTGGTATTCTGGGAAGAGACCGTGTTAACCTCATGAATGAAAGAGAGAAACAGTTTGAACACAATTTAAAATCGTCCAAAGTTAGCACTGCACCCAACCTCTCTCTTTATAGTAACATGTTTAAAGGACACAGCAATAAATTACCACCAAACCTAGCAACATCTGGTGATTTGTTGTGTCTCGGGTCTTGTGATCCAAATCGCCTCATGGCAACACAAACGCTTTTGGTTGTCCATGGGAATAGAAGAACCCCTGTGAATTTTCTCTTCAGTCCCACCAACAAGCAGCCAGGGAGAAAAAGAAAATCATATTAAAGAAAAGTTCTGAAGCATAATGGACGACAGCAAACAGAGTGAAGAATATAGATAAAAAGGAATTAGTTTTCAGAACACACATGTGATGTCAGCAAAAACAATAGGAGGATGATGTGAGGAAAGGATGCTGCTGTGACATCATTAATGTCTAAAGACGAGGAGAGCAGAAAGAAGGGGTCACGGCAGCAGCTTGAGATGCTTGTTGAGAAACAGGATAATGACCATCCAGAGATCTTTTACTGTCTCTGACAGCACTGACTTACTGTGTCACAGTAATATTGACCTCATCATTAACTTGCTTCCTCCTCCTCCAGGCACTTTACAACGAGTACGTCCATTTTAAAGAGACGGAGATCCCCGCCAAGGAGGTCGAGAAAGGTCACATCCAACACCTCTACAAACTGTTTGAGGTAAGCATGAACGGAGGAGGAACATGAACGAGGGCGAAAGAGACGAAGTGTGCGTCACGGGGCTCAGTCGGAGGGACAGAGTGCTCTGTGACCAGCGGGTTCGTGCGAGTTTACTAACCGGCTGCACTTGTCTCCTGGAGCAAAGACATTTCTACCGTTTTGTTGTTATCAATGGCGCAGATTGTCTCAGTGGACACGAGTCGAGTCGATGATAGTTCCTCCTTTATTCTCTTGTTTGTCTGTGGTGTGACTTATGATCGTGTTTAAATGTAGCGCTAACGCAAAGGAGGCTGCTAATGGGGTTTGTTAGTGTCTGTTTACGGACTGACCTCCGGGTCTGAAAAGTGAAGCCAATGCTGAAGTGCTGTACGCTTGCATGTTTCCAAATTGCCACCAGGGGGCGACTCCTCTGGTTGTATAGAAGTCTATGAGAAAAATAATCTACTTCTCTCTTGATCTATTCCCTCAGTAAATATTGTAAACATGAGTTTATGTCTCAATCTCTAGTTTCAAGTATTCTTCAATACATGATGTTATACATGAAATGATACTCCATTTAGAGTCAAATAAACCATAAATTGTAGTATTTTTTTAGGGCGGCGCTACTTTGTGATGACGGGTCTCTACTACGGCAGAGAGACGGCGCATTGCGTCTCACCCGTTTTTCGGTTGGGCTGCTCAAAAAAACCTACTTCTGGGCGCAACTTTTAAAGCACCTTCCACACAGGAAGCAGTTTGCGCTTGCTGCAGCACGAAGGCGCTCATCTCGGCTGGAAGCTGTAAAAACCCGCCGGGCCAGCCATCGGAAATATTGTGTTTCAGAGCGCAGTGGTGTGAAAGGCCCTTTCAGCTTTTTTTCTGTTTGCTAGCAGACAAAAGTGAGGAGATACAAAGTCAATGGGAAGCATTAGCTTGGTTTTCCCTCCGGTGTAGGTCAGTCTGTCCCTTGTTCAGTGGACACAATAAGGAGTCGGCTGTTCAGTTTTCCCTTAAGTATTTGCCACCCAAAATTAGCATCCAAATTTGTATCAGATTTAACATGAATTACAGATGGAACTTTCTAACCAAGCTAGCGTTAGCTAGATAATGCGCTAAATTATTAACCTTGTCATAGCAAAGGCATGACCTGCCTTTTTCTACCTCAGATTGGGTTTCCCTGATATTCTCACCCTAACTAATCTCACGCCTCATGCTTAAACCTAACCAGCGAAGGCAACGAGTGCTAGCCAATCAGAGGCTGAGATGGGCGGGTCGTGCCTTCGCCATAGCAAGGCTTCTTATTAGCTGCCGCGCCTTGCTTTTTCCAAGCCTTTGGTGCAAGTGTGGTCACGTCTGGTTCCAAAAAAACAAGATGTGAAAATTGAGGCTTCAAAACGGTCATCCACAAACCAATGGATGACGTCACAGTGACTACGTCCACTTCTTGTATACACACTATAGTGCACATGCGCTGAAGCATCGTGGGACATGAAGTATGTAATCTCTGTGTGTGTGTGTGTGTGTGTGTGTGTGTGTGTGTGTGTGTGTGTGTGTGTGTGTGTGTGTGTGTGTGTGTGTGTCTCTCCAGGTATGGATAGAGTTTGGACGTATCAAGCTCCCTCAGGGCCTCCATCCCAATGACCTCGAGGAGGAGTGGGGCAAACTCATCTTGGAGATGCTGGAGAGAGAGAAGGCTCTCCGGCCGGCTGTGGAGAGGTACTCACTCACACACACAAATCCACTCAAATATCGACTTCAGCAGGATGCATGCAATTAAATATAAAACGCTGATGCAAGTCTTTGCGGTCCATTTCTCATCAAGTGTGATTTTCAGAGACATGCCCTTTTAACCTCTCTGTCTGTCTGTGTGTGTGTTTTCAGGCTAGAACTGCTGCTACAAAGGGCTAATAAGATCCAGAACATGGCTCTGGACGGGGAGGAGAAGCTCACCCTCGCTAAGAACACACTGCAGGCTGTGAGTACCTCCTTTCACACACACATGCAGGGGCGTCGGGTTTATGTTCGGTGCGTTTTGGATGATTCGGCGTGGTAATCTGTGAACTCAAACTGGTCCAGTTCTTTCTCTTTTTGCCACTACCTTGTTTTTTGTGTTGCCAAGAATCTTTCTACTCAATCCACATAGTCACTTTACTAGAAGCCCTCATTTGATGTATGTTTTATTTAAACCAAAGTAATCTTGTTGTCAGTTGCTGCTGAATTTAGTTCCTCTGTATTGTTCACTCAATCTATGTCCGAGGGAACAACAAACATTAGAGCATCATAGCTCATAGGAAAAGAGCCCTACCAAATAAACAAAAAAGCTCATCAACCCTTCCTGCTGTGGCGTCCAGGACATGTCTCGAGTGGAGAGCGGCGAGGCGGTGCAGTGTGAGAGGGAGCTGGCGTGCTACCTGCAGGACTGCGAGTCTCTCATCAGACAACTCAACCAGGATCTCAAGGTCCTCCGAGATGAGAAGTACTACCAGGTGGAGCAGCTGATGTTCCGGTGAGTTCCATTTATTCAAACGGGTTAAAACGCTTCTCAAAGCGGTCCTTGTGTAATTCATTAGTACAAACACAAACAGCTTATTATAGTTCATTATTATACATCTGCTGCAGTTAATGTGCTTTCTCTTCGGCTGTTCATCAAGTGTGTAAAAGTTGCTCTGGTTTAAATCAGTGGGGACAAAAAAAGATGGAGTGGCTCATCAGCACTCCTCTCTATGAGTTACGAAAATTAATTAAATCGTGAGATGCCTGTTAATGCAACTATTAATTATTATTTAAAATTCTGCATTCTGACAGAAACCTACTTTTCAAGATAAGGATGAGTTCATTTTCCCCACAACATCCAGAAAACCAGCATTCTGGTCTTCTGATTCTCTTGTAATTTGTGTACAAAGAGTTTTGCATTTACAAATGTTTCTAACCCAGAGAAAGCTAACGGCCATTGCGTCATATCTCCTTTCCACAGGCGTCAGTCTTGTGTTTGTCTGCCTTTTTTATATTGCTATATACAGTTTTAAGCCACAAATAGAAACTTTTTAGATCTTGGTTGTTTTTAACTATATATTATTTCCGGATGAACAACTGGACTTTAAGAAACAAGTTCTGGACGTTTCTTTTCCGCAGAACAGCGTCAGAGAAACCCAAATTTGTAATGTAAAGCTGCTTTATTCAGTGTTTTACCGGTTTTAATCTGCCGGTCCATTTGTTTTGGAATGTGAGACTTCTGCGGATAATAAAAACCTCCTGAACGATGAACACTGAAGAAGTCCTGGGAGAAGCTGAAGGCAGTTTAGTTTAGAAGTTTAAGTTTAAAAAAATACAAAATAAATCCCATGACGAGTTCACATCGCCAAACCCTTTGTTTTGTTGTGTCATTGAGAAAACCCGAGCAGCAGAAAATGAACCAAAATGAAGATGCTGATTGAATGCTTTCCTGTCTCTACATGACATCACCTCATCTTTAAAACAAATCGACTCAGGTAAAGGAATTAGTAAGTAACTATATACGTGTTTCTCACATCCTCAGAGTGTCTTGCCTTCAAGAGGAGCTGGTCTCCCTCAGACTGCAGTGCTCCAGCGTCTACAGGAAAGGCCACTTCTCCCAGGCGCTGGGCACCATCGGGGCGGAGCACCCCAGCCAGAGAGCCACGGACGGCGGCCTGACGCTGGGCCAGACCCTGCTGGGCGCCGTGGGGGCCGTGGGTGCGGTCGGTGCCGCGCTACTGCGGCGGCCCACGGCTCGCTCCCAGCTGGTGGCCATGTCGTCATCGGAGGACGAAGGGAGCCTGAGGTTCATCTACGAGCTGCTCGGATGGGTGGAGGAGACGCAGGTCAGAAACCGTAGCTGTTGATGAAGTTTCTGTCTTGATTATTCAATGTAATCTATGAAATAGAATAGATATATATATTTTAGAAGCGGGATCTTTTGCTCCATCACTAGGACACATTAATAAAATACTTAAATTCCATGAAGTAGATCTTGGACCCTGTACAAGAAAACAGTTCAACATTATTGTAAAGCATTTCCAGTATATTTTGGGGAAAATGTGAGAGAGATTTCAAAATCAAAAAAAGGATTACAATATAGAAATATTTTGTGCGTTTCAGGACCTTTTGGAGCGAGCTGAGTGGGGCGCCGACCTCCCGTCCGTGGAAAACAACCTCCAAGAGCACAACGGCGTGCACGCCGCCGTCGAGGAGCTCATGAGCAGCCTGCAGGAGGCGCGCAGCTACGAGGTACGAACACGCCGCTCCTACACGGAGACCTCCGGGCCGAGAGCCACGGGTTTGTGACGCTGCTCTACCTTCCTCTCCTTCAGGCTAAAGTGTCTCCGAACTTCAAGAGCAGTTACTCTGAAACCCTGGCCAAGCTGGAGCACCAGTACTGCAAGCTACTGGTCAGTCTCTGAGAAAGATCTGTCTGTGTGTCTGTGTGTCATCGTGTGTGTTTTAGTGGTAACACTTCTTTGTCTCCCAGTTCACCCCCTCCTTAGTTAATCCCATTACACCGTGACAGGACTCTCATGCTAAGAACACTTAACTTTGCATCTGCTCTCTTTTTGCTCCTTTCCCCAAATTCCTCCCCCTCTCTCTTTTGATTTCTTTGTCCCCTCTTGCTTCTTGTCTCTTAATATATTTCTGGTTTTACATGTGTTATTAATTCCTAACACTGTGAAGGATTAGATGAGCAAGATCACAAAACTATATTTATATGCTGTGGGAAATTAGAAAATGACATTCGATGGAATAATGGCTCTTAAAAGATTATTTATATCCTTTTTATAAAAGCTCATTTAAAAATGATTCGATAAAGGCCACAAAGCTCCACTTACATCCACAAAATTCATTCATTCATTCCTATCTATATTCTGAAGGTTTTTACAGAGAGGTTTTTGTTCTACTTTATGGAGAGATGCAAATAGATATTCAAAACACACTGTGTAGAAAAGTCTAATATGTCAACAAAATAAAACAGTCCCCTCTAAACCTGCGTTCCCGTGTCTCACCTTCAGTGACCTTTGTCACCCACGGTTGTTGTCGTTGCAGTGATTTTATTCTAAACTCTCTCTCTGCACTGCTGATCAGCGTGACGACGATGTCTGTTTGTGTGGTTGCCATAGGAACATTCGTCATGGCGCCTGCGGAGCTTGGAGAGCCTGCATGCGTTTGTGTCACACTGCACCGAGGAGCTGATCTGGCTCAACGAGAGGGAGGAGGAGGAGATCGCCTTCGACTGGAGCGACAACAACGCCGGCATGAACGCCAAGAGAGATTTATACAGCGTGAGTGGAGAGGAAGGGAACGCACAACTTCCTGTCGCATTCGCACAACACCGACAACACACCGCATGACCTCTGGAAGGTGTTTGTTGAAAGGAAAAAGAACGAGAGGCATCCATAAAACAAGCCTCCCTGCACAGTTTCTACGGAACGGAAATATAAATATATATTATCGTCACCTTCCTAAAATAATGGCCTAAGTCATTTTTTCAGGTTTTTCAGAAAACACAAAAAACAAATACCAATGTAATATAGTGCACAAGCTCCCTCTAGACACTGCACAACAGGCATACTGTCATAACAGTCAAATTATGTTATGATTACTAATATTATGTTCGAGTGAGATTTTCATTGACAAAAATGCTAACTAAATTGCTAGTTTAAATACTAGCTTCAAAATGCATTATTGAAAAGCTTGTAAAATTGCCTAAGTCACATTGTCTTTTGACTTAGGCAAAATAAAATGGCCTGAGTCACACTCTTGACATAGTTATACTACAGGGTAGAATCACATGAACTGAGGATGGAGGAGATTTTACCAGAGGTATCATGTGGAGATGATTTAGGCAAGAAAACCATTTTTGTCAAAAAATGACTTTATGACATTAATTTAGGAAGTTGACGATATCCAAATGTGTTTTTTTACACACACACACATCAGTGGTGTTTACGCGCGCACAAACCAGGCCAGTGCCATAAAAATATAAAACCAGTAATCTATTGTAACCACCCATCTTTTCCGGTTCTGTTTGCAGGAAACGAGGTTAGAGCTGGATGAGAAACAAGATGTGATGCAGTCGCTCCAGGAAACGGCCAACCGCCTGTGTCTGGAGAACCATCCAGCCAAACAGACTGTGGAGGTGAACATTTACTCACTGGCACTGAATGACCTTTAAACATGTCGGCTTGTGCCTCGTTTGTTGGAGCAGCTCAACCTTTAATGCTTTTGATCAAATCCCACTTTCCTTCCATTCGGCTGTGCTCTTCATGATATTTAGTTTGGTTGCATTTTTAGAAGTCTAGAAATGTAAATTGGATTCAAAAGGGCAGAAGGTGAAATGTGACCTTTTTGGAAACCTTTTTGCCAAACAGTTTGAATTTCTAATTGTATCCAATAGAAACATGTTTGGGCTTTTTAATTATTCCATCATTTTGTCTGTGTGTTAATAAAATTTAAAAGTTCCACCCTAGCTCATAATAAGTCTATCATATACTGTGTACCCAAAATACAGACACTCGGACCTTAAAAGGGCTTTATAAGAGAAGAGCATATCGATTGCCTCTCAACGGCCCTCAACATGGCGGCGGCTAAGCTGGCGGCTAGAAGCTAACAGCGCTAACAGTGCAGACTTCATAATGAAAACAGCAGTGGTACTATGTAATCAAACTGGTATCTAGAGGTTTAACTGCTGAAAATGAATGAGTATTTTGGAGAAAACAATATTATAGAATTTCTCATGGGATTTGTTTTTCATACTAGGTTACATGTTCACGCTGCCTATTCTCTGCCACAGCACATTACTGCACATATTACAAAAAGAACACCAGCGTTTCAGAAGCTGCCTGAACTGACCGTCTGCCTGTGCCGACCAGCTTCCCTGTTATTGCCTCGCCGTACGTAACTGCAGCGCGACGTCTCTCTCTGCGTGCTTTCAGGCGTACAGCGCAGCCCTGCAGACTCAGTGGCAGTGGGTGAACCAGCTCTGCGTGTGCGTGGAGCAGCATCTCAAGGACAACACGGCGTACTTCCAGGTGAGGCGACGAAATACCGTTCAAACTGAGCGTCAGATTATGTAAAATAAAGTCTTTCCCAAATCCACAGGGAGACCGCTGGCTGTTCTCCTTGATACCGGGCATGTTCCCGGTCCTCTACAGGTCCCCCTGAACATCATTCCACTAATGTTTACTATTCCTGTCTCCCGGGTCAGTTCATGGGGGATGCTCGGGAATGCGAGTCGTACCTGCGCCAGCTCCAGGAAACCATCAAGAGACAGTACACCTGTGACAAGAACAGCAGACTGAGCAAACTGGAGGACCTGCTGCAGGACTCAATGGTAGCTGAACACCTTTGGTTTTACCTCCAGTTCTGAGCGCGACACTTGTCAAACTTTTATGGGCGACTCTGGCAACTCCACACAGAAAGAAATGTCACATTTTCCTCTGTTTGATTTGAACCAACTGCAGTAAATACAAGCACCAGATTCATTGACCAACTAGAAATAGACAAACTTAGGGAGCTTCCTCAATGGCGACAGGGCCCTTGAGCAAAGCACCTGACTCCCAAATGTATGGAAGATACTCGGTAGAAAACCGTAGAAGTTGAGTGAAGTCTTTATTTCAGTACAATCAATCCAGGAAGGGGCTTTCCTTTCAAAATAAAAGGTTCTCATTTGCAACGTTTCTGCTCTGTTTTGGGTACTGTTCTCCTCAGCTCGGAGTCTGGCTCTAGATTATCAATCCGGTTTAGGGGAAAGAAAAAAGAAAAGCTCTGGCATCATAATGTTTCTTTTTTTAATCCCAGTTTACTGTGTTCCTTCAGTTTTCAAAGCCCTGCCGCCACCTTGTGTCCACAGAGCAAACCTACACATAACAAATGTGAAAGAATCCCAGACATTAGCTTTAACATGAACTAGTTCTCCATGAACACGTAGCACCCAAAGGAGCAACAGAGCGCTGCAGGAGCGCTTTTGCTGAATCATCCCCACCCTCCCTCTCCGTGTCCCATTTGTTAGACTGCCATTTTCACACCTACCGTCCACACACACACACACACCTCTGACTTGAAGCAGATGGCAGTGTTGGTGTGGGCAGCGCTCCACAGGCCGCAGCAGTGAGCGTCCCCTCAATAAAGAGGCGCGTGTCACGAACAGCTGCTCTTTTCACAGATCTGTGTGCAGCCTTGTGACGTGCCTTAGTGTGTGTCCATAGCCACGCGCTATGATGGAACGCTGATTGCATCCATCTAGTTTCGCCTCTTTATGACAACGAAAAACAAACAAACAAACAGCAGAAGCTTTTGTTCACAACCGAGGAGAGGATTTTACATCAGCCCTTTCACCCCCTGCATAGATTACTCACTTTCTCTTATATCACGGTCTGATTTAAGATTCTGATATTGAACTACTTCCATAACTGTATGGTTAGATGTGTGTAACCTCTTACTGTCACTGGAGAAGGATGAATTTCGTACATCTCTAGACTAACTTCTCCTGGATGTAATCATCGGCACCGAGAGGTCCAGAGAGCATATTAACGCTTCTCTGATAATCAAATTGTTCTCATAGTGATGGTGGTTGTTCTTGTGGTTCTAATTAATTTGGACTTCTTCATGCCCCCACGTTTGAAAGTGTCTCCTGATTAATTGTGTTTCCTCCAGCTCGTTATTTTACTTGTTCTCGTCGTGCTGACTGCAGCAACCGCCGTGTCAGTGTGAAATTCATTTCTGGGGTGTAATTTAAGTTATTTATAGCGCCCCCCCCCCCCGCCCTACCTCCCCTCGTTCTATCTCACTCTGTCTCCACCTCTCACTCAATCCATCTCTTTGCGTCGGTACCTCTCCCCCTGCTGTCTCTATAATGAACCTTTAATGACTCTCTGCTGGGGGCCAGACATCAATTGAATGCAAATCTACTTGTCAGGGTGGAAGAGCTCACCTTTTTAAAATGTCTAATGGAGAGTGAGTCAGGAAGTCCACTCACAACAGGGGCTACAGGATAAAATGCTAACCATCATTCTTATTCATAATCCACACTTCTTTTGGTGTAAAATACACAACTTAAAGAAAGATGTGACATTTAAAGGTGTCAATGCCAGTCAGCCCACCACCATCTCCCAGGATGAAGCCTACTGACTTCTCCTTTAGCAACAAAAATAAGTGACTAACTCAGAAAATGACGGAGTAGGACAGGAAAGTATTCCATGCTCTCATCAAAAAGTATTTATTAAAAAAGACAACATGTTTCGACCACTTAGTTTCGACTAATTATATAGAAGTCTATGAAAAGATTGATGTATTCCCTCAGTAAACATTGTAAACATGAGTTTATGTCTCAATCTCTAGTGTCAAGTCTTCTTCATTACAGCGTGATGTCCATTCAGTAAATTATCACTCTGAGACTAACAGACGTGAAGTGATGGGCAGTCCTAATGCTCCTCTCCGTCCCGCAGGAGGAGAAGGAGCAGCTGATCGAGTACCGCAGCACGGTGGCCAGCCTGGTGGGCCGGGCCAAGGCGGTGGTGCAGCTCCGGCCCCGCAACGCAGAGAGCACCCTGGGGGCCACAACGCCCATCAGAGCCATCTGCGACTACAGACAGATAGAGGTATGGGGACCCACCACATACGTGTGCATGTTTTAGAGCCAGTCTTGCTTTTCCCATCTCGGCTCTGGGAAACCGGTGTTGTGTCGGGAACCGTTGACTTCCAAACTGTGACTTCAGCCACTCTATTGTTTTAACCCTCACCACCGACCGCCTCCCCTCTGCCCTGCACTTCCTCTCCAAGCCCCTCCCACATCCACTTTGTGGCCGCTCTATTACGGCTCTTTCCTCCATGCGGTGAAATTTATTTTTTATCTTTAAATTGATGAGTGCGTCTACACAATCTCTTCTCTCCACCCAGGTGGTCCCTATTGATGAATAGTAGTGCATTCTTTTAGTAACTGCTCCAACTGTTTTCACTTCACTTTTACCGGCAAGTATAAATAGCAGCGCTGAATAATGATCCAGCATTTATCCCTCACATCGTTCTCTCAATAGAAGATATTAGTATCTTTGCAAACAGCCAAAAAGCAGGAAGTAAAGTAGTGATTAATGAGGGGAGAGCTGGAGGTGTGCGTTGATTCCCCTCAGTGCCACTTTTATGTAACACACACAGAAACGAGTGAAGTCTCCCTCCCTTCCTCCCCCTCTCCGCTGTGATGTCCTCTGGGAAGCTAAGAGCCAATGAATTAAACATCTGTCCCATCCCCTCCTTGCGGCCGGTCGAAAAGCAGCGCCTCCCCGCATCACGGGAACGCTGCTATTATTAGTTTGCCGTGTCTGATTCCTCGGGGGCCAGTTTGTCCATCGAAGCATACTGAATGTGAGGCGCTGCATCCAGGTGAAGAAAGGAAGGTGGTCTTCTGCAAAGTCACCGATCTAGAACAAAAAGGATCGGCGCTGAAAGTTCTTCTCAAACAAATCAGTGTGTGCTGGTAAACGTGCACGTGACCAAAAGTAATCTTTCTCTCCTTCACTTTCCTGTGTCTCCTCCTTTCTCTCTCCATACCCTCATGTACCTTTTTTGCCTTTCCCTTCTCACCCCTCTCCCCCTCCTCCTCCTCCTCCTCCTGTTCCCTTCCTCTGGGCTGACAAGACAAACGTTCAGGTATAGCTGCCTATATTCTCCCTCTCTCACCTCAGATTCTCACACTGCACACACACCGCGTTGCCCCTCTCTTATCAGCCGATGTCAGGTTTGATACCCGCCCTGGCAGGTCAAATTAGGTCAAACAGTAGGTGTGTGGGTGAATCTGATCCTTCTCCCTTCCCATTCATTGGATTTTCTATCCTGAAACCAAAGAATGGAAATGGAAAATTGGGCCTGATCCATCAGAACACACGATGCTAAATTGTGGTTACAGTTCTGACGGTTGAGTATAGACCGTAGAGAGATCACACAGTTCCATCTCCATGTGTGTCCACCATTTATTAACTTTCTTGTTGTACTACTACATACTAATACTTTCACACTGACCGCCCAAGAGGTGAAAGGTGAGGATGAGACACAGCATCAGCGCTGATAAGGGCAGATGGGAATTAAGTGAGCTGAACTGGATTTAACACGCCCTCATTCAGTCAGTCAGCCAATAACACAACGCAGCTTTAAAGTTTTTAATTTACATTCCATGTGCGTACTGATTGTGCATAGCATTCATTCTGGGTGTGTGCAGGGAGGGGGTGAGAGAGGGTGGTGGGTGGGGGAGGCAGCCCTAAAACACTTTGCCTTGTGTTTATTTTAGGAAATAAATGGACTAATTGCAGACTTTATTTTTTTTTCTTGCTGAGTTTCTTCAAATCACCACGTCACTGCCGGTTGTTTTTGTTTTTTAACTCGTTGGTGAATTTGTGAAACCTAGTCCAGGTATCAATAAACCTGACTAAGGGAATGATTGGGTTGTATGAGGTACTGATCACTAGTCAGTGTATTTACCAGCAGTGGACAGTTTGGAGAAGCAGACTGGAAAAGCAGCACAGGAGCAAATCAATGCACCTAAAACAAACATGTCAGCTTTTGTGTGTGCTATATTTAGAATATTTTCACAGCTTCCTCTTGCTCTCATCACCTTTGACAAAATAAGTAGTTTTAACTGGCAGACTGCTGGTTAGTTTGTTCATATTGTGTGTAAAATATAAAATGGCCGTTTTTATAAGCCATGAAAATTATTTTTTAAGATAATCCTTTATTAGTCCCGCAGTGGGGAAATTGCAGGATTACAGCAGCGTTGCACACACATAGTAAAAACAATCACGTAATATAAATAAAATAACAATAAACAGTAAGAGAAGAATACAGTAGCAATTTTAAATTAAATATACAAAAGTACTTAAATGTCACCTGGTGTGCACCAGGTGAGTGCAATTAAAGTGACCACAGTGAATAAAGTCCACTTAAACTAATATTGATGTTTTGTAGGTGTCTAACATACATTTTGCTGCTGTCCTCGTCCACAGCTGTATTTTTTTTATTTGGTCCCTTGCTGGAACTTGCTGGTCTGTTTCTCCGCCTGCTGTAGGTTGACAGATATATTCCTCATACAACCACGCTTCAGAAAGTCTGAACTGTCCCTTTTGAAGCGTCGAGGTGCAAAGCAGCTTCCAGTCCCGTGTCAGGGTCTCTAGTGGCATATCATTTTAGGGCTTCTGCTAACTTCATGAAATTCATGAATGTTTTGTATTTTGTGTTGCATTATGAGTTTGTTGCTCTCAACTTTTGGTTTACTTTTTTTTCACTTCTCTCCTCCTCGATTTATCCTCTTTTTCCTTTAATCCCTCCACCATCCATCCCCCCTTTTCTAACCTTTCTCTTACTTTCCCATCTTGTTCCCTTCCTCACTCCCAACATCTGTATTCCCATAACCTCCATCCCCTCTTTCCCCATCCTTCCATCTGTGCTCGATCTATCCCCCTTCTCCCGCCTCCTCTCAGATCACGATAACCCGCGGCGAGGAGTGTGTGCTGGAGGACAACTCTCAGAGGACCAAGTGGAAGGTGATCAGCACGACGGGGAACGAGGCCATGGTCCCCTCGGTGTGTTTCACCGTCCCGCCTCCCAACCAGGAGGCCATGGACACGGCCAGCAGGTGAGACACATGCGCCAGGAATTGGTTTCCGATTTCTATAATGTCAGGAAGTGGTAAGAACACTGTGTGTGTGTGTGTGTGTGTGTGTGTGTGTGTGTGTGTGTGTGTGTGTGTGTGTGTGTGCAGGGCAGAGCAGCTGTACCAGAAGGTCATGTCTCTGTGGCATGAGCTGCATGTGAACATGAAGAGTGTGGTGTCCTGGCACTACCTGCTCAAAGACATCAGGACCGTCTCCGGATGGAACCTGGACACGGTGAGACATGGGCTTCTTTTTTTCTTTGCCCTGTTTGCGATCTGCCGTCTTCCTTTTCCAGTGTGACGTCCTCCTCTTCCTCCTCCTCCTCCTCCTCACCGTCTCCCTCTTGTGTCTCACCTGTCAGGTTCGCTGTCAGGCCCCGGCGGAGAGGCAGCAGGTCCTGGATCACCTGGAGTCCCAGCTGGCCGACTTCCTGTCCGACAGCAAAGAGAGCTCCGAGTTCACGGCGGGCGAGAGGCGAGAGCTGGAGAAGGACGTCCAGCAGGCCCAGCAGCACTGCGAGGACCTGCTGCTCAACATGGAGACCGGTGGGACACATATATACTCTGTTGGATGCACACACACCTCCTAAACACGTAGATTGGTAACAGTTGTGGTAACTAAGTACATTTACTCAAGTACTTTGAAGTATTTTCTTGGCATGCCACTTAAAACGTCTACTCCCTCAGTGGGAAATATGTAAAAGCAAATGGCTGCAGTGTTTCTGTTCAGGCCCCAAATAACTCCTCTTTCTCTTTTCTGTCTGTCTCCAGTGGAGAAGGACGAGTCGGTCTCCCGTTCGTACCTGTCGGAGCTGCAGAACATCACCCTTCGTCTAAATGAGGCCGAGCAGAGACTGATGAGGGGGATTCAGACTCCGCCCCCAAGCCGGCTGTCAGGTGACAGCGCTGACAACACTGTCCAGATAGCGGAGCAGGAGGTCAGTTTGAGCCCCATCTGCTGGCTGCAGTGGGCAATAATTAATATCAGCGACTGTTTTCTTGAAAAAAGATTTGTTTTTACTGGAAAACAACGGGCAATATTTCTTTTTTAATTACAATTCGGTCACCAGGACGCTATTAACCCCTCGTTTCACATTCCTGAGCAGAAGCTGCAGTCGGAGCTGGATGGCGTGCGCTCCAGCCTGGGCGACGTGTCTCGCCGCTGCGTCAGTTTCTTCGAGGAGAAGCCGACGTCCTCCAGCGTTCCCGTTCTTCGGTCGGAACTCAACCGGGCCGTGGAGAAGACGGACAAACTGCACAACCTCTCGGCCGTCTACCTGGAAAAGTTCGTGAGCTTTTTTACTCTTTTACGTCGATCGATCAACTCAGAAATATATGTGAATGTGCCACTCACTCTTTACCTTTAACCGCCTTTTAGATTAAAAACGGTGGACATCCTGATGCGCAGCCTGGATGAAGCGGAGAGCCAGGTCAGGAAAAACGAGAGCAGGCTAAGTGAAGAGGACATTGTTCCCGCTGACACGTCGACCATTCAAAGCCTCAGAGATCAACTTGGGGTAAGGGACACGCTGTCATATTATAATAATAATTCCAACTTTTATAGCGCTTTTCTATGTACACAAAGACGCTTTACATTGGAGACAAGAGACGGAGACAAACGGAACAAAACTAATGCTTCATGTCGTGAAACTATTTGAACGTTTTGCTGCATCCTCTCTCCAGAGGTGGCAGGCCGAGCTCGTCGAGCAGGAGGGCGTCTTCCAGGCTCTGCAGTCGGAGGTGGGTCGGGCCAAAGAGGCGGGCTCCCAGCTCAGCAGGCTCCACCCAGACCGCAGCAGCGAGCTGGAGCGCTACCAGGAGAGAGCCAATCAGATGGCCGAGAGGTGGAGCGGAGTCAAGAGACAGATGGAGACACGGTGAGCAGGACGGGGGGACGATGAGAGCAGGTTTGGGGAGGAGATGAGGAGAAGGGTTACCAGAATGATGGTCAGCGTGAGGATTATTAGAGAAATGTATAATAGCAGAACAGGCAACGATATATTGTCTCGCTAAAACACATTCTCATACTGGATACAGGGCCCTCTTGGCGGTTTTTCCAACTACGTTGCTTTAAAAACTGGAATTTAAAGTTTTTTTTATTTGGACATTTCTCCTCCAACTCTAAACGTGCACGTCTTAAAGTGGTCCTATGGACAGATGGGTGGAGCTTTCCGCTCCTTCAGGGTTTTCTCTGTTGCCGCTCTGATTAATGTCCCTCCTCGTCTGGTCCCTGAGGGTTTTGGTCGTCTCTTTGCAGGTCTGTTGGGGTTCCATATTCCTTACATTAAAATAATTTAAAAAAATGGATATAATAGTGCTCCGTTAGATCATGTGACACTTGGAGTGCTCTCAGTGGGCTTTATTTAACTAATAATGAGACTTCTGAGGGTAATTGGTAGCACCAGATCTTATTTAGGAGCCTCATAGCAAAGGGGTTAGATACATATGCACACATCCCTTAAAAAACTATTCTCTTTTTAAATAAAATCCAAATAAACATCCATTTTAATTCCAGCTTATGATGTAAGAAAATAGGAGAAAGCCAAGCAGCAGCATGCTGTACTTAGACAGATATGTTTGTGCGTTTCTGAAAGTCTTTCCTGTTCTTGTTGCAGACGGACCGATCTAGAAGCCCTGGGCTCGGCCCTGCAGCAGTACAGAGGCGGTCATTCTGCTCTGATCAGCTGGATCGAAGAAACGACAGAGAGACAGGAGAACACACAACCCGGACAGACGGATAGCAAAGCGCTGTCCGAACAACTGGCCCAGCAGACGGTTAGTAACAATAAATGATATTAGAAATATAAATATCAAATGTTCTATAATGGAAAAATAAGGATAAAACTAAATGGAACCGCAACATTAAATCTGACTAAATACATAATGTGTGTTTTTTATGTCCGATTCCCCTCCTCAGGCATTAGTAGCTGAGATTGAACAGAATCAGGCCAAACTAGACGAGTGCCAGACTCACTCCAAACTGTACTGCACCTCAGTGAAGGTAAGGGACTGCTCCTGTTGGTTCTCATATGCAGCGTGTCACGTGTGTCCACTGGTTTGTGAGGGGCACTGATCCAGAGCATCTGGTCGTCACTGTTCTGTGTCGAAACAATCAACAGACGTGTAAATGCGTTTGAAACTAGTATTCCATTAATACACTGAAATAGTCTCTCTTGCATTATGTGCAATCATAATGCAGGCATTGCACTTACTCATGTGGCTGTACTCTTCAGGACTACGAGCTGCAGCTGATGACCTACAGAGCCTTCGTAGAAACTACGCACAAGTCGCCTGTCAAGAGAAGGAGGATGCACTCTTCCTCTGACGCCATCACTCAGGAGGTGAGGATAGAGAGAGTCTGGTCAACTCTTGTGATAAGTATCGAATATCTTTTTTTTTTAGATATTACGATCATCTAAATCCTATATTTGTTTCTGGCCGTTTCTCTCTGCAGTTCATGGACTTGCGCACACGCTACACAGCCTTGGTCACCTTGACAACCCAACACGTAAAGTACATCAGCGATGCCCTGAGAAGACTAGAAGAGGAAGAGGTGGGGCTTTGTTTCGCTTCATTTCGCCCTCCTGTTTGGAGCGTGTGGTTAGATTAAGTCACTGCAATGCCATGTGCGAGGAGTTTATCTTGAATTGTTTTTCTCGATCTGTGCAGAAAGAGGTGGAGGAGGAGAAGCAGGCCAGGGTGGGGCATGTTTCAGACCTGCTGGGCTGGGTCAAGGGCCTGCAGGGACGGACCGGGGGCCCCAACGCCGAGTCCTCACTTGCTGCTCAACAGGTACAACAGAAATATAACACATTGTTCTTCAGACAGGTTACCTTTGAGCATTTCACGTTTTGTTCTGTGCAGCTCCCAACTGTTGTAGAGGATGACCCTCTACAACAGTTGTAGCCCTTTTCACCCTACATTCAATGTCATTTACTGTTTAATTGGAACGTTCATGCGTGTGTTCCTCTAAAGGCAATCAGTGAACAGCTGGCAGCCAAGAAAGACGAAGTGGCTGAAGCCATCAGGAGCACTCAGGTCTTCCTGCTGTCGAAACAGGCCAGCAAGTAAGATCACACACAACGCATTCACTCCACGTGCTGTTTGTCTTCCCCTGGGTAACACATGGGATACATCAGATGTTTTGAAGTGGAGTCATGAGGCTCTTCTCCATAGTTGGTGTATTTACCTACAGTAGCTGGAGTTTGGAGAACCAGCACGGGAGCAAAGAATGTACTGCTGTGGACGTTTTTATCAGTCTCAGTGTACGCTATATTCAGAATATTTTCACCGCTTTACCTTGCCCTTTCTGGAGGGGAACAGAAGCAGTTATCTAAAGCCACTCGACTCCATTGACAAAGTCATTTTACCTTGTGGAACACACTCGTCGCTGTTTCTGTCAATGAAGTGTGATGATAAATACACTGACACTTCATTATTTTTCCTTATTTTCAATTGTTTTATTTTTTATTTTTTATTTATTAGTTGTATTTCTTCTAATTTTTCACTTTACGTTGTCTGTTTTCCCTACCTTCCTGTCACTTTATGCAGTACTACTGCAAACAGAACAACACACACCAAAAAAAAAAAAATACTTGTTCGCTGATCCCTGTCGCTATATTGTGCACATTCTCTAATAAAGTATATTTAAAAAATATATATATACACTGACTACGGATAAGTACCTAAGTAAAGAAATCCAAACTTTCCTTTTTAGCAGAACCTTTTTCAGGTTTATAACAGTTTGGGAAATTTGGGTAATTGGATGAAACCTCAAGGCAAGGTGGGGAATATTAAGTGAATGTTTCAAATAAACAGGTTCACATTACTGGAGTATTATCAGCTGGTTATTGTACCAAATGGTTTGTTTCATCTCTCTCGCTCACAAAGCCCACCCGCTCTGTCCTCCTCCCCCGTGTCCCCCTCAGGTTGTCCCCAGAGGAGCGTGGTAATGTCGAGGCTCAGCTGGACGGGCTGACGGCCACCTACAACCAGATGTGTGACAGCTCCACCCAGCAGCTGCAGCAGCTGGAGCAGCAACTGGCCAAAGAGGAGGAAAGAAAGGTATATCGGTTGGAGGGGGGCTAGCGCTGATTTGTGGAAAAAAAGAAGTGTTTTCAGGTTTTTCCAGCTTGTCGAAATGTAATTGTTTAAATGTTTTGCTATAAACGCTTGCGAGCTAAGCGTGAAGTCGAGTGTGGGCCAGCGAGAGTGTGTGTGTGTGTGTGTGTGTGTGTGTGTGTGTGTGTGTGTGTGTGTGTGTGTGTGTGTGTGTGTGTGTGTGCGTGCGCGCGCGCGCGTTCTACAGCATGATGTGTCTTCACCGATTTTTGACAAACATCACCACTATTGACGAGTGTCACTTATTGACTTGGTTTAACAAACATCACAGACCCCGTTCAGACGTGTATCCAGATGATCCAAAAACATTTTATCTTTAGCACTTTTGTTTGACCTCCTCCTTTTGTCATTTAAGGAGACGGTACAAATAATACAAGGAAAGCTTTTTCTGAAAACATTATTTTGTTTTTGTAAATTAACAAGGAAGGGCAAAGAAGAGTTCACTGGATGACACGGTCTGAATCGGGCCGTAGCATGAAGTGTTCCACTGACTCACATTGTTCTCCTAAAAGCCTGCAGTCATTTCACCATCTATCCTCACCTTAGTTTTTGTCATCATCCTCATCATCACACCATCATACTCATCATAAACACATCTGCTGAACCGCTAACATGGCCTCAGTGGTGCCGCACTAGTCATGCTAGCAGTTAGCTAGAAGCTGTAGAGCTCAGCTTTTTGTGGATCCACGGTTAGAAACGATCATTTACAAAATAGATGCACCTTCACATTTTAATCATCTCTGTAGCTGCCGAATAGTTTCATGTTTCTTTTCTTTATGTAGTAGTGAAAGAATGGCACTGCATAAAGTAAACTGCATCATGTTTACCGCATGTATACAGTGGACCAACCACACATGCGCAGTCAGCTCTCACGTGGTCATTCCTGTTCTGCCACATGCAATGCGGTACATCTGTCAGAAAATAGATTGAATGTGTGAGAATTTCAGGTTTCAAGCGATCCTTCGTGATAATTCTCATGCCTTGACAGCTGCATTTCACGACCGATTCCTCTGTGAATGTTCTGTGTTTTGACAGGGGAATACTCACTGAAGCCTAGATGTTTTTATAAAAAATTTACTTTTAGGGGTTTTGAGTGTAAGTGCACCAGAGGCCAGCTATGCAACAAAAAAAAGATAACACTTCACTGTTTGAGCATGTTGTGTCCAGATCACCAGAGTGTGTGAATGAGAGTTTTTGTGTTTTTTTCTAATGCATACTATTAATGTGTGAAACTTTCAACCAGCATTTTGCTTGAAAACCACTAACAGCAGCCAAAGGAGAATTGTGGACATCCAAGCTCTGAGCCAAGGATCAGAATGGGAGACGGAAACTAAAGCAGGACATTTGTAATTACACTAAATCGTCAGATCAGTTTACTGTTAAGTTAGCGCAAACGTAAACATATGATATGTCACAAGACAACACGGCCACTGATAACGGGTAGTAACACTCTTATACGCTACATGGTATATTGCAAAACAATCTGCAATTCATCATGGTATCTATGCAACTGAAAGGCTAAACATACCTTCATAGTGGTAATTTTTCTGAGCTCCTTCCAGTCTAAAGTGAAATCAGCAGGAGGATTTAGTGTCAGTGCAGCGATAGAAGTCAGAATGAAGAGCAGCATGCAGATTGCTAACAACCAGCTTCTCACCTGTCGCGCCTCGCTCTGCCGAGCCATAAACTGTGTGTGTGCCACGGGACACGCCCGTACGGTAAGTAGCGCTCGCTTTCTTCTCTTTTCTCTCAACTAGATATTTTGATCACCTCGTCTTGTGAACGATTCTCTGTTCTTTTGTGTCTCTTTGTTTTCTATTATCTTGGGCTTTTTCTGCTTTTTTTTTTGTTTCTAGTTGCTTTTTTGCATGCTTAGTGCTTGTTTTAGAATTGCAATGGAGTAGTAAGTATTAAAGTGCTTTTTGATATAAAAGAAATATGGGAAATAGCAGTAAGTAAATAATGAATGTGTATTTCAATTTGTGTATTTAATTTTTTTTATACTTATCCATTATGTTTTTATGGCATCTGGTTGTGAGTTTTCCTCTTTTTCTAATTCTACCATCTGATTCTGCCAATATTATGCTATAATAGTATAATTAATATGATAGCATAGCAACATAACTTGATTCATTTAGTGTTTTAAAGTGCCATACAAAATTGTTGTTAGAAATTTTGTTTTTCTTTCTTTTTGTAGAAACAAATTGCCATTGCTGGAGTAATTGACCTGGGAACAGTGGAAACATTCCCAGTGTTCAAAGCAGCTCAACGTGGTCTTATTGACCAGGACACCTGCCATGTACTACTGGAGGCCCAGCTCATTATGGGTGGGCTCCTCCAGCCTGACTCCACTCTCAACCTGTCACTGGAACAAGGTCTAGCTCAAGGCCTTATTGACACCCACACTAGACAGTCCCTTTCCGAGCTAGAGAGAGCGTTGCTTTTGGTGGAAAATTCTAAGTATATAGATGGCCAACAACCAAATGTGTTGCCAGTAGCTGCAGCAATGGAGTCCGGGCTCATCCGAGAAGAGGTGGGACTTCGCATTTTAGAACTCCAGATGAACACTGGAGGCCTGAGAAGCTCAATGGGAAAAAATATGAGTTTGGAGCAAGCAGATGTCAAGAGACTTTTGACTCCCAGAACCCTCACCAAACTCCAGCCAAGGCAACAGCAAAAAGAGCTGATTGATCCAAACACAGCTGAAAAATTAAACCTACACGAACTACAAGAGCGCTGTGTCCTCGACGATGACTCCGGTCGTCTTCTCCTCCCTGTCAAACAGCAACCTGGAGGAACTGTCTGCCTCCGGTCAGGAAGAAAGGTTGGCATATTCCGCGCAGTCCAGGAAGGTCTGATTGATCGAAGAGTTACTGTACGACTTCTTGAAGCTCAGCTCTTTGCCGGTGGTATTGCTGACCCACGATCTGGCCACCGGTTTACAGTCCATGAGGCTGTTCGTCACGGGCTTATGGACCAGGATCTAGCCTGTGCCATGTTAGCGCGACAGCTGCAAAATGGGGGAATTCTAGACCCTTTCAGTGGAGAACGCCTGGATTTGGAAGAGAGCATACGCAGAGATCTTCTCTCTCCTAATTTGGCTCTGTTGGTCCTTGAGTCTCTTTGGACTTTTATGGGAATTATCTGGCCTCAATCTGGAGAACTCCTGCCCATTGCTGAGGCTCTTCAACAAGGAGCGATCTCAGGTGAGCTTTCAAGGAACATCCTACGGCAGCGACATGCCATTGGGGCTTTGTACAACCCAGAAACCCTCAAGGTGCTTCCCCTAAACCGGGCTGCTGAAGAGACTCTCGAACCCAGTGTTGTCAGTTCCCTCAAGAACATCCACATCCCAGATGTTCTTTTCAGTATGAACCAGTCAGGTACCCCGTCTCTAAACCGGTTGAGTTGGGGTTCCTCCAGCTCCTCTCCACCTCCATCCTCTCCATCGCCTTCATCACCCGCAAGCCCTGTCTGGGATGCAACACCAACACATGGAATGGATCCTGAAGAGCAAGCAAAACACAAGCTGCTGTTTCACCTCATGACTCACAGCTATGTGGATGCTCATTCCGGAAAGAGATTGGTGCTGCTCGACCCTGAGTTGGTCAAAGCTACTGAACTGATTGCTGGAGCCGCTAGAAGTCAAGTTGAGCCACAAAGCAGTTTGTCCACAGATGAGATGGGAGAGTTGCAAATGGGGAGAGAGTTTAGTTTGGCAGATGTAGGGATAAGTGACATACAAACTGAGGTTGAAGAAGAACGTTCCGATGTAGTCACACCAAGAGAAGTGAAGACAAATGGTACAGGCAGCCTAGAAGAAAGGTATGATGGAGAAAATGACAGCAAAATGCTGCGCAAACCATCAGTAACTCCTGAGGAGGATTTAGCCTTTGAAGCTAACAAGGAAATTTGTGTAGATAAAGATGTTATAGAAAAAGCTCAAAAGAAAGAGATATCCCGAATGGCTTCAGCTAAAAATCCCGAAGGCCCAACTGAGCTGGTAGCAACTGAATTAAAGTCCAGGGATAGTGATGGTGAACAGGGGACTAGAGGTACAACCACAACAGAAGAAAGAAAAACGAAACCTTTCAAATCCATCCCACTGGGAGCAAAAGCAACTGAAGATATTAAATCAAAACAATCTGACGATAGGAAAGATATAAAGCATTCCCAGACTGAATTAGAAAGGACCAAACAAAAGGTGCCTATGACAGAGACTGACTCGAAGCATGCTAAAACTAAGATTAATATCCGTGACTCGGCAGTGGAAAAGGAAGGGGAGGATGCTGAATTGGCAAAGCTAGTCCTAGAGCTCAAACAGGGAGGTCTGATGACAGAGGAAGGGGAAAAGCTGCTGCCAGATGAGGCAGTGGCTCAAGGTGTCCTTCCTGGCCACACAGCAGTTAAATTAATGGCTCAGTCTGGCCTGTTTGGGGGTTTCCTAGATGCGAGCAGCGGGGAGTCACTTAGCATGGAAGATGTTATGCAGGAGGGTTTACTGGATGAAGATCTAATGTGGAGTGTCCTGAAGTCAGATAAAACGCTTGCAGGGATTGTGGATGTAGAGAAAAAGCAGATCTGCGGGGTAAGGGAGGCTGCTCAGGCAGGGTTGATCGACCCCAACACTGCTGTTCGATTTCTGGAAGCCCAGGTGGTGTCTGGGGGGATTGTTGACCTACGCAGAGATAAGAAAGTCTCTGTCACCCTAGCAGCAAACCTGGGATTGATTGAGGAGGATCAAAGAGAAAAACTTGTGGCACTAGAGAAGGCATACAAAGGAAAGGATACAGATTCAGCAACAGCCCTCACTAAAGCCAGTTTACAGCTACAGATGGAAGGTGTTATTGACCCAGAGTCCAAGTCTCCACTTTCTCTGGAGCAAGCTATTCAGAAAGGGTTGATTAGATCTGAAGAAGCTTATCAGGTGTTGGCAAGACAGGTGGCTGAGGGTGGTGTAATACATCATGCTTTAGGGATGAGGCTGTCAGTTCCTGATGCTGTAGATAGAGGACTAGTGGATCGATCCATCGCACCTGGGTTGGAAGAACTAGAGTGGGTTTACCAAGGAAAGGTCAGCCCTTCATCTCACCCAGAAGCTGTCGTTTTCCAGGCATTGACTGGAGCCATTTCAGACCCTGACTCTGGATGTAAACTGACATTGACAGAGGCCGTTTCTAGGGGTCTTCTGGATGAGAATGTTGCCAGTGACGCCATGGCTTCTTCTGCTGTAACACAAGGAGCGCTTGACCCCGAAACTGCACGCATTGTGCCTTATTCTGCGCTCGTAAATAAGGGAAAGATAGATATCGAAACAGGAAACCGCTTTTTGGAGGTGAAACCCTTCAGAGGTGTTCAGGATGGGCAGACGAGAAACATCTTGAGCCTTCCTGAGGCCGTTGCATCAAAGCAAGTTGACCCAGTTCCAGCATTGCGGCTGCTTCAAAGCCAGGCAGACAGTGGAGGGATCATTGACATCAGTACTGGAGAAAGGCTCACCATATCTGAAGCCTGTGAAAGAGGTTTAGTTGACGACAACATGGCCAGGGTAATAGCCACCAACCAGTTTTTGAAAGGAGGCTTAGTTGATCCGGCCACTGGACAAAAAATCTCTAATCTTGAGGATGCCATTGCAAAAGAACTGATCTCCAGTGATATAGCCTCAGAGATTCAGGAGAAATTAGCTTCTGTGGAAATGGAGGGGGATGAAGGTAGCGCGACACCCGTTTCCTCATCAAATGGCACATACAGCCCTGCTGGTATAATGTCAGTGTCAAGCCCAGACAGTCCAGCAAACTGGTCAGATATAAACTCTGAGGTGCTTTCAAGATCTCCACTTTCAAAGAAAGGTTTAGAAATGACACTGGATGATGAAAAGACATTGACATCTGTAGTATCAGATCAGTCACTGTTTCATGACCCAACAACAAAGGAGGACAAAATTGTGAAAGAAAAGACAGCGTCAGTGAAAGAAAAGGCTGCAAGTGAGCCCGACCAATCCCTAGACCTCTTGTGTACGTTTGTGACTAATGTTGAGAAAAGAGTTCAGGAAGCCATAGAAGAGATTGACATCTGTAAATCAGAGCCTCTTCCTCAGCAAAAGCCAGATGAGAGAGTGCAAATGGGTGCGAGTGAGACTGATTATACACGAAAGGGGAACGTTTTCAGAGATGGTCTGAGAGAATCCACTCAGGCACATGTCCACGATGTTGACAAAGATTTACAGGGAGAGGTCAGAAAAGGAGCGTCTGTTTTAAAGTCAGATGAAGAACCTGTGAATGTTGGGGAAAAGGAGTGTAGACCCAGTGATGAGAGCATGTCAGTGGTTCATCATTATTCTGAGGATGGCAAGCAGGCAGGTTTTGTGGCAGCAGAGTTTAGAGATGACAGAGAAAGAAAAGATGGCATTGAAGTATCAAAATTGAGTGAGGTTAATAGAAAGAGTGATGTGGAAGCACAGAGAGATAATGTTGAAGACAAAAAGAGTAATCAAGTAGAGAAAGAAAAACCTATCAAAGACCAGGAGCAGTCAGACCAGTTGTTGGCCTCTCTGCCCAAGGAGACGGAAAGCAAAAATAAGAAGAAGAGGAAGAATAAAAGGAACGGAAAGCACAAAGAAACAGAGAGAGAAACGCACCTTCCAGATATAAAACAGCCATCTCAAATTGATCCAGCTGGTGCAAATATTGAAGGGCAGGCTGCTGCCATTGCTGTCATTACATCACAAGATGAGGTAGCTTCCTCAGGGCATCGCACAGGAGAATGTAAAGCAAAGATTGATGGGAAAATTGAAGCTCAACATGATTTGGTAAAACAGGGACAGGAAGCAGTTGCAGCCACTCTTGAATTGACAGAGCATGCCATTGAGCCAGAGAAAGATGCAATACAAATTGCTTCATTGAAGGATACAGAAATAGGTGATAAGAGAGAGCAGATGAAACGGGAGGAGCAGGAAAAGAAAGTTGAAGAGAAGGATTCTGTCTATCAGCGACCAGAACAACCAGAGAGCAGTCAGGAAGTAACGAAAAGAAAGGAGCAAGAGTTCCCTCAGAAATCAGCTCTACCAAATGACGAGAAAGCGGCCCTGATACTGAAAGCCAAAGAGAGCATTCTTAAAAAGGTATTTGAAAAAGGTGTGAGTGAGAAGCAGGCTGCTGAGGAGCTGCAGACACTCCGCAAAGAGGTGGGGAAGAAGGAGAGTCGAGCCAAGACTGTAAAGACACAATCTCTGCCAGCGAAAGCTGATGGAGTGGAGGGTCATGATGATGGCGTCAGGAGACCCAGTGGTTCACCAAAAGAGAGTGGCAAAGAGATGAGGGCTGAAGAAGATGAAATGACATTGAGAAGAGTCAAAGAAGATAAGACTGATAATAAACGTTATGTCAAGGAGGACATGGAAACCAAGGCTTCTTCAAATGAGAAAGAAAAGAACAGGAGCTTTGAAAAGGAAGAGGTTGAAACGGCTCCGTCAGTCCAGCCGAAAGAAACCGAGCAAAGTAAACGGAAAAAGAAGAACAAGAAGACTAAGAATCCCAGAGAAACGGACAAAACTGAGCCCGATACTGAGAAGTTACTGACTGAAAAAGTGGATTCTGATGTGACAACAAAAATGACGACAAAACCTGCAATGGAACAACCACATTCAGATAACTCGGCTTACTTTCAGGAGCAGAAGATGGACACACAGTCAGCCAGTGGTGTTGTGAGACCTTCAGTTGTTGAAGGGGAGACGTTTGTAATTGAGGTTAAAGGAGCTGAGACCAGCCAACAAAGTCCACCATATTTACATAAATTAGAAGAACCCTATTCTCACATTGAGGAACGCGTTCAACTGGCAGCGGTTACATCTGTTGGGAAAGAAGAATCCCATTACGAAACCAGGAATTCTGCTGAATCCATTGGCTTTCCTCACAAGGCTGTCAGCGGCAAACCAGACATCCAATCCACGGCTCAATCAATGGCTGCTGGCACGCAACCAGCTAAAACGGCAGGGAAAGGGAAAAAGAAGAGAAGGCACCAACCACCTGAAGTTGATAGCGCCAACGTTCCAGAATCAAAAGACCAACAGCAGCAGTTTGAGTCTCCGGAATCAGCGCCTTCTCTCTCAGAAGACACCTCGACAGAGTCTGAATCGTCTGGAGTCCCTGAGTCTGATACAGCCTCCGAGAGTTGGGGGGAGGGAGAGGACGATGTCGGAGAGAGTCGAAAAACTATGTCCAAAAAAGAGGGGAGGACATCGTCGACTGGCAAGGTAAGAAGTAGCAGATCATTTGTGAAGGATGTATAGAGATTTAGAATAACCTTTCTGCTGCCTACATTTATACGTGTTATCATGTTTTATCTTATTTTATTTTTATTTTCCCAAAGGCGTCATTGATGCGTCAGGAGTGCTTGGAGCACGACCAGCGAATTGTGGCCCTGCTCTCCATGGTCAGACACGTTGAGGTCCGACTCAAACAGCAGGAACAGCAGTCTGTCGGCCGCAGCCTCATCGTCTTGGATGACATCATCAGACAGACTGAGGTGAGAGAATATGCTTAGATTGCATTACATTAATGAAACGGCAGTCAACGTGAATGTACCTTTTGTTGACGCTTAAATTATTCTGCAGTTTCAGTTGCGCATTTGGTTCCTAGAGTGAGACAAAAAAAAAAGCTGATTAGCAGATTAGTCGCTTACCAAAACGAATCAAGAAAACTTTTGTTTCCTTTTCCTAATCCGTCTCTCAGACTCTGGACCTTGAATTGCGTGACTTAAAGCCCACTGTCAACGAGGAAGTGGAGGCCGCTGAGGAGCTGTTGAAGCCCCGACCCAAAGACGTTCCTCCTCAGCTCCTATTGGCCCTGGAGAAGGACGGGCGGAGCTTGACTCGAGGGTATGAGGCTGCCACAGCACTTTCTGAGGGCATTCTGCAAAGTCTACGGGACCACAGAGACTCATTTAAGGTAAAGGAGCAGGACAGGAACATATGTACTTGGTGATCATTGTCGTAGAGGTGACTTGGAACCATTATTCTCATTAGATTATTTTTTTTTATCAATTATCCTGTTGGGGTCCAGAGAAAATTCCTCTTTTCCTCTGTGTAGATGTTCGAATTTAATCTTTCTTGCGTTTTTCTCTCAGGAGGCAGTAACAGCTGAGCAAAAGTCCCTGGGAGGACAAGTGGAGAATCTGCTCTCTTGGTTGAGGGAGACAGAGGCTCAGATTAACGGAGGAATGGCGGAGATGGACAAAATGGAGAAGGCAGAGAAAGATGACCATCATGATCAGCTCTCACAGCAGCTGAATCTCTGCAAGGCAAGTTGTCCGTGGATCACACTGTTCTTCTCTTTACCCTTAGAGCCATGGAGGAATAACGTTTCTCCCTTTTCTCACTTCTTTTCAGGAGCTCCAGTCCTCTCTGACGGCTCGCTCCGGTGATGTCAACAACGCGGCCTTTGACATCCAGGTGTTCATCTCGGAGCGGGCCCAGGACCTGGCCCCCGAGCAGAGCCGGCGGCTCCTGGGGCAGCTCCAGCAGCTCCAGGGGGCCTTCCACCTGGCGTCCGGCCAAGCCCAGGCCTGGGCCGACGCCCTCTCTGCCCAGAGAGCGAGGGAGGAGGAGCGGCAGTGCAAGGAGAGAGCGAAAGAAGAGGAGAAGGACAGAGCAAAGCGGAGTGCAAGGGAGAGAGAGGTTTGGAAAAGGACGACCGAGTGGGATTGGTTTGGAACGCGGCGCTGTTTCTCACTAATACATTTAAAATGCAGTTAGTTTGACTGGACTATACGTCACAGTTTCATTTGTCACGCTGTAAACGATCGCCGTGCTTTCTTACACAAGATCATAGTTCTCACTTTCTATAAAATCACATCAAACTCATTTCACACCTGACGTAAACAAGCTAACCTCCACCTCTATTTAACTTGCGCTGCCATCATACATCCCCTCAAACCTATCCTCAACATTCCATAGCTTGAAAGCAACCTAGTGCTGCTCTTAGACACGGACAGTATCACCACCCTCACTCCTACCACACAGGCTTTTAGCGCAAGCATATTTGCTACTCTGCATGTCTCTATAACATGTGTTTTATTAACCTGTCTGCCTTGCTCTTCCAGATTGCCACTGAAGGAAATCGCTTGTGTCACAGCGGTAACAAAGGCTTGAGATCTGATTGCAGAAAACGGCCTCGCTGGCTACGGCGCTTAACTGTTTTTCCTCTTGTCTCATCTGAATGCGGAGGGGAAAGAGGAAAAACGGCAAATAAATGTGTTTTTGTTTGATTTCTCTGTTTGTTGTCGCTTGACCAACATGTTGATGTGAAGACCTTGTGTGTGTGTCTGTATGTCTGCCTATGTGTGTGATCGTGAACTCTGGACACAAAATGCTCAAAGCTTGGCACAGTGTGCACTACACAATAATTTAGTTTGAGGAATTTTGTAAGAACTGGTGGATAAATTTAAAGAGTCTGTTCCTGCAACATGCTCCAGTTTAAGTGCTTGTGATGGACTCATGTCGGCATCCGTTTTCCTCACACGTTGTCTCTTTGTGGGTCTTTTTTTCTCCCCCCCTCTACTCGCTCACTTCCCTCAGGTGGTTCAACAGCAGAAAGCCGAATGCTCTCAGAAACTAGAAGGCCTCAACATGTGGTTGGCTGGAGCTGCCAGCCTACTGGCCAGTCAGAAAGGTGGAGCAGAGTCATGTGATGTGAACGCCTTGCAGGAGAAGCAGAAAAGACTAAAGGTACAAAACTTCTGGAATCTAAAGGGCAAAAGACTTAAATGACGTTGCATGGTTATAAGTACATTCAGCTCCCTTATCTAATATTATTATTTTAACTCACGGCATTTATTTGCCTTCTCAGTTTACTTTTTTGACCAAATACATTTTGCCATCTGCAGGAAGCACAGAAGGACCTCCAGACCAAAGAGGGGGGCATCGCCGAGACCATCCGCTCCGTGGAGGACCTCCTGGCAGACCGGAGCGAGAGTCTGAGCCCAGAGGAGCGGGAGAGCCTCCAGGGGGCGCTAACGAGAATGAAGGAGCAGTACAGCGCCCTTAAAGACTCAGCAAACACGTCGCTGTCGGAGCTGGACACAGCCATCAACACCACTGTACAGCAGAACACACAGAGGGTGAGTAGAGGAGTGGTTGTAGTCTAAAGATATGTATTATTGTTTACTTGTGGCTCTTTTTTGGACTCACCCTCCCTTTTTATTTCTCCCCTTTCCTCCAGGCGAAGGCTGTGGAGGATCTCCAGGAGACCCAAGGTCAGATAGACTCTCTGCTGAGCGAGTTGTCCTCCCTCAACCAACCAGGCGGGAGAGGAGTTGGACCCGGAGTGGCCCAAGATATCACCGATACGCCCTTCTCACAGCCAGAGGGCGCTGTGATGTCACACACAGAGACGCTGCAGGTTTGGAACCTCTGTTCTACGCAAAGCACATTTCTGACTTTAAGGTTAGGCGATAGGTAAGTTCCTGACCTGTCGCCCTCTCTCCCAGGCGGAGCTTCAGCAGCTCCAGGCTCAACAGGCTCAGCTGCTTCAGATCGCACAGTCGACCCGCTCCCTTCTGGACCAGCCGGACTCCACTGTGCCTCCTGAAGAGAAGCAGCGTCTCCGGGCCGCCCTGGACCAGCTGCAGGCCCAGCACCAGGACCGGCTGCAGAGCTGCCAGGTACTCAAAATGAGTACAGATGTGTGTTCAAGGCCTCTTGATCTGTCTTGTGTGCTTATCTGTGATATATGGACCTTTTATATTATTGCAACTTAATTGTATGCCAGTGATGGTCTCGGGGTTTCAACTGTAATATGCAAGAGTATTTTCTCATAGCTACCTGACTCTTACTGTTGTGACAATTTCTTCCAGGACCGTCTGAGGAAGTCTGAGGCTCTGAAGGATGAGCTGACAAAGTTCCTCCAAGAACATGGAAGTTTAGGTGCCTGGCTTGAACAAAATGAACAGGAGCTGCGTTCCCTGGGGGAAGGAGAAACCGATGCACAGGGACTGAAGGGCAGACTGGACGAGCACAGAAAGGTACACGCATTAATAAGATAATGGACGTTTTTCTATTTATTGTTTAACGTTATTCATTCACTTTTGTGAATGTGTAGTTCCTAACTTTCTCACAAACTCAATCACAAACGTGTGTGTGAGTGTATTGTTCCCATTTAACAGGCTGCAGATTGTCCACAAGAGGGAGGAGTACAGTTCGGTCGTGTCTGACCAAATTTTAAGAGCAGCAGCGCTTTAGACCTGCAGATAGATGCAAAAAAGAGAATGTCAAAATGTAAAGAAAACGACTAATTTAAAGGTGGAGTATAAAGCATAGGAAGGTTATCCATTGCCTCCACCTGGCTCTCAACATGGAGACAGCTGAGCTAGGCTCGAAGCTAACGCCGCTAATAGCGCAAGCTACGGCAGCGGTGCTGAATGTCAACAAAACACACAGGGAAGGTGTAAAGGGGGAAATGAATGCCCTGCTTCTGGAGAAATTACTCCACGATATCCTTACATACTATATTCATGCTCTGAATCCTGTATGTTGCACCTTTTCAGTCTCAGAATGGCACCTGCAGGTTCAAACTGTGCTTTTCTTTTTCTTCTTCTTCCAATGCTAGACATGCTGCACATATCTGCGTGAATTTGTCCCCAACTGACCTGTAAACATATCTGTATTTCCAGCTGGCTGAGGATGTCATTTGCCACAAGGCGGACCTGCGCTTTGTTTCCATCTCGGGTCAGAAGGTTCTGGACTCTGTCCAAGGAGCTCTGGAGCAAGTCGGCGGTTCAGACCCAGCCCTGGACAGCACCAAGCAGCTGGTAACTGACAAGCTGCAGGATGCCAACCACAGATACACAACTATACACACCAAGGTGAGGCATACTGGACTTTCTGAGTTCTTGCATCGTTGTCTTGAATTCACACGCACGCACTGAAACTCTCTCTCGGTGATCTCAGTCGACGGACTTGGGCGGCCGCTTGTCCGGCCTGTTGGAGCGGTACCAGCAGTACCAGGATGAGGTCGTCTCCGTCCACTCTTGGCTGAGCGCTCAGGAACAGAACCAAAGCATAGTCAAGCCCAGTGGGGAAACGGACCCCCAGAACCTGCAGGACACACTACGACAAGTACAGGTGAAGCACCGCTCACAAACATTATCACAAACATGCAGGGTGAGGGAAAGGAAGGAAGAAAAGGGGCTCAATTTTCAGAGGATGTAAAATTATATTTCCAGACGATACGTCAAGTTCAGTTTTGACCAAATAGTTTTTAAATGATTAAAGAAACAAACGTCTGGAAAAAGAGGTTCAACACTATAATGGAAAGTATGTGGGAACCTTGTTTTTTAGTTTTTTTGACTCTGGAGTATGTCATCTGTCCTCAGCTGCTGCAGGACGAGCTGGCCGAGCGTTCAGTGCAGCTGGAGAAGGTGAAGAGAGCAGGAAGAGATCTGGTCAGCACGGACGAGTCTCCTTCCCTGAAAGCTGTTGACATCCTCTGTGCTGCAGGTAACTGAACTCCCCCAATCTGCGCTCCCCCCCCTTCGTCTCATCCCCAGACAGCTCCTCCTGGATGGGATTTAAATGGATGGAGTGATTTTTTTTTTTTAAATAAAAAATGTAACGTTTTATTTTCAGATGGTTTAGAGAAGAGGTTTGGCTCCCTCTCTGCGTCCGTGTCGGAACGAGCCGAGCAGCTGCAGACGGCTGTGGCCCAGTCGGTCAGCGTCCAGGAGGGCCTGAAGGGTCTGCTGAGCTGGCTGGACAAGCTGGTTCTGAAGCCCGGCCCGGTCGAGCCCACCGCACAGGCCGTGCAAGACGCCCTGACACAGAACCAGGTAGGAGTACATCCAGAGGAAGCGCTGCAGGTCGCATAAATATTTCCTGAAGTTTGCATTCTAAGTCTCGTCCTCTTTTCCCCAGAAACTTCGCCAGGAGCTGCTGTCCAGGCAGGGCAGCGTGGAGGCAACGCGAGAGTCCATTTCCAAACTCCTCCAGAGCTCCGACGCCTCCACGGCCTCCGGCCTCCAGGGCGCTCTGGATGATCTGACTCAGCGCTACGCCGCAGCACAGGCTAGCCAGGCAGAGAGGGAGGCTGAGCTCAAAGGGCTGTTGCCCAGGCTGGAGGGCTACGAGCGGCTGGGGACCGACCTCCGGGCCTTTACCCAGAGCCGGCTGAAGGCTCTGAGCCCGGCGGGCCAGCCGGACCGCAGCGTGGACGACTACAGGCAGACCATCGAGGTCAGCAGGGGTGTCAAATAGCTTTCTATAGGTCTCACTTGAGTTTCTAAGACTTCTTAAAACCTCTCGGATCGGTTTTACTGTCGGCCCATTTAACACTGGTCCTTTTCTCAGGAGGTCAAGTCCGAGCTGGAGCAGGAAGCCGGACAGCTGAAGTCCTTCTGCAACCTCGGCACCGAGCTCAACCAATCGAAAGCTTTCAACAACACTCGAAGCTTATTGGAGAACGTTAAAGGAGTGTCTGATGAGTTCACCCAGCTGGAAGCCAATGTCAGCAGAAGGTAAACATGTCAACTGAACAAGAGAGAAGTGCCTTTTTCTAAATGTATGCAGCCTTAATTGTAAGTCTTTTTGTGGTCTTGGTTAACATGGTTGCTTTGCTTCAGTAGGAAATAATATTATGTATTATTATTATTAATAATAACTAAGGTTACATATAGAGATGGGAGTCATGGGAATGATTATTTTAGGATCAAATCTGAACCTTTTTAATCCCTTTCTCATAAATCCGGCAGTGGACCATTACAGACACAAGGGGGCACCAAATACAAAGTTGTCAGGATATCGATTATTTATCTTCACATGTTAATGTTGAAACATGACAACACTTACTTATTGTCAGTTTGACTGACAATGAACCAAATAACCTTCAGAGACCCAAAATGAAGATTTGATTAGATGTGATGGGCCTGTTTATACTGACTCTGAGAACAGACCAAGCCGCTGGCATTTCCAAAATGTATTTTCTAAATTCGTAGTCTTCCCGGAGCACCAGTTGCTATGCCGACCCCGTCTGACGTGGTATTAGGGAGCAGCCTCACAGAAGGGGGAGGAGGGGCTTGGAGTTTATAAATACTATCAGTCTGGTGCAGATTTATTTAATTATACAAGAGTTTATTGAGTAGTGGGAGTAGTTTTATGGACATGTTTTAATATGTTCTGGGTGTCAGTAGCTTGTTATCTTAGTGACCTTGTTACACTCACAGAACGTACTGTTCATGATTATTTACTGCGTTGACTAATGTTCCGCAGCAGTTGGTTACTTTACTGTGTGTGCTGTGTGTGTGTGTGTGTGTGTGTGTGTGTGTGTGTGTGTGTGTGTGTGTGTGTGTGAGAGCTGATGATCAGGTCGGGGGGTGCTAATATAAGCAGGCTGGACGAGGCTCATTGTCCGTCCTATAAACGGCCCGCTCAGATGTCTCCCGGCCTCGACTCCCGAGGGGAGAAAATAGCAGCGTGATAACGATACTGGTGGAATCCTCAGAGCTGTTTTGTCTACAGCCAGTCAGCACTTTTCATGCCCAGTCTCCTGACAGATCACATCCAAAGCGAGGGAGGTCAAGGCCGCGTTAACGCTGGCCAGAGTGGACCTTTAATTATTATTATTATGTTTTTTTAGAGAACATAATGTAAAAAGAGTGCGCGTGAGAGAGATCAAGCAATTGTTTTCATTTGCAAACCTAAAAATGTGATTTAAGCTCTGTCCTCGCCTCTCTTCATCTTCGGCCCCTGCTTCACCCAACTCCTCCTCGACCTCTCTCTCCTTCCTTCTCCGACTGTTCCTCACACCATCCTCTTCCTCACACCATCCTCTTCCTCACACCATCCTCTTCCTCACATCATCCCCTTCACAGGTTCGCTGCGATCCAGGCCTGCGAGCAGCAGCTGCTCCAGTTCCGCGGGCTCTCTGGCTCCCTCTCCAGGTGGCTTCAGACGGCGCAGGACCAGCTGCCGTCCAAAGAGGCCAACCTCAACACAGAGAGCCTGCAGAGGAGAGTCCAGCAGCTCAAGGTGTGCCGCAACGCAACAACTTTGCATCTTCCGGTTTTATAATGTGAAGAAAAGGGAGACATTTAGGGAATTATCAGTGACTATGTAATGTGCTCTCAAAGCACCACGACTCAGCAAAATGCATTTTGCCTCCAGGACTTGTTGAATGACTGGGAGTCTCAGGGATCACGGGTTCAGGAGCTGAACAAGACGGGCTCAGAGCTGGAGTCCCTCATCATCGACGTCACCGCTCACCAGACCAAAACTGGTAAGAGCCAAACACATCCGTCCTCCAACCCGCCCTCAGTTTTCACGATTAATTTTCCTCATGAGAGCATTTTTGGAAGCGATTTTAGGTGAGACTCAAATGGTGTAGGCAGGTGGAAAAAGGGGTTATGAAATAATTTGATCTACGGTCATGGTAACTGGCAAGTCCATAATTAGTAAAGCATTATTTTACTCTTTTTTTTTTGTGGAAGGCAGAAGGAAATATCATTAGTTAAAAGTAACATTTTAAAAATTGATCCAAAGTAAGGCATGGTTCCTTGACCCAAAGAAATATTTCTCGCAAATGGAATTTTAATTTCAGAGAATATCCAGATTTTATTCTAGTAAATGTAGGACTTTAATCTAGACATTTTCTCTGTAATCTTTTCTTTTTTTAACCTAGTATGTCCCTAACAACACGACGTCATCGCTGTCGAGTTCGTACAGAACTGAAGCTGTGTTCACATTTCTGAACTCGTCAGTAAATCACTGGCCCTGTTTTGTGTGCGACCATTGCTTGTGCGAGTGTATGTTGTGATGCCACTGTCTCAGTCAGGTGTGTATGTGTGTGTGTGTGTTCCTCCTTCCAGGTGCTCCTCACATCAATGGCTCATCAGGTCCCAGCAGTGTCAATGGCATTCACACCTGTAAAGGTGAGCTCTCTCTCTCCTTATCTATTGCCTCCTGAAAACGAGTCTCTGTGATGAGCCTGATTGAATAATTCTCCAGTTATATCGGTGTTCATGACTTCTGGTCACTTTGAGCGATTCCTGCAGTGTTTCACTGTTGCCAGTGTATTATACCGTCCTGTCTCTGTCGGCTGTATGTCCGTGCAAAACATCTGTCAGTGGCAAATTTGTTCAATTAAAAGAAATAAAAATATTTTAACATCAGGATCTGCAGGACTTCCTTTATCTGCACCGCCTAGCTTTACTGGTTTATATTTCTGTTTATTTTACTTGTTTTATTTTTCGTACCGGCCTCGCTGCTAATCTCTCTCCCGTTTCTCTTCCCGCGCCCTCAGACCTGACGGAGCTCCAGGTCGCCGTGTCCGATGTGAACGCTCGATACGAGACGCTGGGCGGCGGGCTGAAGGAGCGTCTCGGCCACCAGAACACCTCGCTGGAGCTGAGGCAGAAGGCCAAGCAGGGCGCCGACGAGCTCAAGAGCTGGCTGACGGACAGAGAGCACAGCCTGAAGCAGGGACAGACCGCCTCCCCCTCCAAGCCTGAGGCGGTGCGCGCCCAGGCTCAGGAGAACAAGGTAGGGGGCCTGTTTTATGACCCTTTACCTACATGAGTACTAGTCACCTTTCCATTTATTCATCGCACCCACATTGACACAGACATATCTGCTCGTATCTAAATCCACAGATCAGAATACTCACGTTGGCATTTATCAATTGGGGCTCAAAGTGAGCTGGAACGAGCTAGAAACATGAAACCTGGAAATGATATGTCCTTCCCAGGAAATATGACTCTAATCAGCCACATAATGGCATTGTAATTAACGCTCAAAAATGTGATTTGAAGTCCAACTGACTTTAAATTTGGGAAAGATTTCCAGCTCAGTAGAAAAGCCTCTGGGACCGAACTGAACAACATATTTCCTCCTAAACCCTAAGTCCGATTGCTACCTAATGTCCCGCAGATCATGATTGGACCAAGCTTAGTGTAAGTTGCGTAAAGCTTGTTGATATCTAATTGAATTTGATGACACTGACAAATGAAAGGGTGTGGCTCAACTCCATAAGCGTTGGTCCAATCATCATGAAACTGGCAGCCTGGAACATACCCTGAATGTTGCATTCAAACTGACCACTAGGGGGCGCTGCTAAACTCCAAAAATGGGCGGGGCATAGTACAAATCAGACTGTAACTCTGGACATTTTTGGTCCAATCACTATGAAACTCGCAGGATATGTTTCCTGACCATGTTGGACCACGTTTGTAAAACTATTTTTTAAATCGCTCAATAGGGGGCGCCACTAAATGTGCATGGGCCTGGTGCTAACTTGACCATAAACCAATCGCAGTTTGTCCAAACATCACCAAACTAGGTGAATGTTTTAAATCAAGTCGTTGAAACGTATCCCCAAAAGCTTCCCAAGAAACATGACTGGTGGGACTTTGAGTGTGTAGTTAATGAACGGCTCCATACACTGTAATGATGAAACCTTTATACAGAATGAAACCAGTTGAAGTGACTTGGCTCAGCTTTGTGAAGCCTGAAAACGGCTCTCGGCTACATTTTGTGTTTTAAGTTGACGCCACGGTCTTCTTCCCTTTCCCTTCAAGGCCCTGCTTTCAGAGCTGGCCGAGCACTCTGGGAAGGTGGAGGAGCTGAAGAGCACGCTGAGGAAGCTGATCGCTGACCATCCTGACTCTCCGGAGGCAGACAGCTGGAGACAGCAGCTGCAAGAGATCGGTAGGTGCTGCAGATGAGAGAAAATAAATAAATACATGAAGAAATATGGCAAGATGATGAGACGGACATTTTCCAGAAACTAGATAGATTAGAGCTCTGTCTCATTTTGAATATGTCAACATTGTCATTGTCAAGTAATAAAACTAAAGAAGCAAAAGAAAAGGGGGGCGGGGCTTAAATCAGAAACGAAGGGAACAAGACTCTGCGTTGTTACTGTGGCGTGTTGTTGAAGAATGTTGAAAACAAAGTGGCGCTGTGCTGAGATCAATATTATCAAGGGAGAGAGTGGGAAGTGTTCCTGTCGGAGCTATTTGTTCACTCGCGTACTTTATATTTTTAACAGGGCCTCCTGTGAGGTAACCAAGACCGAAATATGGAAGGTGAAATCCAAGAAGGGGGCCTTCATATTTCATTTTTTATAATGCCACACATTTTATAATGCCACACATAAGGATGCTCAGAACATAAGTCGGAGAGGAGTAGAAGGAAGGACAGAGGACAAAGATTGTCTAATTGTTGTCAAGTTTTTCTCCCTGTGCTGTATTAGTACTTTAAAGGTGCATTTTGTAAAACTTGGCCACGCGCTCCAAACAAATAGGTGGCAGCATTTAACCTCCATTACTGCAGCCATGCAATCTACATGTACAGTCTTCATTTCTTAAATTGTGTTAACTGAGCCGCTGACCGGGGGCTCTACATACAGTCTGTGCACACATTGCACCTTTTTAATGTTGGACAACGTAAAAAGCAAAGCAAGGAAACGAGTAACATCTAGCAATGAATACGCTTCATGACGACCTGCATCCAAAAACATATTCACACATTCATCAACATCAACTATTGGTTTTGTTCCTACAGACTCCCGCTGGCAGACGGCCAATCAGACCGCGTCCCAGAGGCAGACGGAGCTGGAGACGTGTGCCGACCGGCTGGGCAGCTTCGCCTCGGCGGCGGCTCAGCTGGGCCCGTGGCTGAGAGAGAAGGAGCTGATGATGAGCGTGCTGGGACCGCTGAGCATCGACCCCAACATGCTCAACACGCAGAAGCAACAAGCACAGGTATGTGAGCAGACAGTAGGCATAACAAGAAAACCACAGAATAATGGAAACGACTAGTATGTATTAATAACTTATTGCACTCTAAATACAAATATATGTATATATATATACACACTCTTTCCGTTAATTATTAGATTGTATGTATCTTATTTTTGCACTTAAATGCACAGATAACAGAGTTATTCTATACAATGAAATGCTTATTTTGCTGGGTCCTCCTAACACACAGAATTAGAATAAACTTAAGGTAAAAAATAAATAAAAATAAGGCACAAAATATAAAAGATATAACAGTATTGCACAAAAATAGAAATAATAATTGATAATAATATATAATATTAATATACATATATATCTTTATAAATATTAATTTATTTTATTAAATATATAAATGTAGTATATACATATATTTAATTGAATATATAAATATAAATAAAAATTAAATATTTATATTATTAAATGTAATTCAATAAATTATATTATTTATATTTATTTAAATCCACATAAGCAAGCTGAGTATGAGGATAAGAACATATTTTAAGGCTTGGCAAACTTAAGACTTCATATGGTACAATTAAAATACCAAATCACAGAGCGATGATGTAATGAACCCAAGCAAGACGACGTTTAGTTATCAGGGACTTCCACAACAAGTACTAAGCAGAAATGGTAGTAATTTCTTCCATGGTTGATGGCGGAAATAAATGGCTTACTTGATAAATGTTTCCATGGAGATAAGCCACTCCTCCCCTCTGGCGCGTCTAGTGTGAATGAAGCGACTGAAGCGACTGAAACGAATAACCACAAATGATCCTGCGAGTAACGCAATGCAAAAATGACATTTCCTTTTGGTGCAGCATGAGTATTTTTTTTGCAAATGCAATTCTCTTCTTCATGAAACCCTATATTTCTTTATTTTCTCATCATTAACGGAATATTCCTCTTTCTTCAAGTTCATGCTGCGAGAGTTCGAGACCAGGCGGCCACAGTTCGACCAGCTGACCCAGTCCGCCGAGGGGATCCTCTCCCAGACTGGTGATTCTGCTCAGGACCCCAAGGACCTGGAGGAGGTGCGGACCGAGCTGGGATCCATCACCCAGCAATGGGAGGACCTCACGAAACGACTGACCCAGAGATCGAACCACATCGACCAGGCCCAAGGAACCAGCGGGCGGTACCAGGTGAGTTTAGTCTAGATGGGATGTCGCGTTAAGCCGTCACCTTGACCGTGTCATCTTCTAACCATCCTCTTCCTCCTCCGGCCCAGGCCTTGCTCAGAGAGCTCTCCTCCAGCGTCTCTGCTCTGGCCGAGAGGCTGGACGGTCAGGCCTCGCTGAGCGCCCAGCCTGAGGCGCTAAAACGCCGCCTGCAGGAAACCGGAGAGATCCGCTCGGAGCTGGAGAGACGCCGCACCGAGCTGGCCGAGGCCGAGCGGCTCTGCGAGGAGCTGAGCGCCATCGTGGCCGAACCGTACCTGAAGGAAGAGCTGAGTAAACGACTGGAGAGCGTCAGCGGGCCGCTGAAGAACTTGGAGGAGCGCGCAGGTTTGTCGACTTTGTGGTTTATATAATAAGTGTGTAAAATGAGTGTATATGTATGTGAGAATACGAGTATGTTTGTGCTTGATTTATATGCCGATTTGTTTTCTCCAGAGAGATAATGCTTTACTTTGATGAATGAATCAGGAAAGGTTTCATCAAACGTAATCCCTCTTTAGCTGTAATGGGTATATTGTTTTGATTATCAGAACCACGACTAACAAACCCGCTGAAATACATACAACCAAAAACTCCTTAAATCCTATTTGTTTGTAGTAGTGTTTTAGTGTTTACGTTTGTAATCCCTCATGCTCTTTCCTCCTCTAGCCGACGGCCTGTCTCAGCTCCAGGCCGCTCTGTCGTCCACCCAGCAGTTCCAGCAGATGTTCGAGGAGTTGCGCTCCTGGCTCGACAAGCGGGCCGATCCCAGAGAGGCTCCCACAGACTCCCTGCCCTGCCAGCCGGAGGCCGTCCGCTCCCTGCTGGCGCAGACGGACGACCTCCAGCGGGCGGTCGCCAGCCAGCGGGGTTCCTACGAGCTGATTCAAGCCGAGGGGGCGTCGCTGCTCGCCACCCTCCCCGCGGGCGGAGACGAGCGGTCCGCCCTGCAGTCCCGCCTGGCCTCCCTGAAGCAGGACTGGGAGGGGCTGAACCAGGGGATCTCGGAGCGAGAGAGCAGACTGAAGACCACGCTGGGCAAAGCGGAGGCCTACCAGCAGCACAAGGCCGAGCTGATACCGTGGTTAGCGGAGTGCGACCAGAAAGACGGGGAGATCCAGCCGTCGCTGGACTCTGCAGCCCTGGATGAAGCTTTGCACAAGGCCCGGGGTCTGACACTGGACCTCGAAAGACGACAACCTCTCCTTGAGGCCTTGAATACTGCAGCAGATCAGCTGCTGGAACAATGTTGCATCGGGGAGGAGGAGGTACGCAGTTTTCAGACTTTGATTGCTACTCTCAGTAAATATTGTTCTATTATATGTATGTATTTGTTTTATCATCAGTATTGTGAGTGCTTTAAAAGTCAAACTAAGGAAATGTATCTGTTTTTCTGCAGGTACGAGATGAGAAAGCCCAGCTGAACCGCAGGGTGGACGGACTGGGCGAGAGGCTCCACAACCGCACCGCCCAGCTGGAGGAGCTGACCGGCCGCCTGAAGGAGTTTGAAGAGGGCCGGCAGGCTGCAGAGAGGAGGCTGGAGGCCGCCAAGCACCAGATCGAAGTCCAGGAGGCTCTGGGACCACAGGTGCCCTAAAACATTGTCCTCATGAGACTCCTTATTGTTCTTTTAAAAAAAAAGAACACTTTTGACATTTTTGCCTCTCACCCATTCAGGCATGCAGTGCGAAGAGCCTGGAGCGGCTGAGAAGTCAGCAGGAGAGTCTGAGGTCCCTGAAGCCTCAGGTGGTCTACCTCAGAGACCTGGCCCAGGGGCTGGTCCAGGACGCGCCCCAGACACTGGGAGGCAGCACCGACGGGGCACAGAGGCTCCAGGAGCAGGCCAGAGGGACAGAGAAAGAGTATGAGGGAGTAACTGACAAGGTGAGGAGCAGAGTCAACGGGAAATACTGCAGCAGTCCTTACAAAGTATGTACTGGTGCTCGCAGTGTGCATACAATCAGGACATACTGCGACTCCAACTTTGACCCTCTCGTTCGAATGGAGTGCTGCAGAAATGAGTCGTCTCAGTCTCTGGGTTTTTGAATGTTCTTAGTTTGATCCCTGAAATAAGGTCTGTGGGTTCACTCAAGCTGAAGAGATTTAAAAGTTTGTTCAACAATGTAATACACGTCAGTAAATACACCTCTTTGTTTTAAAAGTGTCTTAAAAAAGTCGCTAAATTAATCAATCTTTAGCTTAGTGGTTCAATGTAAAACTCTCTTTGGCTTTTGGACCATTGTGACGCTAACTTCCTGGTTGGCTTTAAAGCTGTCATCGGTGGCTGCGCAATGGATTGTGGGTCAGAATAGCCAGATCGCGCACTGCAAAATGCACCGGATGCAGAAGGACGTCCTGGTATTTGGAGCATACTGCATTTGACATCCTAAATAGTGTGGTGGCGTGGGTATTGGTCACACGTGGACACATTTTAACTTTTTCCTAGTAAATGCTCCAGGCTGTTAGGCCACAGGGTGCTTAGCAGACAAGTGAGAGAAAGCAGAACAACCGTAGCTGTCAGAAGAGTTTCGGCCATTTGAGTTACAGTCGTCATATATGGTCATTGTGGACGTTTAACACTTTATCACAGTTTGAAATGTAAACCAGAGCTTTGTTAAACCCAGCACCCACAGCGTCGCATCTGTTTTCTGCAATACGGCTCCTAAATGTTCCATTTAAGGTTCCAGCCATCAGAGGAACTCTTACTTTCACTGTATATAAAAACCACTGGACGAGTTATTCACTGAGATGTTTTTTTTTTGTAATCTGTTTTATATTGATCGGATGTCGTAGCTGCACCCTCCTCTTAGATAAGGCTTCTACTGTACTTGCACCCAGACAGAATCTACTTTTGCTTGCATGTTATTCCTGTCCCGGTGATTTGCTCCGTTCACACAGCCTCCTCTGTGTTATCAGACGACCTTTTGTGTATCGCAGGAACGTCGTCTTCTTTCAGCGTAAATAAATGTATGCTTTCTTTGGCCAACCGGCAAACGGGACTTGACATTGTGACTTCACTCTGAAAAGAAGAAAAAAAAGGGTCCTGAAAAATGAACCTGCTATAACATGATGCACTTTATGATGATGCACACATTTACCTTTTCCCTCCACCTCTCTTTGCTCCGTCAGATCGAGCAGTGCTGCTCCTCCCTGGAGTCCCGGCTGCAGGGCGTCGGCGAGGTTCAGTCCAACGTACGCGACGTCTTCTCGCGCATTGCCGACCTCGATGACGAGCTGGACTCCTTCAGCTCCGTCGGACGCGACGCCGACTCCCTGGCCTCTCAGGCCGACGCCCTGAAGGGCTTCCTGTCCCGTCTGGCCGACCTCCGGGTGGAGCTGGAGGGTCACACGTCGGACTGCACCACCATGCTGAGGCGGGAGGGCTCCTCCCCCGACCTCCTGGCTCTCAGGAGGGAGTCGGAGGCTCTGAGCCGCCAGGCGGGCAAGGTGAGGGAGGAGGAAGACGATGGTTATGATGGCGGAGCGCAGCTCCGTTCATGTGACGTGACGGTTGAGTCAGTTTCGTCTAGTTACTACTTCCTGTATGTCTCTGTTCTCCAGCTGAGCGAGCGAGGCCAGGTCAGGTTGGACCAGATCGAGGACGCGGCCGAGAGGGTCCGGGAGTTCTACCGGCTGGGGGCCGAGCTGCAAGGCATGCTGGGAAGGGCCGAAGACGGGCTGAACGCTCAGGGCATGGTCGGCACAGAGGTGGAGATGATCAAACAGCAGCTGCAGGAGTTTAAGGTAGGGTGCACTTCTTGTTGCTGGGTATTTACACAGGTGTGAATGTGGTGCGTGTGTGGTTATGAGTGTGTGACGTGACAGTATGAGGTCATACAGAAAAAGATACCGCTGTGCGTTGAGGAGGGTCAGAGAATCTGGTCCCTCTTTCCTCATGGTTCCACTTGGATTGGTTTTCGTGTGGCATGTTCTGCAGCACACATGAGTCGCGTGTACGAGTAGACGCCTGTTCTCATTGGCCGAGGCAGCCATATTATCTGCTTTATTGGGGACATGAGAGAATCTAACTGAATTCAGGGGTGGGGAAAGGTCGTATGTGCTTGTCTCCACATTCTCCCCTTTTTCCCATCATGCCCATGAAACTAATTTGCACGGATAAAAAACCTTCAGCGTACCAGGAGCTATGTGTCCGCCTGTCCTGAATGGTGACATTGATATTTGTAATGCCTCTGAAGAGCTCTGTACTTATCCTCTACCTCTCTGTGTGTGTGTGTGTGTGTGTGTGTGTGTGTGTTTGTGTGTGTGTGTGTACTCTCGTGGTGGGTTAGGAGTAGAGATTGTGATCAGTCACACACATCTCTTTATAATGCCTGATCACGATGCTGCTACAGTACTTTATGGCTGAATAAAGTACACCCCGTGACTCACTCTCAACCAATCAGAATGCTTGATTTGATCTACCCGTATTATACATACATGATAAGGTACACGTCATGGTGACTCTAGGTTCTGTAATAACGAAACCTTCTATCTGTTAGCTTTTATGGCTGCCGGTCAGATTGTATTTACATTCTGCTGCTCAAACTCACCAGAAGTCCTCTAGTATTTAGCCTAGCTTCAAGCCGGTCGTTTTGTTGACATTAGAGGACTCCATTTCTAAGCTAACGTTAGCTAGTTTTTCACACTGTTGGCGCTGTAGTGGATTTGAACAGGAGTTGAACGCCACATCCTTTTGATGCCGTCCTGAGTCCTCCACATAGACGTTAGTCCACTTCTATAGTTTCTAGTCTCTTTTAAGTTACGTTACAATCCGTTCTTGTGAATTGTTCCATAAAAAGATCATCAAAAATGTTAATATATATAATATTTTCATACAGCCTATAGAGTTGTCCTCTCTTTAAAGCAGCAAAGTGGACACAGACGCATCACTAGCTCCTATGATAGAAAGGCCATATTTACCGAGTCACTTGGACATAAACATAACTGTATGGATTGTGTGAGGAATGAAGGGAGCCAAAGAGCAGGCTTCACATGAACGCATCGTCAACTATTGTTTCCTCCTTGCGACGCTTTAGCATGAAGAGTTCATTTCTGCATTTCAAAAATAATTTCCTCTTTACCGTGTGGAAGTGCATCCTAGCTGACCTCAGGAATGCGCTTTGCTGGCACCTCCATTGTACTTCACTGCTCTCTTTACGGGCACAGGCCTGCTGTCGTTAAAGAGCACGTGATGTAACATCCTGTCCACTTCAGAAAACCACGCGCGTATGCGCACGAAATCCCCCACGCGCGCCAGGCGGTCGTGTTGTTTTCTTTTCAAAGGCCGATGAGTCATGTGATGCGACAGCTAATAGTTTACATGCATTTGGAAAAATGTAGCAGGATTCCTGCTCGTTCTGTGGACAGTTATCGGCTCCACTGTTGTCAAGCTGTGTGGGTGGATCAAAGAACTTATTTTTCTTTTCCATTCCATGAGGTGTTTTCTTCTCTTCCTCCTCCTTCCTTCTCTCTGTCCCTCCTTTTTTTCCTCTGATCTTAATTTGATTATTTGGATAGTGAGTGAAAACTCTTCATTGTCTTCACATCGCCCTCTTGACCTACTAACGTCTCTGCGTCTGCTGGTTTCTTCTTCTTCTCTCCTGTTGTCTGTTTCTGGGTGTGTGTGTGTGTGTGTGTGTGTGTGTGTGTGTGTGTGTGTGTGTGTGTGTGTGTGTGTGTGTGTGTGTGTGTGTGCCTTAATGAGAGCAAGCCAAGTAAATGTGTTGCAGAAAACAAACAGACGGAGGAGATAAAGAGGTGTTGAGAGAGGGAGAGAGGGATGAGAGAGAGCGCTGTGAGAAGCTCCACTCAGACAAAGAGAGGAAGCTGGTCCATGTATTTTGCCGTGGGCAGGTAAATGAATGGTGCAGACCTACAGGTGCACTCACAATCTGCTGTCAGAAAGATTCCAGTCAACACGTTTCCATGATTCTAAAAGACGATTCATATGTATTGTTGTTTTCTCTCCCCGATGTAAACCAATTCAAATAGAAACATTTTCATTTTAAAAAAGGGAACTCTTTAAGAACCAGCTTTCTCAGTTTTCTTTTTGATCCCTGCATTGAATTTACAACAATAAATCCCCGGAGATAAGATGAACTGGAAGAGATGAAGAGAGATCAAAAGAGAATATTATTTGCGACTTGGCCTGCAGAAAAGTTCTGAACAATAAACAGTTGAAAATACAAATGCCTTCTGCCGTAATGATAAGAAGACTGACTTGCTGTAGGGAGTTTATGTAATATGAATGACTTTGAGCTTGAGAAATAAGAAGAATGCATTTAATGAGAACTGGATGCCAGACCTTGTTTTGCACATTCGTCATGCCGGTTTGGACCTTCCCCTGTGTGGATGTTGTTTGTAAGACTTCTTGTTTGTGCGGCGCTCTGTCTGTTCAGTAGGGCCTGTACCCAATTTAATTATTCATGCAATCAAAGCTCCTATTGAGGTTTTTGAATGAAGCTTTGAATGTCTGTCATCCTATTTCATGATGTCATCACCCAAAATACAAAATATATCATCTTTAATTTGAAAAAAACGGATTCATCAGATTAAATTACTATTTTTTTCTTATTAAATCAACTTTCTTTAGTAAATAGATAACTCATCATTGCGGAGAAAACCATTATTTTGTTTTTGAAAGGCTAAATGCCAACTAACAAGAATGTAAAATATTCTGTTAGATAAAAACATATTTGGGATACCTAATCTTTTCAGTAAACTTCACATGAGTCTGAAACCGTCCAACCACTGGAATTCTCAAATACTGAATAACACCGTGAACTGTGCAGAAATACCAGGCTGAAAAAAAAAGAAAATGGGCGGTAATCAAATGTCGACGAAGAGTTTAAATGTCGACATTATGAATGAAGCTTCAAAAGCCTTTAACTATTCAGTACATCCCTTCTGTTTAGTTGGATTTCCATGCCTGATTTAGAAAATCCATTTAAAAAATTGCACATAAAAGAATAATTCAAGAAGGCTGAGCCCAGACCAAATCCGATGACATGTAGGTGTTCGGCATGTCATCCTTGCTCTGATTAAGACTGTCCTCCGTTGACGCTGTGCAGTGCGGGCAGACTGTGAAGGCTAGAATGCTCAATAGCTGCTGTCTGCGGGGTATATAGAGCGCGGAGAAGTGGGCTGTCACTCCAACCGGGGGGTCAGAGGGGTTATTCATAGGAGGACAACGGAGGGAAAGGCGGCATATTGTTGCGAATAAGACAGGAAAAGTCAAACGGAGAGAGATGGAGCGCAGCATGCACAGACAGATATCAGGAGATGAGGACGGCGAGGGAGACGGTGAAGGCTTCTGTCCTCTATCTCACCCTTTTTGTATTATTTCGTTTCTATCCATATCGTAGCACATATTTGCCTCTGTCCTCGAGAGAGGGCTAAATGAGTCCACTCTTTGAAGCCCACCCCCCTGTCCTGCTTTGTTTCCACCTCCCCCTACCTTCTACCCCCCCTTCTCTTTTTCTGTAACCGATCCAGCTCGGGCTCATTTTCAAAACTAAACATGTCTGTCTGGCTCCAAAACAGACCCGGCCACCCCCTCTCCACACCCCTCCCCTCCCCCACCAGACCCCATTCCCAATCCAGAGGGATGATGTCATGCCGATGCTTAGAAAGACGAGGGAGCTCAGGATGTGGTGTGTTTGTGTGTGTGTTGGGGGGGTGTATGGGTGGAGGGTAGCCGTGGAATAAGGGGTCATGGGAGTGGGAGGTGATGTCGTCAGATTATTGTTTAAACTTTCCAACGGTGATCTCACAGTGAATTACTGGGTCAACGAAAGAGAGGGAGAGAAAGAGAGACTGTGAAAGAGAGCAGTCTTCCACTGTCTGCTTCTTTATAAGCAGAAAATTAGCATTAGTTCATGAAACAATACAAATATGTAAATACAACCTTTTGGGTATTAAAACTCAAAATGCGTCTCTGGTGCTTCTAATTGAAAGCTGGCTGTTTACTTATTCAGTGATATTATTTAATTTTTTCCTGAGTTCCACTTCCAATTTTCTTTAAAGGGCCAGCGTGTGGTATTTGGTAGCATCTAGTGGCGAGGTTAGCAGATCGTAACAAGCTGAGACGTCTTAAAGCTGCATTCTCTCTCCTGACCACCAGGGGGCGACTCCTCTGGTTGTATAGAAGTCTATATAAATAAATCTACTTCTCTCTTGATGTATTCCCTCAGTAAAAATTGTAAACATGAGTTTATGTCTCAATCTCTAGTTTCAAGTCTTCTTCAATACAGCATGATGTTCATTTAGTAAGTTATGCTCCATTTTGAGTCAAACAGACTAAATGCTACACACTGGCCCTTTAAGCAAAGTTATTGTACAGCTGCTTGTGTTCACATTTTAAATTAATGAAAGTGAAATGAAATACATGTTTTTGAATGAGAAACCGGATCAAAAAGATGCCGCCTGGTCCGAGTGTTGCTCTTTCCCACATACATGTTTATACATGGCCATCCTGTGCTACTGTGGAATCTGTTTGTATTTAGGGTTGCTCTGTGGAGAGGTGTGCAGACCCCGCATAACAGGATGCCTCTAATTCCAGTCTTTTTCGGGGTGCAATCCAGAATCTCAGCTGTCTCCTCGCCCCACCCTCACACACAAATACACACACATTAAGGTGTGGCATCAACATCCCCCTGCATGCCCCTGGCTCCCTCCGTCCCTAGGCAGCTGACATAGTCTTCGGATGGGATGAGAACACACACACACACACACACACACACACTGGTGGTGTTACGAGGCCCTAAACCCGAAGCTGCAGATGGACATTCCTGTGAAGGGCTGGTTGGTCTGGGTGACAGCAGAGCAGGAGGCCCGAGTGTGTCTTTGTGCACACGCTTAAAAAAATGTCCTAAATCACGCCTGCCTGCTTCCCACTGTCTTCACCCCCCACCCTCCATCTCCTTCTTCCTCACACCTTTCACCTCCTCCTCTTCTGTCGTTTGCATCCTCCTCTGGCCTCCCCCTCAGCATCCTGTAGTCTCCCCTCCTCTGGCCTGTGACTCACGGTCCCTCCCCAAGCCGACGGTGTCAGCAGCTATTTAATGATGGGAGCAGAAGTCGAGCAGCTCACTGGTTGTCTTTGGCGCCATGCTGTGCGGCTAATTGTCTGATTTGATTTTTAATATTTATCAGGTAGGAAGACTGAATTAGACATTTTGACGGTATAGCTGGTCTAGATACGCTACTCGCAATATGTTGAGCTCAAATTTTATGTGGAGAAGTCCGAGACCCTCAGCAATATTTCGGCTCAGGTCTGGAAATCATAAATCCTGAGAGACCGGGTAACACTGCATGTCCATCATCTGGTATGTTAATGCACCAGAGTCTAAATGGAAACAGGTTTTTTTTTTTACTTTCCGTTGAAAACAACTCAATATTTTAACTGTTGTGGTTGTATGGGCCTTGTGCTAAAGAGAAATCTGGTATCCACTTGTCTTACTGAATATGTGTATGAACATTCTTCAAACCACATGATGAAACTGACAACTGGAACACATGCAAAACTAAAATAAACATGCTCAGAGCAAGTTAAGTCCAAGTAGTTTTTATTTTTATTTTTTATTTCACCGTTCACTTAAACCGTACCGAATAAGCTCGACCCGTTGTTCCACCGTGAGCGGCCGTGTCGGCTTCCCCAAGTCATCGGCGTGCAGTTAGTTCAGTGTGTCAGAACCCAGTAACCCTCCCATGAATCCCTGCTGATCCAAGTCACACATCATCTGGAACGGCAGCCCTTTTTCCTGGAATACTTTGTGCGTGTCTGTCTGTGTGTGTGTGTTCATTCCGTGTCTCTAAGTGGCCGATTGGATCACTCTTAACATCATTTCTCTGATCATATACTCAGATTCGTCCGGCCGAATCGTTCCTGTAAGCTGCTGGCACACACACACATTTCTGTCTATGCCAGTTAGTGATTGAGAAAGTGAGTGATTATTATGACTGTGTGTAACATCTTAGCCTTTCCACTAGCAGGTTTGGTATTGTTTCAGCTGTTGTGAATTAGAGAGGCATGCCTCTGCCTCTCCCTCTCTCGCCGTCTTTTTCCTTCTCTTTCTCTCAGTCCAGTGAACTCCAACGTACGAGGTGGCGAATATTAATATATCTTGAGTGGCGTGAAAAGGAAAAACCAAGATTCTCTTTAAAACATTTATGTATGTAGCAGTTTTAAAATGAAAATTGCTGCTAATTTTGTATCTGATACCTGATGTTATTGCCATTACATCTCAGGGAGTTGATACATTTTTGTTGTCTTTGCCGCCATCTTGCCTGGAAGGTAGAGGGACAAACAACCCTCTTTGAGTTGATGATTGAATGAAGATGTATGAATAAGTAATGCAGAGTAAATACTGACGGAGACTTTTTGGAGCTGCTTTGTGCTGCAGAGGTTGCGCAAGATTCCCGGTGAGGCGGAGAAGCAGGTGGATGTGTGGGAGGTGGAGGAGGCTCAAAGGAAGTGTGTGTGTGTGTGTGTGTGTGTGTGTGTGTGTGTGGAAAAAAAAAAAGGATGACCTCCAGCGTTGACCTCGCAGCAGGCAGTCTCACAGGTGTTGTTTTGGTGTGTGTGGGAGGGAGAAAGAGGTCACGGGGAGAAAGAAGAGGCAAGGCCTATTTTTACCACACTAAAACTCCTCAAATGGTGTGAACCACTGCGGAGAATTGACCTCCAAAGTGTTAATAATGTGGAAAATCCTTCTTGCATTAATCGCACATTAAACCTCCATCCGTGACATAGACTGCCGGCCGACTGTAAACACACACACACACACACACACACACACACACAAAGCTAGGCTGCAGGATGTGTGACGTTTTTATTTGCCTTTAAAGAATGCCCGGACCTTCTTTTATTTTTGGGGGGAATTGAAAAAACACATAAGCAGTCGCCCGCCCGCACCGACTCGGAGCGAAACTCACCATTATGACCCGCAGTGGTGTGTGTGTGTGTAGTTGACTGACGGGCGCGTTTATTGAAGTCATCGAGCATGATGGCGGAGATCCACGCTGCGTTTGCTCAGACGTGTGTGCGTCAGTCTTTGTGTGACTTTTTGTGTGTCTGTGCGTGCTGGGTCCAGGTCTTTGTGCCCGTCTCTTTGCCTCAGGAACAATACATTCTTTCTCTCTCTCTCTCACACACACACACACACACACACACACACACACACACACACACACACACACACACACACACACACACACACACACACACACAGGCAGGTGAAACGCTCTGCTAGTTAATATAAAACTACCCCTGAGAGTTAGAAAGGAGGAGGGCGGAGTGAAAAAGCACAGAGAGAGAGAAAGCGAAATGGCAGCTACTTTTTTTTCTTCTTCCTGCTGCCAGGTTACCACAGAGGCGGGCGGATAGTGGGCCGGGTGGAGAGGGAAGGAAAAAACAAGGCTTTGAGGAAGAGAATGACATTAAATGACTGTTTTGAGGAGGTGGATTATGGATTTAGTGCGGCTTGGGAAGCGGGAAGAAAATTAAAGGAGAGAGCTGGAGAAACGTATATTTTCCCGTCGACAGGTGTTCCCCCAGGAGCAAATGAACCACCTGGAAAAGTCAATAATAGGCACTCCATGCTCTCCACCTGTGTTTGTGTCACTTAGCCGCACTAAGTGGATTTTTAGTTTGAGCCTCCAGGCTCAGACGAAGGCGGCGAGAGCCTTTAACTTTGGAAAAACCACAACAGGGTTTCTCGCTGCCGTTTAGCAGACGCTGTGAACGCCCCACCATCGAAGTCAAGTTTTGCACCACAGTCTGACCCCCCCAGGGAAAAATTAAACCCCTAATCCTCTCGTCCCTCCCTCCTCTTCTTTCACACCCTCCCTCCTCTCTCCGTCCGTTTTGTGACTAAACCAGCCGTGACGACCGAGGAACTAATAAGAGGAGGAGCAGATCTGCAGAGGAATTGACTAATCAAGTTGACTCTTAAACGGGTCACGGGGGGGTTACGGGTCGAGGCACAGACTCTGCCTGTGTCAATGAGGCAGAGGAGGGACGGGTAGGGTAAAGGGCAAATGAAATGAGCCTAATTTCCCTGCTTTGTGTCCCTCCATCTCTCTCCGGAATCCAGCCCACATCGGCCAATGCCTGGATTCAAACCTTGTTGTGGTCTGTGTTGAGGGGATTGTCGGTTAGCCGTGGGTCACGCGAGAGTTTGTGAGCTCGGCATGCGCGTGGGGGGGGGGGGGGCAAGCAAACCAGTGACAAACCCCTTTTGTTTCTATGAAGACGTTTGCCTTGGACGCTGCAATGACAGCTGCAGCGCAACTGACAGAGGGGGAGCGGTGAAAAAGAAAGAGTGGAGTATTTAGCATATTTGACATGCAGGCCACGGGGCTGCTCTGTGCAACAGTTGGGAACGAGAGCGCTCCACTTGGGAGTATCGGAAGTGTGTTTTGAGGCAAAATAGAGAGAGAGATCAGCCGAGCTCTGCCAGACTGCTTAAAACAAACAGAGAGAAGAGTGAGGAGAAGGAGGAGGAACGCCTGAGAAGCCTGTAACTTTGGATGAAAAGAGAAGAACACAAAGCGCCTCTACTCTGTGGCTGCAGGTTGCCATTTTTGCTGGTTATCCCCCTTCTTCAGACCGGGTTGCTGTTTAAAAAAAATATGTGTGGCATCCGGAAGAAAGTGACAGCACAGCCCTCTCCCCTCTTCCACCTCCTCTCCTGCTTTTTTTGTGCACTGCCCCTTCTCCTCTGGCCCCTCGGCTTCTCCCTCCGACACACACACATACACACACACACACTCCCCAGCCGGATTGGGTTTCATTGAAGGCGCAGACGGGAATGCACAAGTGGAGTCTGTGAATATCACAGACTTTTGTGTGTGTGTGTGTGCCTCTATATCTTTTCCATATTTATTTTTTCACAGCCCTCTCGCTGCTACAGACTCTCCTTCAGCTCAACAAAGGGATTGTGGCTCAACTCTGACAAAGGAGGAAATAATGGAGTGAATAAAAGCGTACTGGACTCACTTCCTTGTCTGGACAATTGCTTTGGTTGGAGAAAAAAAAAAAAGAAGACTCATTACTGATAAGCCTCTTTCTCTCCCTTCCTCCCTCTCTTTCTACTTTCTTTTCTTCTTCTCTGACTCTGTATCATTTCACTCTCAATGGACAGAGTTTTTGTGCTCGGGGGCGGGGGAGGCGGTTCGGCCCGGGAGAATTAAGAGTGGATTACAAAGCTGTGATGAATGTAGCCATGAATGTTCATGAATGTAGCATGAATGTAGCCATCTCACATCACTAGCCCCCCCCAACATTTGCTGTGAGATACTGAATGATATGCTCCCTGGAGGAAACCCTCATCTGGGTTGTATTATATTATACTGGCACATTCATTCATTTGAAATTCCTCTTTTATATTTTTCCTCCTGTACTTATTTGGAAACGGTTTTACTAGTCGCTCACTGCTCAGCGTGAGACAATTAGCTGATATTCAGCCGGTAGTTTTTGTGGTAATGAGCAAAATCCTCCGCTGCTCAACTCTCTTTCTCTCTGGTTCCACGCCCCCCTCTTAGCACCCTGCCTCCCTCTATCGCTACTTAACTCCACTCCGCCTCTGCCCCTCTCTCTCTCGCTCTCTCTCTCTGTCTCGTGTTTTTTCTGTTTTTTTCCGGGAGAGAGGAAACCAGTGTGATTGGAGCACTTCCTGTGTTTTAATACCAGTGCAGGAAACAGGACAAACGGAGCTGAATTCAAACACAAACAGCAAGAGAGCAGGGAAGGGTGGTAGTGAGTGAGCGAGAGAGAGAGAGAGAGACAGAAGGGACAAGTGAGTGAGAGAGCGGAGGCAAGGGGGGAGTGAGCAGCGAGAGTGAGAGGAAAAGAGGGAGATTTTTTTAGCAGCTGCAAACCATTTCAACTGTGTAGTGGCCTGAGAACAGAGACTGGGAGTGAAAGATAGAAGGAAAGAGAGAGAGAGAGAGAGAGAGAGAGAGAGAGCAAAGCGGTGGGAAGCCAACAGTCTCACAGAGGGAAAGAACGAACAGGAGTGAAGAGGAACTGGGATTGCGTGGCACTTTGTTTCATTCTCACCACGGAGTCGGGAGCAGGAGAAGGGAGACGGCAAAGAAAGGGAAGGGAGCGTGTCCTGGGATTGTCTGCCGGGGGAAGAGCAGCCTGGACTGGAGCTGAAAAGGCTGTCTGGGTCTTTGCCCTCTGGATACGGTCCCACGACTCACCGCTCTGCCCCGCTCGCCTGCACGCTTTGCTCGCCCCCCCTTTTCTATCTACCCCCCAGATGCCCTCATTCATTCCAGCCTCACCCCCTCCGAGACCCTGCCTGCTTTCAATCTACTGTACCACTTCTCCCCCGGAGCTGTGGAGGATCTGAGGACGAGAGAGCGAGATCAAAGAAGAGAATTGAAACACTGACAGGGATTTTCTTCACGCAAAAGCGGAACTGCTGCTTCTTTGTTCCGGATTTCATATTTTCCTCAAGACTAGTTGTGTGGATGATGGAGTTGATTCACTAATGATGACTGTTATGATGGTGGCGAGATGTCTGCTATCACAAAGCCCGGATTCTTTATGATGGAAGCAGATGACAGAAAAAGAAAAGACTGCTTGAACACTCAAGTGGCAGTGACTTGTTAAAGGGATTTATATTTTCATATTTTTTCAAGTTGGGGTTTCTTGCCCCAAACAGACGTTTTTTTGTATGTTGCATTGTCTTTCATTTCCTGGATTTCATATCCTCATTAATTTTTTCCCTGCAAGGAATATATTTTTTAACAAAGGAGGATAAAAGTGAAACAAATCCATGGAGTATTGCACTTTCCTGTTCATTGCGCCCCACGCAGCCTTTCTTTTATATAACTGAGTGGGTTTTTCTCACCTTAAAAGGAGACTTTTACACTTCCCTGCCTGCCTTTCTCTGAGACGGTTGAAGTTGTCCAAGCCCTCTCTGCCTTTTCCGGTTGTGCCACAGAGAGGAGAGGAGACCGGAGAGGAGGCAGGAGCTTAGTGAGAGTAAAAAAGGGAAAAGGGGTCAAGGAATGAGCTGCTGTACATGAATATGGAGGAGAGAGCGGTGCACTGTGCTTCTGACAGCAAAACAAAGGCGTGTTATCTGCACGGTCCTCGCCTCACCTTGGACTTTGTACTACTCAGAGAGGGAGATGATGACCGTTTCTTTCCCTTCATCCCTCCAGCTCTCCCTCATTCCTAACCTGCCTTTCAAATAAACAGAGCTGGTGATTAATATGGTGCCGAGGGGGAGGGCTGTGTCTCCCACTCCCTCGCTGATGCCGCACCGCATCTCAGAAAGACCAAGGAAATGCACAACTGTTGAGGTGACAACGCTCACCAGTGGAACGAGACTGTGGATGATCTCCTTTTGAATCGTTCCTAGAATGTGAAACCTGAAGGATTTGTTCAATGCAGCCAGATGGACTGTGTGATTTTGTGGATTATTGGACGGTGGACTATTGAAGGTAAAGGAATTAATATTCCACGAAGATCCCTTTTTCGTGAACAGTTTTTTAATACTTTTTCTGTAAGTGCAGAGCCGCACCTGCACCCTCAACAGTAGGGTTTCTGTGTCGGCCCAGCAGAAGGGAAAAGGACAGAATGGGGAAACCTCTGAGCCGCCCGGACTGCCTGAGGCAGAACCCTCAATGCCTTGGAAAAGGGGACGAGGACGAGGCATACATAGAGGATTGCTACGTCCCCCAGCGATCCATATATGATACAATGCGCATCAATGAACAGATTGACCAAGGGACCAAACTGTGTCAACCTTCCAGGAGCACTTTAGGCTCTGGTGGGGAGGGGAGGGGAGAGGGAAGCACTCTGTCCAGCAATGGCACCATTGGAGCTGATTTAGGTAGTGTTTTTGTCTCCCGGAACTCAGAGCATGCTGGTGGGGCGAAGAGGCTCGATGAGAGAGTCATCTTTGATGCCTTAAAGTTAACGGGCGATCCTCAGATAATGTCACCACCAGTTGGCATTGTGGGTTCAGGTTTGCCCATCGCCCCGTCCTCATCTGGCTCCGGCGGGGTCGCTGCAGTGGCCAAGAGGCGTCATCAAGGTGGCGATAAGAGGGACAATCCAAACCGTCGCTCTTGGAAAGCCTTCATGCCTCCAAGTTATCCAGAGTTTGCTGAGAGACTTGAGTTCTCGTCTATCGAAGGGGCAGAAAAGCGTCTGTCCGTGGCAGGGATTTCTCTCTCTCCTTTCCAGCCAATTCCTTCTCACCTCCCCCCATCCACCACAACATCCTCCACTCCTTCCTTACCTCCTTACACACCCTCCCCTCTATCATCTGCTCCCCACACTCCCACCGTCGGCTCTTCGCCGTCTTTGACACCCACAGTAAGCCCCGTGCCTCCTCTCCGGCAGCATCCTCTCAGCAGGCAGAAACAGGTTCACCCTGTGCTGCAAAAGCAACACAGACAGACTCATGTGGCGCCGTCGCCTTCCAAAGAACAGTTACCCGCCTTTAGCCAGACTCAGGCACCCCAGGTTTCTGGAAATACACCACAGCAAAGCCCCGGTATCTCCAGACAGGTAGAGAGAAGAAGGGAGGATCACAGACGCACTAGCAGCTCTACTAAAGCTGGATTTAGGCAGATCCCAGAGGAGCCCGTTGAATCAGTGAAGGCCTCAGATTCAGAGAGGGACTCTCCTCTTTTGGACCAAGACCAGGGGGACAATGCCCCTCTCCTCCCACCAAAACCAGTTTTCTGCCCGCCAACCAAGGCCCGCACCTGGCCCCGCAGTTTAACAACAGGGAAAAAACACCAGGTCAGCTTGAGGCGCAACTTTCCCGTACTCCCCCCTTTGCCTCCGCTATTGGGAGAGGATAGCAACACAGATGAAGAGTCACTTTATCTACTAGACCCCCCATCTCCATTCCTGAGGGAGGAAGAGGGGCTGGTATATGGAGGTCTGCCCCTCTCCCCCTGCGTCAGTCAGGAGGGAGGGGATGAGGGGCTGCTCGGCTGGGGCATCGAGGGCAGTGAACTCGAGCGCACGGCCTCCGAGCTCAACTTTGAGGAGGACGAGCGCAGGATTCTTGATGAGCTTGAAGACGAGGAGCAGGAAGAGTGCGGCTCAATATTTGAGGAGGAGGAGGCATGGCAAAAGGAAAAGGATAAAGCGGAGGAGGAGAGAGTTCAGAGAGAGGAGAGAGAGTGGGAGGCAGTTCTTAAATTAGAGAATAAGGAGATAATTGACCAGTCTTGGGATAGGGAAACACTGGAATCGGAGGGGTGGGATGTAACGGGCTCTACTGGACATTGGCCTTTATTGACTCCCCCGACAGGATTTGGAGGCCCTGGGGGTCCCAGTGACTCACCTTGCCCCAGCTCAGGGGCGGAGTCAGATGACCTCTTCTTAGAGCTAGAGAGGCAATGTCAAGTGGATGAAGGAAAGGAGGGAGTTGAGATGAGTGTAGACCCTGAGCCTCTTGATCCCTACACACTTCCCTGTTTAGAAGAAGAGGAAGAGGGGAGAGAGGAAGAAGTAAAGACTTCCTGGGAAGATTTTGAAGGTACTCTTCCTCTTGATGCAGTTAACTCGATAGCGCCTGACGGCCTTGCCCCTGACTCTGAGAATAGTACAAAAGACTGTAATTTAAATAACTCGGAGCCGACGGAACAGATGACAAACTTTGACTTGGTGCGAGCACAAGACTGTGAAAAGGAACACGGTTTCATCGATGAAGAGTGCGGTGGTGACTATAATGCAGACAAAGAAGAAGAGATGAGTTACCAAACAGACTCTGCTCTTGGTCACCAGCTGGAGTCAGACTCCAGTGGCGTCCACATTTCCCAGCCAGACAGAACTGGCATCAGTGACATTACTCAGACAGACTGTGAACAGGTGAGACCTGCAAGGACTGAAGCCGAGCCAGATAGTGGGGCATCATCAGAGCACGATGGCGAGGATGGTGCAGAGAGATCTTCCTCTCCGTCTCGGAGCCTTCTGAACCCGTACTGGGAGGAGGTGGAGCAAGTGGAGGAGGAGACTGAGCAGGACGAGGGAGAACTGGAAGAGGAGTTGGAAACTGAGTGGGATGTGTATGACCAATCTGAGCCGAGTTTGGACAGTAGCGAGGGAGCGCTTGTGGATCACTCCCCTGAGCCGCCGCACACGGGTGAAACAGAAATCGCTGATGAATGTACACAGGATGTTGACACTCAAACTCCCTGTGAAGAAGAGCCGGTCCCCTCAGAGATTCCCAACCCTGTTGAGGCAATGACTTCTGACACAGAAGGGATATGCTTTGCATCAGAGATTTGTGTTGTCCCTACAGATGTAGTCTCAGGACTGGACATGCCTGGGCAGCAAGATTCAGATCTGGAAACTTCAACAGAAGGGAAAGCTAGCACCCCAAATGTAGACTCTGTTCTTCTCGTACACCCTCAACATACAGACTCATCACCCCCTCCCTCTTTACCTCAGTCCCCTCCTAAATCGGATTCTCATGGTGCTGGGTTGGATGCTAAAGACTCTGAGGCCTTTGTGATATCAGATAGTTTTGTTTACCTGGCTGTATCGGCGCCTCCCCAGTACCACAACAACTGTCCCCCGTCTCCACTTGAAGACTTGATTCCCCCGAGTCCTGTCCCCAAACCAGAGGAGGAGGGAGCCTTCCTCTCCCCTGACAGCTTTGTTTACATGGCGGCACCCGAACGGCCTCAGCCCGGCCCCTCAGATGGCTGCTCGGCCTGCGAGGACACTCAGGAACTGGACTTGGACTCGTACTCCGAAGGGACCCAGTCTGGGATGGACGGGGTGGAGTTTGTCCTCGGCTCCGTCACGGGGGACAGTGACTGGGAGTCAGACGGTTCTGCTCTGGACTTTCCTCCTCTCGTGTCCACAGACCAGGTCTGGGACCAGTTGGAGCCCGGCCTGCTACAGGGCCTATTCACACAGACGGAGACGAGCCAGGCGCAGGCCTGTAGACCTCAGGAGGACGGGCCCCAGCCAGGGGCCACAGCTTGCCACACAGACCCCGTCTTAGAGTCAGGAAGGAGCTCTAAAGCAGAGAATGAAGCGATATTTCCAATTTCGGACACTGACACAGAGGCAGAGGTATGCACTCATTTACTAGTTGTATGATAATTCATTTACATAAAAGACTGTATCTAGAACCTCATATTGGTACTGTGAGTCTGTATGTATTCAGTCTGCCTCATCATTCATTGTGCTGTTGATGCAAGGTGACAAAGTTGAGTGAATTAAGGTAAACTGTGAATGAAATAGGGAAAAGAGAGCTGGTTTACTTAGCATTTATATATTTCAAGAATCAGCCTGAAGTTGCAGCTCAAAACCAGAGTGATTTGGAACAGATATACTAGCATGCCGTGCCAAGTGGAGAGAAAGTATTGAATTTAGCAACAGAGATGCTGGTTTATTGGTTTGTTTAGCCCAAGAAAAGAGATTTGAGGAGTAAAAGCAAAGTCAAAATCTGTTTTCAGCAGTGAATGCATTAGACGTGGACATGTGGACACACACACGAGACCAGGGTCAGAGCGTGGAGAAAGAATTGGGTCAGGTATCTGAGCGTAGGGTGTAACAGATGTAGACATGGCATGGAAAATGTATGTGGGAGGGTGAAGTTATGTAGACGCCATAATTAGCTAGTTGTGTTTCTGTAGTGGGGCTTTAAACGATTGCAATATGATGCTCAGAGGGGGCTTTGCTACTTATGGGAAACTACCCTCAGGGTGTGTTTGAGTGGGGGTCAGTGCTAATCTGCAGTGCCTGCACATGTTTGAGATCGATCACATGTTTATTTGTCTCACGCTTAAAGAGCAGTTTGTGCCCGCGGGCCACTTATGATGCCGATCTCAAGTGCAGAGTTTCCAGCATTTATCTTAAGAGTGCGCTATTGTTGTGTTGACACTGTGTGCATATAGAGCACAGAAGAGTAGATGGAGTATGTGTCCATAAAAAGGCATGGGTGCTGTGCGTGTACACACTTTAAAGTATAGTGCCGTTCAGAGAATTGGTGAGAAAGGTCGCCGTTTTGTATGCAGAGCGAGACTTCTGCACTTTCAGTGTTTGGTTTGGGAGAATGTAATCAGTACACACACGGTGACTGCTGTACACAGATCTGAAATGGATATGCTACGTATAAATGCTGCACGATTAGCATGTCGGGCCGTCGGCCTGTCTGTGTGTCTGACCCGTTTGCATTCATCTGCCCTCAGCCTCCTTGTTTCTGTAGTAGTGGCTCGTCTCTCCCGTCCACCTCTGTGTTTGGTCGTGCATGTAAAAGCTGTGTGCATGTAGATTGTATCTCAGCGTGCCGTGGTGCTTTTCTAGGAGCTCTGCTTTGGCCCACCGTTTGTCCCAGATTTGCCTGATCTGAACTCTGTTTTTGAGTTTTTGTTGTTGCGCACAGACTCTGAATTTAGCTGTTTTTTGCGGGACATCTTTCATCATACTAGTTGAGAGGATGGTGGTTTTTTGTATTTATTTTTATCTGGGGTTATGGATATTATGTCTTATTTCCATGACTACCAAAGTTTACCCCATTCCAAACCCGTCAGTAGAGGTTTAATGTCTGGTCCTCTTTTATTACATTACAGTTGCCGTCAGGCACATGTTGCCTGCTCTGACCGTCAGTCACAAACCAATTACTCTACCCTTTTCCTTTATGTGTGTTTGGGAGAATGTACATGTGTCTCTGTCTGTTTGTCTGTGTAACTGATTTTTGTGTTTTCATACGTTATCAGTAGTCTGTTTGCTCTGTTTGCAGTCACAGCATCTCTGTTTTCAGTGTAATGTAATCAGATGTCCCGTCTACTCAGATCTATCAGAGGAGTTATAGCTGCACAGAGTGCAGATGATCGGTAATGACGTCACGCTTGATCTTTAGGAGAGGGAAAAAGTTTGCGGAAGTTGGAAAGAAAAATATTAGGATGTAAAACGGGTCGAAAAATGTTTTGCTTACTCCTTGTATTTTGGAAGCCAAGCCAAAGATCAGACAAATAAGAAACTTTTAATACCTCAAGAGTCAACTTTTCTAGACAATTCAAAAGTTTTATCCCCAAAATACACAACTAGCATTCAATAACATACCTCACATTTCTCATCTCATGCTGTGCATATCACTAATTACATGTGAACACACAAACATTGGGTTCACGACATGCACTTTTGTTTTGTGGTGAAATTGTTTTGTTCAGCCGTGCTCTCTCTCCTCCACTGACTCCCCCTCTTCCCCTCCATGCTCGGATGGTGTCGTTGCCGAGATAAGGAGGTGAGAAGTAAATACTGAGGGGGAGCTGCCTCTGCTACACAAACAGTGTGCGAGGCTGTCTGGGGAATATAAAGTTAGAGATCTGATAAGACTGCCAGCGCTTCACACTGGAACTCTGTGGCCTGTTGACGGTCCTGTCTGCCGCTCTCCGTTCTGTTTGTTGTCCACTGACCTGTCTCACTTTTCCTCACCTCCGTCTGCTTGCCTCCCCTTATTTATTTTCCTTTCCTCCATTAATTATTTCTCCTTTTAATCGATATTCTGCTCCGAAACCAAAATTCACCAGCCCATTTTTAAGTGAAGTTGTGAAGACATGGCTAGGACGGATAGACGCACTGAAAGACAAAGAGGCTGACACACAAAGAGCAGTGACAGGCGACATGGAGGTTGGATGGAGGAAGCCATTGTTTCCTCGGGGGAGAAGCACCTTTTAGCCCCGCGTGAGGCTTTGGTTCAGCGATAAGAGAGCTACGCTGGCAGGCGGACGCAAGCAGAAGGTCTTTGGATTAATATGGAGCTGGTTTTAAGGCGCAGTGTGCGTACGCGCCACAGACAGACAGACAGATGGACGAGCCCGGCATGCTGTTTGATGAAGTGTGGCGAGGGAACGCAGACAGACTGACAGACTGACTGACAGACTGACTGACTGACTGACCGGTGGCAGCTTGTAGCGCACATTTAGAGGACGGCAGAAAAGACATTCACAGCATGCAACGTTTAAACAGTCTTCAGCTGAAATCCAGGTTTCAACACGCAGCATACGTACAAAAATGACTTGTTTCTGAAATGCAGTGACAGGTTTCTTAAAGTCGAGATGAAATGAAAAAATGCCCTTTTAACCCTTTTTAGATCACATCCCCCATATTGTGCACCTATTTATATCTATACAATATACTGTGAATTAAATAATCTTTTCTCTCTATAAAACAACATATGATGTAATATGACAAACTAGTACCAACTGTGTGTGGCCACAGTCCTCTGTATCGTGCTACTTTCTAAACCGCCCACTTTCAGCAGTCCAATCAAATGTGGAGGATTTTATTTAAATCTCTTGTAACCGTTTCCCTGGAGAATACGTCGCAGAACAGACGCTAGAGATTGCATGTCCACTTGGATGAACACAGAGCAGTTTGTATGCAGTCCAAACAGTTGTGGACTGTTGCTGCGCTGCAGATTTATACTTCAGACGGGCTTTCCTGCAAGTAGGCTGCTTTTGCCAGTTTTGTGTAGTAGCTTTGGTTATTAGTTTTGAAGTCCACTCATGAGGTGGTAAAAAAAATGTGTCGACTTTATCATCCAGATATGATGTCAGGGCTCTGAGTAACATCTGAAAAAAAGGCAGGGAGGAAACAAAATGAAATTGCCTAAAATAAATTCGCTCTGGACTAATATCTTTATCCATGACCTCAGTGTTTGGAGAAATTTGGAATTGTATGTAATTACAGACATGGCATATTGACTCGGGATTAAAATCACAGACGTCCTCCACAATTATTACTAATTACTAGAGGTCCCCAGGTCATACTAGTCTCGTGCGAATAGAGCTTAACTGTGTGAAATCTGCAGTTCCCAAATCATTTTTTAATACAAGACAGATATGAGGGGGGCTTTGAAAGAAAGATGTGGAACAGAGGGAGCGAGAGACAAAACAGGAGACAGAGAACCAGGTGGCTGCAGGTCCACCGCTCATACATTTATGTTTTGATTGATGTGATAATTCTGGTTCTGAGCAACCGCCTCCGGGATAAACCTGCAGAAAAGACAGGGAGAGAAAGATGGAGGGGGGGACACAGAAAAGCATGAAAGCAAATACGGGAACGCGTTGATCTCCTTCTGGGATTAAAATGCAGATGCACTTCAAATGTAAAAAAAAAAAAGACAGGAGATCAAATATTTGAAGTGTTTTCCACGATTCTTCCATATTTTAGTCTCGACACCACCCTCCCTTTCTCTCTTCGCAAAATCAACGAGACCACGACGCTCGTGTGTGTCTCACTCTCTTTGTCCGTCCCACAGGGAGATGATTAGCAGCACAAAAATGCCCCAAAAATATGGGAAGAGTGGGAATAGTATGTATGAAGGGGAAACGCTGAGAGTGTTTGAACAATCGCAAGGAGAGTAAGGTTTGAGCCAACGCGCTTTGAATGCAGAGCACATTTGCATGAGATTTGTATTGTTTGTTTATGTTGGAATAAACCCGTAACCCTTTTCACCCCGCGTCTGGGACGGGTCAGTCCTCACTGGTAAATACCCCCCACCCCAATATCGACGGGAGTTTAGAAAACGGATTCCTGCTTCCTTCCTCCCCTCATTCCTTGTTCCATTGAAAGAGAAAAGAGGCAAGTGAGGGAGGTTGAGGGATTGAAAGACAGGAAGAGAGTGAGGCGGAGGGAGGGAGGGAGGGAGGGAGGGAGGGAGGGCAGAGGGAGGGAGGTGTGAAGGAAAAGCAAAATGGTTCAGAAAGATGTTTCCCCCTCTGGTTTTCATTTATCGCTCGTATACACAAATGAGTTTTAATAGAAGGCCGGTCCCGTCTGCTTCATCCATTCTCTCCGTCGAGTGCAGCTTTAGCGGCAACACAGGGCTTTTTCTTTTTTGTAGATATGACCACCAGCTCGTTTCATGATCACATGGTTATGGAAATCAGTTGTGAAAGGAGAGGAAGATGAAAGGAGAGGACGCAGTTCAGAGAACTACTTTGAAGCTTTGATAGCAAGTTGGAGAAGTCGGTGCAACATCCTGCATGCTCCCAATTTCTTTGAGATTCTACTTCTGGATGCACGTGCATATTTTCTTCTTTATTTTCTCATATTTCTGCAGCAGCAGCATGTGTTCCCATGTGGTGTCTTTGGTAATTATCTTCTCTGAGCGACTTGTTTCCTCATCGGTCTGGGTTAAGAAACTGATTGTCCTTGAGGGAGGTTTTGGCCGTGCGTCATCAGCAGCGTTATTCCTCTCCTCAGCGCTATTGTATTGGCTCGACAGATGACGGCTAAATATAGAGCATCACACACATGTTCATGTCCAGCAGACACGAGTCAGGCCACAGGCTCAAGCAAGCATCGACTGCTGAGTTAGTTACAGGTTCCAGTGAGGAAACCCAAAGACTTGGTCATTTAGCAGTTTCCGAAGCTTTAACCGGCACGCGCAATCATCAAAATAATTTAATTTATAGATACTTTTTTTCTGTGTTTTGACTAATCAATGAATTGTTGCAGCTCCACTTTAAAGTTACCCTCTCATTAAACCTCTTTTTCTTTTCTAATTGATAATTAATAAACAAATATGGAGCTGCAGGGAAAGGCATAGTATCCCAAGAAACTTACTTTAATATTCTCTGAGATTATAAAGTCAGACATTTGCAAGAAATGTAGTGAGTGCCGCTGAGTGCAAAATATAGTCAGAATATTAGTATGTATTTATGTTTCTAAAAGGACTCACGAATGTCAGTTTGACTTTATAATCTTAGAGAATATTCATGTTTCTTTTCTCACGTAAATGTACAACCTTTCTACCTACAATGGCCCGAATGCGTTCTTGTATTTAGTTCTGGGTCAACATTTGACAATGTAAAACTTGAGAGTTGCTGCAGTCGTTTAAACAGTCTCTTGACAAGACAATGCAAACTGTTTTTAGTCGGTGTTTTGTCTGTTCACACTGAACTGCGGCCAGATGGAGAGGCTGAGGATGGGAGAAAGCTGGCCGGGGGGGGCAGAGGTAGAGAGAGACGAGTGATGAGAGGAAGAGGAGGAGGTGAAGGACAGAAGGATGACAAGTACTGCACTGAGTTAGCGCAGTCAAGAGGGTGTGCGTGGCTGCGTGCTGGGCTGAGGTGGGGAAGAATGACAAGTATTTGGGACCTTTTCCAGAGCTCTGGTTTTAGTGGAGTCAACCGCTCAAAGAGAGAGAGAGAGAACAGAGAGAGAGGGCGGCTGAAATGGAGGCGGAGAGAGAGAAAACAGAGTAACAGAAGAAGAAGAGGGCAGAGTACAAGCACACACTGCCAAACTCAAGTTCAGATACATCCAAGTGTATGTTTAGAATGAATGGATGTTTTTTTTCTTCCTTTTTTGGTCCCCTATCTCTGACACACACACACACACACACACACACACACACACACACACACACACACACACACACACACACACACACACACACACACACACACACACACACACACACACACACACACGCACACACACACACACACCAGGATAAGGCATCGTAGGGTGGAGCTACAGTCATTGTTGTTCTGGCCGACAGACTTCCTGTTCCAAGCAGCTTTGACGGCCATCACCACAACACAGCTGCGTTCAAACTGGACAGGAACACACACACACACACACACACACACACACACACACACACTGCTCATTCACATTGAATCAGATCCCTACCTGTAGAACACGTATATTTTATACACACATGCATGGATTAGGAACTACATGCACACACTCGCACAAAGCCTTGGCATGGAGAACCTATAGCTTGATTCCATATTTGAACCGGTACATTCTTTGCTCGCGGCCCACTGCAGAGACTCAGACACACGTTCCACCACACCCACTCGGTAGGATGTCTGTCAACATCGCCAACGCGCCATGCTTCTCAAATCTAAGGTTTTAAAAGCTTTTCAATGTGTTCTGAATTAAAGGCACTAAACCTTTCATTAAGACTTGATTTGCAGTTTAGCTTTTTAATTTGAAATCATCATAGTGGAAACTTTCACATTCTCTACTTCGATATAAGCCTTAAGAATAGACTGATATTCTATTTATTTGTGTATTCATTGTTCATACTGCTGTTTCGCTTTTTATTTTTGTAGTTAAACAATTATGTTTAACTTGCTGAAATGTGCAGACACTCCCCATTTCCGTTCACTGGCTGTTTATTGGAGGTTTTATTAGGAGTGGTTTAATGGGAGATTAAAGAAGGTAGTGTCGCAATGGGTTTGTTATATTTTGTGAAGAAACGGGGGAAGAAGCATTTTTTGTTCAGATGTCTTTCTTTCAGTAGTGGTTTGTTGCTATTTGACTGTGGGAAACCCACAACTGTTGTAGCTTCTTCCAGGCCACAGTGGGATTTCACTGAAACCCAAACCCACGTTTTACCTCACTTTAACTGCACCCCCTTCAGTATTGTCACACCAGCTATTTTCCTTCAGGCAGTGTGTGTGTGTGTGTGTGTGTGTGTGTGTGTGTGGTGGACGTGCACATCTGTGTGTGTGTGTGTCTTTGTGTGGCATTTGGGGTTTGGCTGCCAAAGCATTTTAAACCACCAGGCTTAATTCTCCCTCTGTGGGCCTTTTCTGAATGTCAGGACTTCTTAAACGTTTTCATGACAGCGACCCCCACAACCCCCTTAACCCCCACCAACATTACAGCCTCAGGACCTCCATTTGTCTGGGTCCCAGAAACGACCGAAACGCGAAATCACGGTGGTTTCCAGCGTTCCTACTGGTCAGGAGGCTAATGGATTAATGTGATGGAGTGAAAGTTGTTTAGTGGATTTTGTTGGACATAGAAGGGTGGTTTAAAGGAATTTAGCAGAATCTGATGTTTATTTCTCACATCTATTGCATTCGCGGTTGGTTTTGGGGTGGTTTTTCTCCACAGTAAAAACGGGCCGTTAACCATTTTCACAAACATGAACAAATGAGTCAGGAACAAGATTTTGCCGATCAGGGATCTGCTTCAAATTATGGAATGTAAAATTGAGAAGTCACACAGTTTTGTACACGGTGGGGCAATGTAGTGCTTCCATGTGTGGTTTTTGGGATGCAGTTGAAGGTAACTTTCTTTATCGATCCCATGTACACCCACTTCCTCCTCGCTAACCTACCGAGTAGTGACCCGTCTCCTCTACGGCACTACAATACAACACTGTGTGTATTTAGATGCAGTAGTGGCCCAGATTTGCTATGACAGAGTATTGGCTGTTGCTTCGTCTTTTTCGGGGCCCGGGAAGTCAAGTCTGGTTGTCTTTAGTGTCGGGTGGCTGCCTCTATTGTCATCACAAGATGGCTCCAGCCCGCCACTGTGACGCGCGTGTGCGAGTAATGCGTCCAGACAGGCGAGGTTGTGCGTGTATTTGCTATAAATGTGAGTCCGTGTGTCAATTTGGGTGTGTGATTAAGTGAAGGTTTTGTGCAGCCATGCAAGTGTGTGTGTGTGTGTGTGTGTGTGTGTGCGCGCGTGTGCGTGTTGTCGACTCAGCCTTTTCCAGTCAGCCCCTTACTCGCCCAACTCTCTAATCCCCATAATCCTCTTCTCCCCCTCCCTTTTTCGTTCCCTTCAACCTCATCTCTCCTCTTCCCTTCCTGTCTCCCGCTCCTCTCTTATCTCTGCACATCCCTCTGTCTGTCTCCCATCTCCTCTTATCCAGTCTCTTATTTATATATATATATATATATATATATATATATATATATATATATATATATATATATATATATATATATACACTCACCTAAAGGATTATTAGGAACACCTGTTCAATTTCTCATTAATGCAATTATCTAATCAACCAATCACAAGGCAGTTGCTTCAATGCATTTCGGGGTGTGGTCCTGGTCAAGACAATCTCCTGAACTCCAAACTGAATGTCAGAATGGGAAAGAAACGTGATTTAAGCAATTTTGAGCGTGGCATGGTTGTTGGTGCCAGACGGGCCGGTCTGAGTATTTCACAATCTGCTCAGTTACTGGGATTTTCACGCACAACCATTTCTAGGGTTTACAAAGAATGGTGTGAAAAGGGAAAAACATCCAGTATGCGGCAGTCCTGTGGGCGAAAATGCCTTGTTGATGCTAGAGGTCAGAGGAGAATGGGCCGACTGATTCAAGCTGATAAAAGAGCAACTTTGACTGAAATAACCACTCGTTACAACCGAGGTATGCAGCAAAGCATTTGTGAAGCCACAACACGCACAACCTTGAGGCGGATGGGCTACAACAGCAGAAGACCCCACCGGGTACCACTCATCCACTACAAATAGGAAAAAGAGGCTACAATTTGCAAGAGCTCACCAAAATTGGACAGTTGAAGACTGGAAAAATGTTGCCTGGTCTGATGAGTCTCGATTTCTGTTGAGACATTCAGATGGTAGAGTCAGAATTTGGCGTAAACAGAAAGAGAACATGGATCCATCATGCCTTGTTACCACTGTGCAGGCTGGTGGTGGTGTAATGGTGTGGGGGAGGTTTTCTTGGCACACTTTAGGCCCCTGAGTGCCAATTGGGCTTTGTTTAAATGCCACAGCCTACCTGAGCATTGTTTCTGACCATGTCCATCCCTTTATGGCCACCATGTACCATCCTCTGATGGCTACTTCCAGCAGGATAATGCACCATGTCACAAAGCTCCAATCATTTCTAATTGGTTTCTTGAACATGACGATGAGTTCACTGTACTAAAATGGCCCCCACAGTCACCAGATCTCAACCCAATAGAGCATCTTTGGGATGTGGTGGAACGGGAGCTTCGTGCCCTGGATGTGCATCCCACAAATCTCCATCAACTGCAAGATGCTATCCTATCAATATGGGCCAACATTTCTAAAGAATGCTTTCAGCACCTTGTTGAATCAATGCCACGTAGAATTAAGGCAGTTCTGAAGGCGAAAGGGGGTCAAACACAGTATATGTGTGTGTGTGTGTATATATATATATTTGTTGTTACGCAGATTGAATGTTCAGTTTATTTTTTCATTTTGCTTTCAAATGAAACACAGTTTGAACTAAGACCTTCTTTTGGTTGTTGTTGAATGATTCAATAAGTGTTCCCGTCCTCTTCCAGGCCGTGGAGCGAGAGCAGGTGGACAGCATCCAGCCGAGGCTGCAGCACATCAACGCAGTGGGTCAGGGCCTGATCCAGAGCGCCGGCAAACACACCGACACCCAGGCACTGGAGCACGACCTGGAGACCACCAACCTCCGATGGAACTCCCTCAACAAGCGGGTACGTCTCCGTATCGACTCAAGCGTGCGTGTCGGTGCTTCCTTTTCTCTACTCACAAACCCGCCTCTCCTGTCCGCAGGTGGCAGAGCGCATCGCCCAGCTGCAGGAGGCCCTGTTGCATTGCGGGAAATTCCAGGATGCTCTGGAGCCTCTGCTCAGCTGGCTGAGCGACACGGAGGAGCTGGTGGCCAATCAGAAGCCCCCGTCTGCCGAGTACCGCGTGGTCAAGGCTCAGATCCAAGAACAAAAGGTACGAGACGATCAATTGGAACCCTCGTTCAAAAACCAAATCAATATCGGTGGAAGCGCCATATACTGTAGGTAATAGACTGACTAGACTGACTCTGGATAAGTACCTCTTACAACCCCACAAAAATACAATCCAGACTCCCTTTCAGCTTCTGCCACCCACATCCTCCTCTTTGAAGTATCGGGCCAGATCCTGTATGTGGAATCGAGTTTCCATATTTCTGGATTTAAATTTTTTTCTTATTTTTTACATTATTGTGAGAAACCGTTCTCTTTATCAAACCGGTGCAATGGAGACATCCTTAATATACAGATGTCCTCAGTGTCCTTCAACCACGAACAATAGATATTTGAATGACAAACACACACACACACACAAACATCAAAGATCCGTCTGCCTGGCATCCAAATGGCCCCAGTCTGCCAGTCAGACTGGCATAAAAACAGACACACACACACACACGCATGGTGGATTTGTATTGTTCTCAGAGACTCTCTCTCACACACACACACACACACACTTTTCCCCCTGTTTACCCGACATACACTTCCTGTGTTTGTGCACACGAGTGTGCCGCAGTCCCGACCCCCGATCAATCACACGTGTTTACATCCGTGACGGAGAGCGGTGTCACCGCTCGGCTGAGAAAGAGAGCGTTCACTGCGGAGCGCTGCATTCCAGGGGCGACCCGAGCCGCTGGTTCAAAGCAGACGAGAGAGGCCGCTATCGGAGCAGGAAGGAAGCGCGTTCACGGATGTTGTTTTCTGATCCTAGAACAGTTGGATCGCTGGTCAAATGCAGGAAAGTTTGTTCTGTACCAACCTTTTTAAAAACAGCATTTAGCCTCAATAAATGTTGAATAACTCTAGAGATATCGGCTAATATGCGCCATTTGGTGACACATTGATAACAATTTTAAAGAGCTAATCATTGATCATATTTGTTTGATGCTTTCTTCCAAAACGAAGAGATGGTTATTAATGTTTCTAAAAGTTTAAATCTAGATTATATATGATATCTTCTGTTTGTTCAGGCAATTTACACATTCAATGCCTCAAACATGTGTGCAGTAACGCGTTTATCTCTGCATGCACATTTTCTGATTTGCAGCCCTATGAGGAGATCAATCAATACATCAATACATTTCAATCTTAAATGATCAAAATGAAGAAACAAACGTTGAGCCTGTACCTTGAACCCAGAGTTTGGTTGTAACCTTAGTGAAGCCCCACTGGGGACGACACGCTCGCTTCCTGAAGCCCCGCTCCCGCTGAGCGATTTGTATTTTTGTATTGCTTTTTTATTTCCATTTTCTTAATATTGAAGGTGTCAGGTGTCCAACCTTCACCCTGCTCGTCCTTGGGTCCCCAGTGAAACACCCGCCGAGCGTGAAGTAGACCGGATGGACGCTTCTCGAGATATGAGAAAGACAGACGGACGGTTCGATAACATGTGGCCTTTCTCTTCCCAGCTGCTCCAGAGGTTGCTAGATGACCGCCGGCCAACGGTGGAGATGATCCGCGCCGAGGGAGAGAGGATCGCAGCCACGGCCGACACTTCGGACCGAGAGAAGATTCAGACCCAGCTCCAGAGTCTGGCAGAGCGATGGACCGACCTGCTGGACAAGGCCAGCGGGAGGTACGTCTTTGTGGGGACGGAGGTCTGGGTACAAGCCGAGAAAACGATCAATACTCGGGTCTCATATTGCTCTCTTATGGTCACCACTTTCTTTGGATTCTAGTTCTGTGTCTCGCTGATTGTTGATAAATTCTGTCCTTTTTACCATTTAAAAAAAAGCAACACGGCTAACATCCCAGAAATAAAAAGGTTGCAGATTTGTCTGTAAATATGTAATGGGTGGCGGTTCTTTCCCGTTGTTTCGTCTGCGTGTGGCTCCGTCGAGCACCACTGTGCAAGGACAAGAATAGTCTCATTACTTCTAGTCCCTGTGGCCCGCCAGTAATTTCAGCAGCTCTGCTGTTCACCGGTGAACGAAATTATGAATCTTTTGGGGGGGAATAAGTACACACTCGTAAAGCACAGTGAAGAGGTTTCATATCTCTGATGATGTTGTGTAAAGTAGTCATAATATATTCATAAAACATTCGTGGCGTGCAACTTTTTGTGAGGCATGGTGTCTCTGGAACACATCGCGCTGTCTAGTATGAACTATTTTAAGTCTATACACACACGCTGCTTTCTTTATAAGCCCGCTGGGAGACGCTTCAGTTTACATGCACAAAAAGACAGATGTGTGTTCCTCAAGCTTTGCAAAAGCTCCCTCTTTTTCGGTCTCAAACACGCAACAATAATCCATTTGATCTGTTTATGAAATTCTTTGAAATGTAATAATATATCATAAAGACGCCATTGACATTTAATCAACTGCGTTTGTCAAAACAAAACAAAGACGACAGCTGTTATGACGCAAAATCATATCCGAGTCGAGCAAAAGCAATAAAATGCCAATAAAATCTCCTCCCCCTTCCCCGTCCTTCAGGCAGAGGCAGTTGGAGGAGCTGCAGGTTCTCGCTCTTCAGTTCCACGAAGCCCTGGAGCCACTGGGAGAATGGCTCGGTGCCACCGAGAGACGCCTGAGCTCCGCCGAGCCCATGGGAACCCAGACGGCCAAGATCACCCAGCAGATCACCAAGCACAAGGTACCGTTCGGGGAACCCTGTTGCTACGGAGGAGGTTGACTTGTTTGTGCGTCAATGAGCAGGAGACCTTTTCTCGGACAGTGTCATCGAAATAAGAAAGACACCGTCCCCTAACTGAACTGAATAGTTCCCTAAAGAATCATTCAAAACACATAAAATGCCCCTCACGTAACTCAACTGAAGATCAGTCATTTCCAACTCAAACAACCTTTAAGTCCATTTCAAGTTGAATTTGTAATTTTCATTCCAATCATTTAAGTTTTTTGTTATTCTACTCATTTGTTCATTCATTGATGTTTATGATTTTCAGTTTTTCTCTGATTTGTCATTTGCATGCTCATATTATGAGTTTTTATCCATCTTTTTTTCTGTTTTTCTCTCACTTCCTTTCACCTTACCCTCAAACAAACAAACACACACACATAAACACACACACATACATAACCTCCTCCCAGGCGGTCCAAGAGGACGTGTCCTCGCACCAAGCCGAGGTCGACCTCCTCGAGTCCCTCAGCCAATCGCTGACGCCGCTCAGCTGCGCGGCCGACCGCGATTGGCTGAGCGAGCGAGTGGGGGCGTTGAGGTCGGGTCACTCGGAGCTCACCGATTGGTGCTCCCGTCGTGCGGGCATGCTGGAGCAGGCGCTGGCTAACGCCCAGCTGTTTGGGGAGGATGAGGTAGAGGTGCTGAACTGGCTGGCGGAGGTTGCTCAGAGGCTGAGTCAGGTCTCCGTCCACAGCTACCAGCATCAGCTGCTGGCCGAGCAGCACAAACACGCTCTGGTACGACTTCATCCACACACTCCTCCCAAAACATGGGAACAGCAGTTCACACATTTATTATGGAAATATAAATACAGTGCATGTAGAATATATTTTTAATCACTTACAATTTAATATTTTGACTCAAGTAAATGCTCAATACATAAATAAATCACTAAAATATCAAGTAAAAAAATAAGAAATTCCCCATCATGTCCTTCAGTACCTTTTCTTATATTGTCTTTTGCTCCACTAGTACAAAGCAAAGACATGCAGCACAAACAGACTGGTGTACTTTCATGGCTTTAAATAAAGGATGCACATTGTAGGATTTTGTTCTTTGAAACGGCGAGAAAACTATCTTCCATGTTCTAGAGGTTAACTTCCACGCGCTCTCTCGCCCCTCAGTCTCTAAATGAAGAGATTGTGAGCAGGAAGAAGACAGTGGACCAGGCCATCAAGAATGGACAAGCCTTACTAAAACAGACCACAGGTAACCTCCAGCTCCTCACCTTTCTCTTTCTAAGGAAAATGCTGGAAAATGTATCTTTTATACATTAGTATCCAGATTAATGAAGCAGATATTCTGTATTGTTGTAGATTCACATCCAAACCACACTTGTTTACATCTGTGACTGTGAAACTGTGACATCTGGTTTCATCATCATTTTAGCCAACAAACTAACCAACAACGAGCTCGTTAAGATCCAAATTGGTGTCCACATTCTTTCTTTATTATTACTAGTTAATGATAAACATCCCAAAACATATACATATGAAAGAAAGTAGAGGACCAAGAAGAATAGGTTTAAAAAAAGAAGCTTTTTTTACTTCATCGGAATAAAAGAGTAGAGAAAAAAACAAAACAGGAAAACTAGAAATGCAAGAAGTAGGTATTCTTCTATATGTTGTTGCATCCGGACGGCTCGCGCTGACGAGCTTCATGGCGGCATCGAGATGACCTGTGACCCCGACCTGCGTGTCCTCCTGCAGGCGAGGAGGTCCTCCTGATCCAAGAGAAGCTGGACGGCATCAAGTCTCGTTACGCCGAGATGACGACCGGCAGCAGCAAGGCCCTCCGCACCCTGGAGCAGGCCCTGCAGCTGGCCACGCGATTCGCCAGCGCCCACGACGACCTCAACCAGTGGCTGGACGGCGTGGAGGCGGAGCTCAGCAACGTGGAGCCCGACGCCACGCCCGCCTACCAGGACAGACAGAAGGTGGGTGGAGAACAAGCTGGATATCCATCTATTTCTGAAACGGGTTTGCAGAAATGGAGGACACTGTAAAAACACAATTACAAACTTCCAGCAGCAACTTATTGGAGTCTTTTATAATACCTTGTTAAAACATTTAGGTTTTTACAGGCAGTTTAATTACAACAGTGACATTCACTTCATTATTTAGTTTTGTTTCAGACATTCAGAAACAAAACTCCTGCTTTACAAAGTGATTGATGGCCCTCGACTGTATGTGACCAATGTGTTTAATTGATCAAATGTTAGACTCGGATCATTCGCATTTTAAATACACATTTTATTTCCCATAATAGAATAAATAAACATTATTTGAAACGGCTAATTTGATGGCAGCGTGTGTCTCTGATGACATTTTCAGCCGTTCCAGTATCAACCCACCCACAGTTGAGTTACCATAGTAACATACTTTTTTTTGGGGAACTCAATAAGTCTACTGTTTATAAACGCTATTGAAAATGATTGCTTCTTCAATGCGTCGCAGCCATCCACTTTTTTTTTCATTGTACGACATTTTCAGCTTTTAGTCTTTTAATAATCAGTTCGGTAGAAAAACAGACCTGTTGCCATTTGGTCACTTTGATCAACTAATCACTTCCACTTTTGCAGGAGCTGAAGAAAGTGTCGGCGGAGAAGCGCCTGGTGTTGGACACGGTGAACGAAGTGGGCAACGCCCTGCTGGACCTGGTGCCGTGGCGGGCCCGCGAGGGCCTGGACCGCCTGGTCGCCGATGCCAACCAGCGATACCGCCAGTCCGCCGAAACCATCACTCAGCGGGTGCAGCTGGTGCAAGCTGCCATCCAGAGGTCACAGCAGGTACTGCACGCGGTTTTAACCCATGTTAATGTTCCATTAGACTTGGTATCTTGTGAGCGCTTAAACCTGCTAATCTGCTGACTCCTCCCTCCAGTACGAGGAGGCAGTGGATGCAGAGCTGGCCTGGGTCGTGGAGACGGAGCGCAAGTTGGCGTCTCTGGGGCCGCTGAGCCTGGAGCCGGACGTGACTGTGGCCCAGATGCAAGTGCAGCGGGCCTTCAACATCGACATCATCCGACACAAAGACACCGTGGATCAGCTGCTCGGCTCCAGAGACGACATCCTAGAGACGTGCAGCGACGCCCAGAAGGACGCACTGATAGTGAGTCACTGAACATGAGGGGGTTTAAGCGCGTGCACATGGGGAACAGGGAGAGGACGGACTGCGCGAGGGACACGACTCTCACAAGTCAACTGTGAAAAGTGCAGCAACTATCTTCACGTCTTCGTCTTTTTTGTCTCCGTCAGCTGAAGACGGATTCCCTCAGTGCTCGTTACGACGCGGTGAGCCAGAGCCACAGCGAGCGCTTCTCAGCCCTGGAGCAGGCCCAGGTTTTGGTCGCTCGGTTCTGGGAGACCTACGAGGAACTGGAGCCGTGGTTGGGCGAGACCGAATCCCTCATCACCCAGCTGCCGCCACCGGCCATCGACACCGACGCTCTGCGGCTGCAGCAGGACCAGATGAGGGTGAGAGGATCCACAATCTTTTCTCTCACAGCTTTCTGACCTAACAAGTGTCTATTTGTGACGTGTTCTTAATGTCCTCTCCCTGTCCTTGCTGTTGCCTCTTCAGCTGCTCAGGGAGTCCATCGCGGAGCACAAGCCCCACATCGACAAGCTGCTGAAGATCGGGCCCCAGCTGGCCGAGCTCAGCCCCCAGCAGGGGGCCACGGTGACGCAGCGCTACACCGAGGCCGGACGGCGCTACTTGGCCATCAAAGAGGGGGTCAAAGGTCGTGCAACAACCTTAGACGAGGCAGTGTCCCAGTCTTCACAGGTGCGTCACCGAGGACTAATCGTTTTTTAAATTACCTTAATTTGTAGACTTTGTGAATGCCGTTTGACCCGTGTCTGTTCACAGCATGAGGTCTACGTGTGTGTTTGTGTGTCTGCTGCTGGAAACTTAATGATAACAAGGATTTATTGTGCGAAGTGAAATATAAGATGTATTTAGATTAGCTTTTCTGGACTTATTTCTTGACTTTGTTTTGTATATTTAACTTTAGTTTATATACATACAGCTAGCAGTTTGTAGCCTTGCTGTATCGTTTACGTAGATTTGTCTCTTATCACATCGTGTCGTCTTTTGGTGCTTGTTTTCTTTACGGTTATTTGACTTTCTCTTCGCGCTTCATCTCATGAGACACCATTGAATCACCTGTTGTTGTTGCCGTCAATATTGCCCGACAGTTTGTACTTGTGCATGTCTCTGATTTAACTCATTGTATTGTTTCTCCACCCTCCGCCCCCTTGTCAAACCCTATTCATGTGTCTCTTCCTCCACCTGCACACTGTCCTCATCCCTCACTCCATCCTAAACCACCCCCCTCCTTGTCTCTCCACCTTTAACCTTAATCTCCCTCATCACGTCCACCCCTCGTCCTTGCAACCCTCCACCATCCACTCCCTTGTTCATTGTGGATGTGCTGTGTGTGTGTGTTGCCCTCACCTCCCCCCACACCATCATTTTATCCATCGTCACTGCTCACTGCATCACCCAGCTGGTAGAGGTAAGACCACTAACTGACAGCATCCAACTGGCACTCGGGGTGCGGTTACACCACATGATTTAGTAGACTAATCAAATATGAATCTCTAATAATATTAGTACTAATCTGACCAGATGACGTAATAATTTATGCAGTCAGTTTATCGCAAAGGGTAAACGTTGTCTGGATTATTACTGATTCGAAAAATTCTTCTGTTTGAGATTTCCAGTTAGATCTCCATTTAAAGGGACAGTTTGGATTTTTTGAAGTACGGTTGTATTCGTTACTTCTCCCTATTAGTCGCTGTATTTACGTACAGTTTGGAGAAACAGACCAGCACGCAAAGCAATGTTCTGCTGTGGACGTATTTTAGAGACCGCTAAAATAATCCAAATCAGTTTAAGTGAACGCTATATTCAGAATAATTTCACCACTTTGCCTTGTCAGCAGACAGCCATTACCAGCTCTATGCTCTCTTCAGAGCCACAAATGAGAGCTGCTGGTCTACCGCTGCCTTCTCGGGATAGTTTGTTCGTGTTATGGTGGAACTTAAACACATAAAAATCACACAGTATTCCAAACTAACCGATGGAGGAAGCGGTCGATCAACGGCTCAAGTGTTCTGTGAGGCAAAATGACTGTTTCTTTCAAAGGAGTCTAGTGGCTTTGAAGAGAGCGTTGATCACCCATTCAACCCCACTTCAAAAGATTTGAACTATCCCTTTAAGATGGATATAATCTACATTATGGTCCAAAGCATGTGTCTGCCAACCCTGAGTGACAATGAAACTGAAATAAATCTGTTAGGAAACGTCCCTGTTGTGTAGGTTTGTTGACTTGTATTGGGCCTAGTCTAAAACTGAGACACGCTTCCCAGTAATGTTTCAGTCTCAGACTAGGCTTGATTGATGTCCTTGATAGCTGTCCTTTTGTATCACTTGTGGCTAGATGAGATTTGTTTATCCATGTAGTGATCAAGCAATCCGATTTCCTTCGGATGCATAAAGGAAAGCCCGTCACCTCACTAGAAAGTGTACCATATTTGTCCCTGGACTGAACGTAGTGGATTAGCAGCTCCCTCCTGTGTGGTAGATCCAGCTTTTTCTGATTAGCACAGCCTGGATGACACGCTGAAGGTGCAATATTGAGATATACAGAATTGTAAAAGAACTGTCCTGCTGTTCTTGATCCCCTGTTGAAATCAGATATTTGATAAATTCAAGAAAAGCCAGATGGCTAACCACCCACATAATATCTCAGTATTTTCCCACTTTCAAAATGTCACCCAGCTGTCAGAAACCCAAACCCAGCCCCCTCAAAACACTCTCTCCTCTCAATAATACTTTTTTCCAACTCTCCTCCCGTCCCCAGTTTCACGACAAGATGGACCCCCTGTTGGAGACCCTGGAGGGGGCGGTCCAGCGGCTGCGGCAGCCTCCCCCCGTGGCGGCGGAGGTGGAGAAGATCAGGGAGCAGCTGGCAGAGCACCGAGCCCAGGGGCTGGAGCTGGACAAACTACTGCCCAGCTTCTCCGCCCTCTGCGCCCGCGGAGAGGAGCTCATCGGGCGAGCCGCTCACGACGATCCGGCCGCTGAGGGTGAGAGCCTGGGACGGGTCTGACGTGTGCAGACAAAACAGACAAAAGACATTTTAAATGGCCACACAGTCCATATGTCACAACAGGATGAGGGATTTACACAAACACACATTTTAATAATTCATTTAAAGTTCACTCTTTTTTTGCACTGATGAGCCAAACAAACCGCTATATAACTAAACAGTGCTGCCAACTCTTTAGTGGGGGCCTATGACAGTTGGGATTTCATTTAAAATGGAAAAGTACTGGCTTCAACTGGAGCAAAACATCACACGATCAAATAAAACAGATGTCAGCAATCAGTGGGTCAGAAGACGGGGCAGGCGTCTGTAATCTGGGGGGAAAATATTATTGTTTTGGGCCCAAATCCAACTGGTTTGCTCACTGAACAGTCAACTGGCCAGTGTAAGCCACTGTGTTACTGGCACAGAGCCAGCGGGGCAGACCATATTTCTGCCAATGTTACCACGTGGTGAGACAAAACACACACACACGTCTTTGTTTTATTGACCTCTGAAGGACTCCATCGTCCACGCTTGGAGAAATTACAAAAGGCCTCTCTGTGCAGCGATAGTGGGAGTGGCCTGATGTGAGACTCAACTTGCCACTAGATGGTGAAATTCAGACAAAGAAAACATTATTATTGCTTTTCTTCACATGACATGAAGAATACCAAAGAAGTTATTCCCCCAGTGTTCCCAGTGTTGTCCCACTTGCTTTTCTTCAGCAACCTGTTTAAACTCAAACCCCTCTCTCCTCCAGCCGTTCGGACCCGCCTCCTGCGCCTGCGCTCCCTGTGGGACGAGATCCGGCAGCGGGCCGAGGAGCGGGAGGGAAAGCTCAACGACGTCTTGGACCTGGCCGGGAAGTTCTGGGCTGACGTGGCGGCGCTGCTGAGCACGCTCCGAGACTCCCAGGACATCGTGAAAGAGCTGGAGGACCCCGGCGTGGACCCTTCGCTCATCAAACAACAGATTGAGGCTGCTGAGGTATGGAGGGCACGAGGGGAGAAATGCAACTCTAGTGACGTTTTTTTGGTTTTAAACTACTCAACATCTCTCTGTCCTTCCTCCAGGCCATCAAGGCCGAGACGGACGGCCTGAGGGAGGAGCTGGAGTTTGTCAGGACCCTCGGAGCCGACCTCATCTTCGCCTGTGGAGAAACTGAGAAACCTGAAGTTAAGAAGACCATCGACGAGGTGAGAAAATTAAGTAAATTTGCTTCTGACGAGATCGGGGTTTTTTTGCGTTGACCCACTAACACGACTTCCCGTCCGTTTCCCAGATGAACGCTGCCTGGGAGGGCCTGGACCGGACGTGGAGAGAGAGGATGGAGAGACTGGACGAGGCCATGACGGCGTCCGTGCAGTATCAGGACGCACTACAGGTTTGTGCATCACGTCTGTAGTTAGCTGAGCCAGATCCAAAATCCGTGAGCGCTTTAGTGGTCTCACGTGATGCAAATGTTGTCCGGTTGATGTTGACGCAGTTCTTTCTGCATTTTTACAGTCTATGTTTGACTACCTGGACAATGCAGTGATCAAGCTGTGCGAAATGTCGACTGTGGGAACTGATCTGGGAACTGTAAAACAGCAGATTGAAGAGCTCAAGGTTTTTTTTACATTATCTTAACACGCTTTTTAGATACCCAGGCATCAGATATGTATGAAGATCTACAACAAACACTACTCCTCCTCTCCTCCTTTCATTCACCCCGAGCAGCATTACAAGGTGGAGGTCTACCAGCAGCAGATCGACATGGAGAAGCTGTGCCACCAGGGGGAGCTGCTACTGAAGAAGGTGTCCGACCATACTGACCGGGACATGATACAGGAGCCGCTGACTGAGCTCCGACACCTCTGGGAAAACCTGGGGGATAAAATCACCCACAGACAGGTAATGAAACCACATGTGGCATCGGTGATGCAGAGGAGGTAGTATCTGCATCGCTGAGCAAAAGGTTTCCCTTGGGAGTTAACGATGCTGGTCTTTGTCGCCATTCTGGAGGATCGCATGTGTTTGACAGCTGCCTCTCATTACAGTCTGAATATTTTAGTTCCTATTTATAAGCCTGAACCTCTGTCTCTCCTCCACCACAGCACAAGCTTGAGGGCGCCCTGCTGGCCCTGGGTCAGTTCCAGCATGCCTTGTCTGAGCTGCAGGCCTGGCTCAACCACACACACACCACTCTGGACACACAGCGACCAGTCAGCTCTGACCCCAAGGCCATCGAAATCGAGCTGGCTAAACACCACGTATGTCTCCGTTTTGTTACAAACTGAAAAAAAAAGGAAAAAAAGTTGATCTTGGTCCGGCTGAGATTGTAAAGTGAAGACAGATTGTTTCCTAAAGATAGTTTGACTCTTTACCGTTTGTGCTAATGAAACCTGTCGATGCCCTGTGGCCCTAATGTGGTTTATTTTATTCGGAAAGCCACACACAAGAATTGTCATTTTAGCTTCCAAAAACTAGCTCGTAATTAATTTCTTTCTCCCACCTCCATGTCCTAGGTTTTGCGTAACGACGTTCTGTCCCATCACGCCACCGTGGAGAACGTGAACGGCGCGGGCGCCGAGCTGCTGGAGTCCTCTCCCGGCGACGAGGCCAGCCACCTGAAGGACCAGCTGGAGCATCTCAACCAGGGCTGGGAGAGCCTTCTGCTCAAGACCCAAGAGCGGCAGAAGCTGCTGGAGGCCGCCCTGCACCAGGTACAGTGAGGAAGCAAAGTTAGAGCTTAGTGCTACTATATTTTCATGATACTCACACTGATTCATTTCTATTGCGCAGGCTGAAGGTTTCCATGGCGAGTTGGAGGAGTTCCTCCAGTGGCTGAGGAGGACGGACAGCCAGCTGTCCGCCGCCAAGCCGACAGGCGGCCTCCCCGAAACGGCCAGAGAGCAGCTACAGCAACACCTGGTAACAGAGAATCCCATCACACCTTTCTGCTCAGACTATCATCCTCTACACACATCCATACACCTTAAAGTCTATAATGGAAGACTTTATAAATGCAAACCCTCTAAGCCATTCACGTCTCTTCGGTATTTCTGCTTCATTTCTTATGGAAGTCACAAGTGAAAGATGATGTCCATGTGCAAGGAGCATTCCACATCTACTCACACAGAGACGTTTGGTACCTGGCGACTATGAATCTTTAATAGCTTCCATTGTTCCCAACCAGCCAGCGCGACACAACGACGCTCACTTTTTTAGGGTCGATTCACATTTTCCGTCCTCTCCGTCTGCAGGAGCTTCAGGCCCAGCTGTCCCAGCGAGCGGACCAGTACCACCGTCTGCTCGATCAAGGAGAGTCCATACTGCTGGCTCGCGGAGGAGAAGAAGCCGGACCCGGTACTACGCAGACCCAGCAGAATCTGGCCATGCTGCAGAACAAGTGGGCCAGCTTCAACACCAAGATGGACGACCGCAAGGTAAGACAGCGACACCAGGAGAGGTTTTAATCGACCCGACTTGTGTTTTCTCTCTGTCTTCTGATGATTTGTTGTTGTTGTTTTTACATTTTAAACTCTGAACCCATCCAGGCAAAGCTGGAAGAGGCCGTTTCCTTGGCAACAGGTTTCCAGACCTCTCTGCAGGACACCATCAACTGGCTGACCCAGGCTGAGCAGACCCTAAACATGGCGCAGCCCCCCAGCCTCATTCTGGACACCGTCCTCTTCCAAATCGATGAGCACAAGGTACCGGCCGTTCCTCAGCCACTAGAAACTGAAAGATGGCTCAATCGTTACATTTTTTTCCCGAACTCCTTCCGCACTCCCAGGTATTTGTGAACGAGGTGAACACCCACAGAGAGCAGGTCCTGGCTCTGGAGAAGGCCGGCTCTCAGCTCCGCTTTGCCAGCCTGAAGCAGGACGTCGTTCTCATCAAGAACCTGCTGCTCAGCGTCCAGGCCCGCTGGGACAAGCTGGTCCAGAGGTCACTGGACCGCGGGCGACACCTCGATGAGGCCCGCAAGCGCGCCAAACAGGTGCAGGACCGATATATTACAGTATAGGGGGATTAAATGCTGATGTTGTCCCATTAAGATCAACAACATGAAAATGAGAGATTTACATAAACGTTAACTTCAGGCCTTACTGTCTCTGCTATTGGTTGATAGCAGCTGTGTTTTGGAAATCTAAAGTTATACTGCACTAAAACTCATTCTTGGTGACACTGTCAGCTGAATTATGCAATTAACATAAACTGATTATAAATCTAGATTGCGAACATTTCATTTTTTAGGAAAGAGTTCAATTTATATTGACCTCTTTCCGCGAGAGAGAATGTATGTATTTAAATAACAAGCTCTGTACCTCCCTTCCTTCAGTTCCACGAGGCCTGGAGGAAGCTAACAGACTGGCTAGAAGAGGCCGAGAAAAGACTGGACTCCGAGCTGGAGATCTCAAACGAGCCGGACAAGATCAAAGTACAACTGGCCAAACACAAGGTACTGCAAGGCAGTTGTTGCGCACGCCGTTTTGTCTTTTTGTTGTGTACCGGTCTACAAATCTCTTTCTTCCTCTCCCTCGCTCCACCCGCCCAGGAGTTTCAGAAAGCCTTGGGGTCGAAGCAGCCGGTTTACGACACGACCGTGAGGTCTGGGAGGGCCATGAGGGACAAGGCTCAGCTGCCGTCAGACACCCAGAAGATGGACCACCTGGTGGGAGAGGTCCGCGACAAGTGGGACACCGTGTGTGGCAAGAGCGTAGAGAGGTAAAGGCAATGGACCTGGCTTTCCCCCAGCTATTCATTACAGATGTGAATGTGATTATTAACAGCCGTTTGTTTTCTCTCCTCTCTCCAGACAACACAAGCTGGAGGAGGCGCTACTGTTCTCTGGCCAGTTTGCAGAGGCTCTCCAGGCCTTGGTGGACTGGTTGTACCGGGTCGAGCCCCAGCTGGCTGAAGACCTGCCCGTCCACGGAGATCTTGATCTGGTGTCCAACCTCATGGATTCGCATAAGGTGCGTAAACAGAACCGTGCTCGCTGAACACGTACGAGTGGATAATAATGCCACCGACGGTTCTGAGTCTGACGCTATTGATGTCCGAAACCTGCAGGCGTTCCAAAAAGAGCTGGGTAAGAGAACCAGCAGCGTTCAGGCTCTGAAGCGCTCGGCCCGGGAGCTGATGGATACCGGCCGCGATGATACGGCGTGGGTCAAAGTTCAGGTTCAGGAGCTCAGCAACCGCTGGGATACGGTGTGCGCTCTGTCGGTCACGAAGCAAACCCGCCTCCAGCTGGCCCTCAAGCAGGTCAGAGATTCAAAATCCAATCATGCACAGGGCGCTACCAAAGCCCTCTTCCCGCCTCCTCACCAATCACCCTTTTCTCCATCAGGCGGAGGAGTTTCGCACGGCGATACAGGTCCTTCTGGAGTGGCTCTCCGAGGCGGAGCAGACGCTGCGTTTCCGCGGCGTCCTCCCCGAAGAGGCCGAGACTCTGCAGGCGCTGCTGCACACGCATCGCGACTTCATGGGCACCGTGGAGGAGAAGAGGACGGACGTCAACAAGGCTGCCGGCATGGGAGAGGGCATCCTGACTGTTTGTCACCTTGACTCCATCACCACCATCAAGCACTGGATCACCATCATCAGGGCGCGCTTCGAAGAGGTGAGCAGGTTTATTAATGACATCCTCGGTTAAATATTGTTTCCTCTTTTCAGCATTTTAGCTTTAGGGTTTGAGATTTGAAAGGACCTACATTTATCAGGGTTATTACGGTCATGAAAACCTGGAAAAGTCAAGGCATTTTAAAATGGTTATTTCCAGGCCTGGAAAAGTCCTTGAAAAAAAATTAAATCCCAAAAGTGTTGTAAAAGTCATGTAAATGTGTTATATTCATGTGTTCATGTCGTTCATTTACGCTGAGTTTGAAATAATTAATATGCTTTTAAAAGAGATGCTCAAAATTTAAGCAGGCATACATACAGGCATCTATATAAATGTTTATTCTTTTAATCAAACTATTGCCTCATTCATTTGTGTCATTTAAGGTTTACTGTATGCTTTGTATTCTCATTGTTAGTTTAAATACTACATTTACTCACTTTTTTATGTTCACACCCAGATGTTTGGTCATGTCAATTTGATTAAAAGTCATGAAAAAGTCATGGAAATCCATTGGTCAACCCTGATTTATTGACCTCTAGTTAACCTTTATTTAACTAAGGACATGTGACAAATATCATGACGAAAACGAGACAGAACTCTTCACATGTTAATCAGCAGCTTTCGCTCTACAGGTGCTGACGTGGGCCAAACAGCACGAGCAGCGGCTGGAGACGGCTCTGACCGAGGTGCTCAACAACGCCAACCTGCTGGAGGAGCTGCTGTCGTGGCTCCATTTCGCGGAGACCACATTGGTCCAGAAGGACACGGAGTCGCTTCCTCAGGACATCCCACAACTCAAAAACCTCATCACAGAACACCAGGTGGGCTTCACGGACTCCTCACTAAAAGCCCAAGCATGGTTTTGGGGCTTTTTAACGCATCACTTGGTAGAGTTGAACCTGCATTTGTTTGTGCTGTCCATTAACAGTTTGGTACACTTCTGGTACTTGTTGTTCTTAGATGTTTATGGAGGAGATGACGAGGAAGCAGCCGGACGTTGACAAAGTGACGAAGACCTACAAGAGGAAACCGGCTGAGCCTCCCAGCAGCCTGGCTGAGAGGAGAGGAGCCCGTAAGTCTCCTGTGTTTACCTTTTGACGCACAAATATTATCGTCTCCCGCTCTTTGACGGTAGCGTGGGTGCTCGCATTACAGCAGGTCCATCAGGAGGGGCGAGGATTCGTTAACTCTCTGCTTCCTCTGTAGGCAAACACCAACAGCAGCAGCAGCAGCAGCAGCAGCAGGCCGCCATGCAGCTCTCAGGAGGAAACCCACGACTCAACCAGCTCTGTGCCAAGTGGCAGCAGGTTTGGCTGCTGGCTCTCGACCGCCAGCGCAAACTCAACGACGGTCTGGACCGACTGGAAGAGGTGTCTTTTCTTTCTTTTGTCAAGACAACATGATTGATTGTGCTTAACTTTTTTTAAAGGAGTAGAAACTACAATTTTCTAAAGGGATCTAAATGGAAAAGCCTGATATAATAGAATGCATTATTTAATGCTGTAAATGTGGTTTCAATGGCTACACAGTTTATTATAGGAACTGAGGTTGAGCATCCAAAATTAGAAAAAAATAACTGCTAATGTAAGCCAAATGCGGTAACACAGTCAAAATGATCGGAAAACTAAAAAGCCAAAAATATCCCTTGTGATGCACTCGGGGTAAACCTACATTTAGTTATGTACCAGTTCTGATCAAAGTAAAATCCCATGACAGCAACATTCAGAATCACATTCTTTCTGTCACGGTGCCATGGAGAGTGTCACAGAACCGTCTGCATTGTCCGTTTCCAGCTCAAGGAGTTTGCCAACTTTGACTTTGATGTGTGGCGGAAGAAGTACATGCGCTGGATGAACCACAAGAAGTCGCGTGTCATGGACTTCTTCAGACGCATCGACAAGGACCAGGATGGAAAGATCACACGGCAGGAGTTCATCGACGGCATCCTGGCATCAAGTAGGTTCATGGGCGACGATGGATTAGGTCAGTGGCTCTCAAACTGTGGGGCGCGAAGGTATTGCAGATGGGGAGCGGGTAGGAAATGCAGAATTTGTTTTTCTTTTTTTTTATAATCCTTTAGTTATTATCTTAAATAGATATCCAATGCAAAACAGGTTAATTGCAGCCACAATAAGCCATTTTGTTTGCCAAATATTAGTTATTTTTTGCACAGATATAACTTTATTTGCATTTTTCTAACAAAGTGATTAAACACATTATTAGTTTTTGTCTGATGGAGCAATCTGCTTTAATTGAAAGGGATTGCAATTTTCGTTATTCTATTATTTGAAAAAGCACGGATGGAAGAGTCACAAAAAGTTATTTCAATAAAAATTCTGCATGGACCATTTTGCTACAATGTGTTGGGGCGGTGGGGCGTGACAGAAAAAGTTTGAGAACCACTGGATTAGGTGTATATCTGGTTGGCGGGTCTTGTTTTGACATAAAGACATTAACTGTATTCCTGCTGTCCGTGTGTGCAGAGTTCCCCACCAGTAGGCTGGAGATGACAGCCGTGGCAGACATCTTTGACAGAGACGGAGACGGTTACATCGACTACTACGAGTTTGTTGCTGCTCTGCACCCCAACAAGGACGCCTACAGACCCACCACCGACGCCGACAAGATAGAGGATGAGGTAAGAAACGGTTACTAGCCCCCGGGACCAGTGAGCCGTTTGGATGCCTGGTGAGAGGTCTTGGGGATTAATGAAGTATATGTTTCGTTACGTTCACTGACGTGCTGCTCGTTGCTCTGCAGGTGACCCGGCAGGTGGCCCAGTGTAAATGTGCCAAGAGGTTCCAAGTGGAGCAGATAGGAGAGAACAAATACCGGGTAAGTTCAGCTCAGTCTCTGGTCCAGTCTGTTATTTAGAGAGCAAATTACAAACTGTAATGTAAACTAAAGGAAATGTTCATCTTCATTGCAATTAATTTATTTGGAAATGTTAACAGACCTGGGTCAAAACGGATTTGCAAAGAATATTTGGCCTTTTTCTTCTTTGTGCTCAGATTAGCAGTATACATTTGGGTCTGATTTGTTTTGACAGCTCCTTGTTGCTAAAATTTAATTAATTATCAATAGAACAAATGGAAGTAAATATTTAGTCCATAGCTCTGCTGTACATTTACAAAGAACAATGCACTTTAACACTCTGGTTCTGAACCTGTGTTCTCCTGTTGGACCCAGGTCTGATTAATGGACGGTTCATTATTAACTGGCTGTTTTCACCATTTAACTTCTCAACATAACTTCACAGCGTTTGTGTGTGTGTCCATCTCACATCATGATGTCATGGTGTATTAATAACTGTCTGTATTGTAACATATCATGACATGTCATAACATTGATATACCGTGTTTATAACTAATCTCACAGCCTTCTTTGTCATCACCAAAACATTAACAACGCCATGTAAATGTTTCTGCATAGAACCCCGCTGGGCTGCTGGGTTCAGTACTTGGAAGTCAAACTGTTCTCACTTCACGGCACCACTGAGCTACTTTAAATTAAATCAAATAGTTCCAACCTGAAAGCTCACAGAAAAGTCTGGGGATCATTTAGAAGATTACAGGCTCATGATCTAGTCCCGTTATAAAGGAGAGGGCCGCCTCGAGGGCTAATGTCTCCAACACTAGCGCCACATTGTAGATTGCTAAATAGCAAGACACATAAGAGGTAACATATATATGTTTCATTTGAGGGTGAACTGTCTCTTTGAAGCCTTGAAAAATACAAATTTGTATTTGAAGACCCCGTTGGCCAAAAAGAAAATCCTCATCAAATACAACCCCAGGAGGGTTCAGGCCTCGTTTCATTGTGTTGGATTAATAAAGTGAGTCCAAAGGCTGCAGCACCTAGTGGATGTCCATCACTACACTGCTACAGAATGTCATGATGTCTAGTGTCTGACTGCAGGACACTGGAGACACTAATCCTACCAACTAGTTGTTCTCACATTGGTTGTGCGTCTTGTCTTTGCTCATGTTTTCTTGTCTGGCTTCACTCGTTATCTCTACCTCCATTTGTCCGTCAGCTGGCACTTCTGTTCAGCACATAACATCATAACTTCATAACATCATAACATCCACAGTCATTCATGTTCACGGCATCTTTTCGCTCACACAACTAATTCTAAACTCAAGTAACAGATGCACAAGCGATGAACAGTGTCTTTAAAAGTTCTTGTCCACACATAAATGCTACACATCAGTTACCAGGACATGTTGGTTCACTCTGGCTCTGTTTCTGTCTCCTTGTGTTCCTGTGCTCCGTGTCTGCTGGATTTATTGTAGTTCTTCCTCGGAAACCAGGTAAAGTGCCGCTGCTGTGATGGGACGTGTGGAGTCTGCTCGCTGCCCTCTCCACCAAACAGAGTGCTGTCCCTTCTGCTTTCCATATCCAATAATGACATGAAAACAACATGGCGGAAGCACTCAGTGGTGGCTTTGCGGCGAGGGAGCAGGCTTCACCGTCCAGTCCGGTTCCTGCTGTGATTTGTTTGGTGTTGAGAGTGACAAATTGCGCAATGTGAAGGCCGGCGCCAGCGACATGGCTGAAGTGGTAGTTAGTGGGAAGGGGATGTATAGTTGGCTGTGGACTGAAGCTGCCTGAGATGCAGAAGGTTCCTCTGTGGAGCTGTGCTTTGCTCGGCGGTTTGAATGCAACTTAAAGATGCAAACATAGCAGTGATTTCTTCTGGTCATGGTAATGCTTGTGATTGGGTGGCTGGGCAACCGGGCTGAGAATCATCAGATTGACTATTCAGTGCATGTTTTGTTCTGTTATTGCATGAAGTAGAATAGAGTCTGTTGAGATGTGTGATTCAATCATATTCATCTATCAAATACTATTTTACTCACTGACTTTGTATTTGTCTGGTTCCCTCTCTCTTCTCTCCTCTTTCTCTCTCTCCTCCCGCTCTCTTTCTCCTCGTTCTCTCTCTTCTCTCTCGTTCTCTCTCTTCTCTCTCGTTCTCTCTCCTCTCTATTTTTCTCTTCTTTCTCTCTCTCCTCTCTCTCTCTCCTCCGTCCTACTTTTCCTTCCTTTTCTATCTGTCCATTCTTTCCATTCCGTTCACTTATCTCTTGCCCTCTTTCCTCCTCATCTTCCTCCATCCCTTCCTCCTCTCATTTCCGTCTCCCCTCAGTTCGGTGACTCTCAGCAGCTGCGTCTGGTGAGGATTCTGCGCAGCACGGTGATGGTGAGAGTCGGAGGAGGTTGGATGGCTCTGGATGAGTTCCTGGTAAAAAATGATCCATGCCGAGGTGAGTGGTGGTTACTCACTTACGCACGCGCGCGCGCACACACACACACGCACACACACACGCACAATCATATCTTCTTCTTTCTTCTGTCTTTCTTTTTTTACATTCACATACATTCACTAGAGCCCGACTGAAAGTGACTTTTTTTTTTTTTTACATAAACCTTTTAGGAAATACATTTCCTAAATTTGGTTCATACACACACGCCCAAGTTTGGGGTCACCCAGACACATTTTCAGTTTTTTCGCAATTTCTCTCATGGAATATCCTTAATTTCTAAGAACAAGAACAGACTGGTTAGTTTCACATGAAAGTTCTCTTTTTCTGGCCATCTTGAGAATATAATCTAACCCACACATGTGATGCTCCAGATGCTCAACTAGCTCAAAGGAAGGCCGTTTTATAGCTTCTCTCACCAGCAGAACTGTTTTTAGCTGTGCTAACATGCACATGCACAAGGGTTTTCTAATCATCCATTAGTCTTCTATGCGATGAGCAAACACAATGTACCATTAGAGCACTGAGTGATAGTTGCTGGAAATCGGCCGCTATACACCTATGTAGAGATTTCATTAAAAACCAGACGTTTCCACCTAGAATAGTCATTTATCACATTAACAATGTATAGTGTATTTCTGATTAATTTAATGTTATCTTCATTGAAAAAAACAGTGCTTTTCTCAGAAAAATAAGAAAATTTCTAAGTGACCCCAAACTTTTGAACGGTAGTGTACATGTTTGACTTTTTACAGTTGAAAATAAAAAGTACTAAATAGCAAACAACAAGGGGGTCCGGTCCCTGAGTCGCTGCAGCCTGATTGGACGGCTCATCTCTGGAAACTGTTGGAATGAAACAAAGCATCATTACGTTCTGGCAGAATCTCCTCCTAAATCATGACGTACGATGGATACCGCTTATAGTGATCACACTTACAGTGATCCACCGTTTAAACGGCACGGATCGATCGGTCAGCAGCTGGTTCACTCCTCTCTCCAGTGTTCCCTTCAAGTGCCGTCTACATTTGGTGTCTTTGTTCCTCTCTCCATCTCTTGTTCCTGAGCCCGTCCTCAGGAGGTCGCCATCTCACCCTCTCACACGTTTTAATCCTGTCCACGCTCGGCCCATCCTCGCTCCCCTCTGTCTTAATGATTTCCTTCTCCTTTAAATGAAACGGTAGTATTGCATGGTGCATGGTCCTCAGTTCTCTCCCTCATCCTCCCCCTCTCTCTCTTCCTCCCTCCCTCCTTCCCCTTTTCTCTTTCCCCAGTGCAACATCCAGGACTTAAGATTCTCCGCTCCGATTCCAGTAGCTCCATCTCATCTCGTATAGGTTGGACTTCTCCTCTATCTCTTACGCTTTCCCTCTCTCCTATCTGCCTGTCTTCTCATCCGCCCTCCTTGCCTGTTTTCTTTTTCTGTTTCTCCTGAACTCTCTCTTCTAGATTTCTTCTTGCTCTCTGTCCCATCATCTCCAACTGCTCTTCTTCCTCTTGTCTGATTTGTTGGTTTGGCCTTGTTCTTGCTGACTGATCACCTGACTAACGTTGTGTCTCCCACTGTTCTGCGCTCCTGACCCCCAGCTGTTGTCGCTCATGCAAGCTCTGATATCCTGACCTGTCTTTCAAAACACTTTTCAGGGGTCACTGAGAAGTCCCGTGTGTGTGTGTGTGTGTGTGTGTGTGTGTGTGTGTGTGTGTGTGTGTGTGTGTGTGTGTGTGTGTGTGTGTGTGTGAGCATGCCGTTATTTCACATTGTCTCTTGTGTCTCTTAGTGACAGTCACTCCTGGCTATTTCTGCTGTCGAGGTATCTACACTTTCTCTCTCTGCTCCTCTCTCACTCATCTCTTTCACGCTCCATCCGTTCGTCCTGCTGTCAGTCTCCATCTTTAACCAAAGCGCTCCTCTATGTGTCCATATATATTTATATATATGTGTGTGTGTACCGTTTCTAACTGGGGTGTGTGTGTCTAGGCATTGATATCAGTCTTGCCACATGTTTGCGTCACGCTTTCTCTCACTCAACAAAGCAGGGTTTGGCCAACCCCCTGGTCTTTATCGTCGTTACTGTATACTACTTTTGATTACTCTTTATATATTATGAATTCAAGACGAGGACTTTTACAATAAAAGAAACACAGATGGAGATGCTCAGCAGCAAAGAAGTCCTAGTGTATAAAACATAAAAGATAATGTTGTATAGTTGTGTTTGCATGTTAAAATGAGCACCACTTGCATGTATTCTAGTTCCCTGGTGTCAGTGAAGCCAGCATTCCTATCCGTGCTGCTCAGGGACATGAGTGTAAGACCTGGGCGTGGCCAGCCCGGGTTTCTAATAACGCTGGCTTCCAACGTGGCTCCTTTAAATGCGATGGCTGGTTGGTGGGACGCACAATTACAGGGTGCACCTGGCTCGGTGGCGTTGAGGGGGGACGTAATTGCAGGGTGCACCCGTTTAACGGACCGGCCTTGCTGTTGGGTTGCTAGGTGACGGCGGCCATGAGGCTCGGAGCTGCACTGCTGCTTCGGCTAACTGCAGCCTTCTCCTCCTCCCTCTTTTTCTTCTTTTTATTTTCTTTCACTCCTTTCATTTTGTTTCTCTTCCATCCTTCCTCTCTGGATCTCTGCTCTCTCTCTCTCTCTCTCTCTCTCTCTCTCTCTCTCTCTCTCTCTCTCTCTCTCTCTCTCTCTCTCTCTCTCTGTGGCTGGCTTCTCCAGGCTTGTTGTCGTCTGCTGGGGCTGCTGCACTATTCTCTGTACGGGAATGCTGCCGAGTGTCTTTTTGAAGAAGGGAGAACCCTCCTCTTAGCATACACCGGGCATGACCTCCACGCGTATTTATACACATGCTGTGCACGCGCAGCACAGCTGAATGGAAACGGGAGACCGTGTCTGAGGAAGGAGAGAAGAGAGGCTGTGCTTTTTGCTCCATCCACCCTCGGATGTTTTTAAAGCAAATACGCAATGAAAGTGTGCACGTCACTCTGGAAATATATTTGTTGACAAAACCTGGGAGACACTTGCCATTGCTGAACAGAGTGATTCAACATTCAGGAAAAATGTGCTTATCAAACTTCTCATTTAGCATTTCCTTCATTGGTTATTTTCCCTATTTGAAAACAAGCTGGCACCCACAACAGCATGACAACCGTGTGACAGTAGCTCAGTGAGCGCAGGAAACATGTACCAACTATTTCTTGTGCCGTTGTTTTAGCTGTAGACCGTCAGTTATCACATGAGGTCTGATGTGACATGCCGTCTGTTAAATGACTAAATATATTGAACAAATGACATGAGATTGTTTAAAAAATGAAAATCATCCTTATCTAGAAATCACAACACACTTGAGTTCTCAGCATTCAGTTATGAGCTTTAACTCCTGGGAGGAACACAGATGTTCTAAAGTGTGGAACTATTCCTTTAGTGATGCAATCAGCGCTCTGTTAGCTGCGTCTTATTTCTGTAGTGCAGAATAATGGTCCCTGGCGGTGGACAGTGAGGCCAGCGGGGCGTTGGCCGGTGAACGGTGTGCAGCGATGGCGGTGTGTCTCCAGGCCGCGGACGACTCGCTGCTTCCGTTGCGTATGGAGCTGCTTTCACCTCGCCCTCTAAAACGCCACCAATCCGCCCTCACGACCCTCTGAGCCCCTCCACCCAAACATCCGCCCCGCTCACGTGCACTCTCAAGACTCTGATGTCTGCAGCCAAGGAAGCACCGACTCTCTCCCTCACTCTGCTCGCCCCCCCTCCCCATTGGAGAAAGCGCGTGAGCCGACATGAAGGCAGCGACTCATTTGTGTCTCCCGTCTGTTTCTCTTCAGCTCGCGGCCGCACCAACCTGGAGCTGAGGGAGAAGTTCATCCTCCCTGAAGGAGCGTCTCAGGGCCTGGCCGCCTTCCGCTCCCGAGGGCGACGCTCCAAACCGGGCTCCCGCAACGCCTCGCCCACCCGCTCCTCCTCCTCGGCCTCCCACAGCGGCGCCTCCCTGCCCTCCGCCCCCTCCACCCCCGCCACGCCCACGGCCTCCGCCTCGTCCAGGGTAAGAGTCTGACGTCTACACCTTTTAGAGTTGAGGGCCGGATTTATCTTGATCGACTTCCAAAGGATTCAGACGTCTTGAATCCACTTATTTCAGGAGTTTTTTTTATCATCACGCATTGATAGGCTTCTCTGCATCATTACATTAATGACAGGAATAGGAATTGTACTACAGTGTGAATCAGAGACAACCAACCTTCACGTTATCTAGTACAGTGGTTCTCAAATGGGGGTACGTGATTATTTTTTTTAAACCCATTTTAAATTAGCATCTATTCAAAAATGGATGCTAATTTTATATGAAGTGTTATATAATAAGTGTTCAATCAAATATAAGTGTATGTTCATGAACTGCATTGTATATGTTCTATATTGAATCAGACACTGATGGGGGTGCATCACTGAAAAAAGGTTGAGAACCACTGATCTAGTACATAAAGCATAAATAACTGGGGTTTGAAAGTTGTCTTGACGTGAATACCAGCCATGGTTTATGGGAACATCTCAAACTCTCTGTGTTCTCACTAAGATCAAACACAAAAATCAAAGATGAAGCAAAGCCAACGAGTTCTCATCTTCTTCATTAGTACTTCCATGACTGTGAATACTGCAAGAAAATAATATCCATACCTTAAACATCATTTATGAAATTCATCACTCAGTCACAGATTAAAGGGGATCTCCAACCATTTCACGCATCAAACTACTAAAGGTTGCATAGCTGCCGGCTCCAGGACGTAGCCACACACACACACACACACACACACACACACACACACACACACACACACACATGCTCGTTGTTTCAACCAAACGACATGTAGCCTTGTTGTCGATTAGTCATTTGTCTGTTTGTCATCCGATTACCGTGTAAAGACATTCCTGTCAGTGAGTGTTTGTGAGAGAGAGAATGCACTAGGGTGACTGTGTGTGTGTGTGTGTGTGTGTGTGTGTGTGTGTGTGTTTATGTTACACATTGTTCGGTTGTTGTCATCCTACTGTTGTTGTTGTCGTCAAAAATCACCACATCATTAACTGTGATATTTTATTTTTTGTTCTTGTTTCTTTGTTTTGTCTTTCATCTTTTCCCCTCGTTCCTGTCATTCCTGCTGACCTGCCTTCAAAAAAAATGGACAAAAAAAAAATTCTGCATTGTTGGGATCTGTTTAAAAAAAAAAAATGAAAATTGCAAATCAAATCATCTGCTCTGACACAATAATACACTGCGCTGCACTTCCTCGCTATCCAACCGCTCCTTCCCTTCCCTCCCTAACTCCTCACTCCTTCATTTGCTTCCCCCGTTTGCTCTCCTCCTCCTTATCCTCCACACTTCCTTCCTTCCATCCTTCCTTGCTCCCTTCCTCCCTTCAGTCCTCCCATACTCACTCGCGTGACTATGCCAAGCCCTGGCTGGCACACAGTAAAACTCCAACGCCAACCAAGTGCCACTGCTGCCCAGACCTCGGTCACGACCACACCACTCCTGGGCACGAGGTAACACACTCACCCCACCCACCCACCCCCCGTCCCACCCCCCGTCCCACCCGACCCACCCCACTGAACGCGCTAATGCACTAACGCACCCACCGCCCGTAGAAAGGTCTGCAGCTGTGATGTGAAGACTTGAACCTGCAGTTTTAATGGTTTCATGTTTGGGTTAAACGTCGTCTCTTGAGGGTTGAAATGTTCCAGTAAACACAATGTGCAGAACCTGCAAGAGGATATATATATATATATATATATATATATATATATATATATATATATAGTGTGTGAATGATATTGATGTTACTGAACGGTTTTGACTGGGAAGGAAGTTTAAGGTTTGAGCGGACGTTCAATTCAGAAGCAAATATAACGAAATGTGTCTTTTCAAATTTTTTTTACTAGGATTTTGTCACTACAAACATTTTATGTAGAGTTGAAACAATTGGTTGATTTTTATTTATTTTTTTAATGTCAAAGAAATCACGGCAGCATTTTTTTATTTTTTTTATTGCTTAATTCTATAATCTATATTTGTACAACAACACTAAATGATAATGTGACTACAGAGAATTATCACTTGTTTTGCTGCAGACTAAACTGAGTCAGTTTGGGTTTTTGACTGTTAATATAAACGGTTTGATGAGATCACCCTGAGACTATTTAGGAAACTGAAATCACTAATCAAGAAAATAATCAGAAGATGAATCAATAATTAAAATAATCAATACTCTCTTCAATGTAGGAAAATAATTGAACACAAAGTGTTCACAGTGAAGTCGATCATTTGTTTGGTTCTGTGTGTTCATTGGTTGTTAGATTCTAGTGTCTACGACGTGCTGTCTGTTTGTTTTGGAGCGACGTGATGAGGTCACATGACCTCCAGAGTCCTGTTGGCCTTCACCTGATAACCGTTCTCCTGCAGGGGGCGACGTCGGGGTCCAAACTGAAGAGGCCCACCTTCCACTCCAGCCGAGGCTCGCTGACCGGAGAGAACGGAGGAGCGATGCACTCCTGCAAACCGGCACGAAGCGGTGAGACTCCTGGAGACGCGTTCCACGTCCGTGCACATTAAAAAAGAGTTTATCGCTTTATTAGCTGATCGTCCTTCACATGCCAGCAGCTCAGTGGGGCTTTGAGCCAGAATGTTCTCCATGGAAGAGCATGCTCCTCTCACTTTAGTAGATTGCATAGATGCTGTGTGAGATGATGCAAAACCAATAGGATTCATCCTCTGGAGACCATGATTGTCTGTTCAAACTCTCCTGAGAAATCATCTGATATCTGTTCAGACATTCCAGTCTGGATTAAAGCTAAACATTACGGTGCAATGACTTCCAACCTTCGTGTCATTCATTAGAAACAAATGCTCTGTGTATGACAGAACAAAGACATCATTTGCACACAAAAATGTTTAACTGTTCTTCGTCCGTCTGCCCTCCAGATCCGAAGCGCGGGGCGTCCACAGCCAGCGGGCCGAGCAGCCGAGCCGGCAGCCGGGCGGGCAGCCGGGCGGGCAGCCGGGCCAGCAGCCGGCGCGGCAGCGACGCCTCGGACGCGTCCGAGCTGCAGGACGCTCGCTCCGTCTGCTCCGACGCCTCGGACACCCCGCGGCGGCCCGGGGCCAAACCCTCCAAGATCCCCACCATCTCCAAAAAGGCCCCCAGCCCAAAGAACCCGCCGGGGCCTGCGAAGAAATAGCTCCAGCCACAGAGAAGCTGAGAAGCGTTACCGTCGGCTGCTCTCGTCGGCCATCTTGAGTGAACAAACCCTTCAGCCTGAGATCCATCCACGGGGCTGTGTGGAGTTTGTCCACTGCGACTGATATATCCAGGGGAAAGGAGGAGATGGATAGGATGAGTGAATCTCCTTCTCACTCTTTCCCCGGTCTCCTAAACGGACTGAAAACCTGCACAACAGGAGTAGAGCTCTGGTCTGTTAGTCCGGGCCAGAATCCGTGGGGTCGAACTGGACTTTTCCCCCATTTTGCCTTCCAGTCTCCTGCTGCGTCTTTCTGCGTCCCCACCAGCGTGGAGCCAACACCAAGGGACCTGGCGTGATGCTGCCTTACTCAGTCGCTCTCTCCGGATCGGACAGAGCGACTGCTTTACACCACAGTGACACACAAATACACACAGGGAGTGGGCCGCGCCGCCGCGCCGCCGCGCATACGAAGACTTAAACACACAAAAATGACATTCAAGAATTTTTGCCTCAGCGGTGGGTTTAAAAAGAAAATATGCAACGACCGCCATGTCGCTTCCTCCGGACCGATTGGCGAGAAAAAGCGGTCACCTCAGCAAATCTGCTAAAAGCAGCCAGGAGGCAGGAGACGATGTCCGACACACACACACACACACACACACACACACACACACACACAGGCTAACCTCAGACTCTGAGGGTCGGTGCTGCTGCTGCAGCGGAGGACAAACACTCTCACACTGAGACGCCGCGCAGCAGACTCCTCCCGACCGCTGGAACGCTGCGATGGGCCTGGAGTGCATTTCAGTGAAGGGCGGTGTGGTTTTGGAAATCACAAACTGGCAACAGAAAGAAGAGTTTTTCTGGCGGCGCGCTCGGCTAACGGCACATTACTGACAATATACGACATGTGAAACCTAACCCGGTGTTCGACAACCAGCATGCACTAATTGTCTCTTCCTCTGCAGTTCCACCTTAATGTCTACGCAGCACACACACACACACACACACGGTCTGAAACACACACGGTGGTGTGTATCATGTGTGTCATTGTTACAGGAAATGATAGAGGTCGTTGACTTGAGTCACTGTATGCAAAAAAATATTAATTTGCGAATGTCAGTTTTGTTTTTCTTCTGGTTGTTTTCTGGTTAATTTATAATCCAGTTGTACTTCTTGTTATTTGGCTTGAAAGAAAAATCTATTTATTTTTCAGTGTCTTGTCATATCACCTTTCGCGGAGAGTGATTTAGTATTATGGTTAAAGAAATTGAGTTCTTTTGTACCAAGGATAATGTCCGCCCGGCTCTCTAACATACTCGTGTGAGTTTCTACTTCATTGTAGCTTTTCATTATTCACTCGGTCGCTGACTCTGGTGGCAACCTTGTTTGTTTGTTTTTCTTTTTCATTTCTTTTCTTTTTTTTTTGCTAATGACTACAATTCCCAGACCATGACCAAAGGGGTTTGCCCTTCATGTGTAGAGAGAACTACAAATATGAATGACAAGGAGAGCTGGGCGCAGCGGGCCAATGAGAGCAGGTTTCCTCCCTCATGTCCCGCCCCCAGCGTCTCTTCTTCTAGGCTTTTTTTCAAATGCCCGTCACTGACGGGACCGAGTTGTATCCGTAATCTCAGCCTGAGAGATGAAGTTTAGGAAAAACAAATGAAATTACAGTAAGAAAGACATCTTAAGGTGATTTTTATTTATTTATTGTCTCTCGGAGTCCTCGGCCTTTTGATGCTGCGCTCTGTGTGACGGGAACATGGAGGAGGGGTTACGACGAGTCAATGGTGTACAACTAAAAACTAAAATTATAAACATGTTTGTTCTGTTTTTGTATTAAAAAAATATGCTTGCAGTAAATTCCTCTTGTTTTTGATATTTTGTTCAAATCATCTATGGATGTGTGTGTGTGTGTGTGTGTGTGTGTGTGTGTGTGTGTGTGTGTGTGTGTGTGTGTGTGTGTGAATGTTGTTTATAAATGTGGGTAATACTAGAGCTTAAGTGGTTGATTCTTAATAATTGATTAATTGTTGAAGTAATTTAACGCAGCTAGAAGCTGATTTTCTTCCTCTGATAATAAGTTGTTTGTTTCTTGGAGTGTGAGAAAAACCAGGTCTTTGAATGCATCTCTGGGAACTTGTGACTCTTTGGAGACGGCCAAGAAGAGTGAATGTGTGTCTGTCATTTCTTCATTGACAGAATATGTATTTTATTTCACAGCAGTTGATCAGTAGCCTGAGTGTTGCTGTGTTTTTGAAAGTGTGAGGGATTTTTATTTTTGATATATTTTAGTGTTTAGAAAGACATGTTTTATGTCAGTGGAAAGTATTTCAGCATGATTGTTTTTATAATCTGTGTGTGTGTGTGTGTGTGTGTGTGTGTGTGCGTGCATCGCTGCCCTCAGGACTTTTTACCGAAGGATTTTTGCATGATTATTGCCTTTTTAATTATTTTGTATTGTCATTTTGAGGCAAACTAGTATCTTCTTTTTTTATTAGACTTGTTTCTTCATGTAGGCGTATGCATGTGAATATGTTTATCATGTCTGAATAGATTCCATTGAGCTGAATGGTTGTGTTTCCAGCCCCGTCGCTCCTGCGTGACAGACCACAGACTCAGAGGACGTTTCTAGGTAATTACAGATCAGCTCATCTGATCAACCCTCACACACTGGGTGTGTGTGTGTGTGTGTGTGTGTGTGTGATAATAATAATAATAATTAGAACTCTAAGGTCTCGTTCCCGTCTGGCTCTCAGTTCACGTGTCCAGGCAGAGAGGGAGTGTTTGAAAATAACTGTAGTCGTGTTTATTCGGTGGTTCCACCGGAGAGGAGGAGGTCTGCGTCCAGCTGTGGTTTCACACTCGTCTTCTGTCCTCCCTGCTCTCCATCTGATGACCGGCATCCTCCTACTGTACTTTTTCATTTCATCCAGCGGGGTTTATACGGCTTCAAGGGCACTGGGCTCCCCTTTCCGTTCACTCGCCTTGAACTCACTCCCTCTCTGTTCTTTCACCTCCTCCTCCTCCTCCTCCTCCTCCTCCTTCATCTTCTCTCACTCCTCACCATTATCAGGCGAAACCTCCCGAAGTTGCAGACGTGCGAAGGAAAGAAAAACAAAACGGGCAGAGCGTTAATTCCTGGCATTTGGGCCTCGCCCTCTGGGCCCGGACAAGCTGGTGGTGTGGTCCGTGTTATTCATGCCTCTCAAAGTGACCACAAGCAGCAGGCCGCGTTTGAAGAAGAGAGCACACAAACACGGGCCGAGCCCACGACTATATTTGAGTCATTTCTTCCCTCCGAGGCCGGCTGCTATAAACGCACATGGGTGTGCGTTGGGAAGGAGCTCGGCACTAATGAACGGCTCAACGGGAAGCGCTGTGAACGCGATGAGCGGCCAGAAGAGTTTAATGTCGGAGTCACGCGGCCGTTTGTTTCGGCGATTTTTGAGATTGTAAAGCTTCAGCTAGAGGTAGAGAGGTGATCAGATCTCATACTGAAGTAAATGTTTCAATATATTGTGTAAATAAATTACAAACATGGACTGAAAATGGAAAATGGAGGTTCTAGTTGGCAGGCTAACGCTAAAGCAAAGTTAGCAACTTATTGCTAATTAGACCAGAATAATGTTCATAACATCCACATCTTCACGTGTTTGTTCTGAAATAACCTTTAACTTCATAGTGTCCACTGAAAAAACAATTTGGGATAAATATTTTTATGTTTTGTCAAATAACTTAAGTAATATGAACTAGCTGACGTTTTTATGAAGAATGTTAGCTTTAGCGTAGCTCTGAGCATTAAGTGTCCTGAGACGCCAAAAATAAGAAAAAATAGTTGAAAAATAAGATGAGAAGTAAAACAAATAAAGTTAGAATTTATTTTATAAACTCATTTGTAGTAAATTTAAAAAACTAAACTTTTTTTAAAGAACTGTTAAGTGAAACATGTTAAGATTAATGTTTATTTTTAGACTTGTTTGAATGATTGAAGTTATATTTTTGCCTTAAAGTTTGATATCTAGAGACTTTGACTCATGAGTTACTGACTGCTGTTTAACGGGGCGGCCGGCCACTTGACGTACTTCCCGCCAAGCCGCCTGAGACTCGACGTTGAGTCGCTATGAAAGGAAGCAGTCATGAGAAGATGAAAAGGAGGTGAGAAGGGGAGAGAGAGGGGGAGAGAGAGAGATGAGGTCTCCCAAAGAGACCACTGGGAGGGGTGATGATGGGATGCAAGCAGGAGAGAGAAGTTTAAAGACTTGACTTGAAAGCGGTCGAGAGGCGGAGGCTGGGAGGGAAACTCCCTCCTTATGAACGACTCTCTGAGCTCCACACAGGATGACTCTCACTGCTGCTCAGCGCTGCTTTTAGAGGCACAACAGCTGCCACACGTTTGAAAAACAAACAAACAAGGAATTACAATCGGGGAAACAATTTTCTGGAGGTTCCCGTTTTCACCAATTGGATTAAGAAAGACATCTGGAGCCCCAGAGGTGTGTGGGTGGGGCGCGGCCTCTGGAACGGATGATTAAGCGCTCAGAGATGACTGGATAAAAGCTTCCAGCCGAGGCCGGTTCTCGCGAGGTGTCTCACTGCAGGTGTGAACTTCAGTCTCCCCGCGAGGCCATGGAGGATCGGGAGAAAACCCGATGACACGGCTCTCCGGTTTCACTCCAATCTGGGGCACCTGCTCATCACCCAAATTGCTTTCCATCCCCCAGGTTTACAACTTCAAAAGCTCAGACGGATCTATCACAGGGGCATAGTTTGTCTGTATTCAAAACACATTGGAACGGCTTGTAATTATGCCCTCGCTCTCATTATCTCTGTTTCTTCTGCTGCACGACTGAGAGGTGAAGGGAGAAGAGGATCAGAGGTTGAGGAGTCTTTTTTTTTTTTTTCTTTTTTTTTTTCCTTTCCTCAAGATTAGAGAAGGTAGAGGAGGGAGAGAGGAAGGCAAAGAGGGGAGGGAGAGATAAACAGAGGCAGTTTAAGGCGGTAAACACGTCCCGTTCCAGCGCTCCTCTAAACACACCAGGCTCAGATCAGCATCCGACAGACGGGACAACCCGGACCGAGTAGAAAACACTGGAGGGAAGATAAACGGTAAAGATAAGCACAGATTACTTGTGAGATAAAAAAGAAATCTTGATTTGAGCAGAGAAGAAACGAGGCAAACCGCAGACATGGACAGCGTCTCTTGTCTCTGCAGCGAGAGGAACATGGTCCTCCGCTCTGGGTCCTCCTCCAGGCCTCTGCTCCGCCCCAGGACCCTGCTGCTGCTGCTGCTGCTCGGCCTGTCCCTGTGGAGCCAGCAGGCCGAGGCCCTTGTCCACTCCAGCTTCAGGCGGCTCAGCGGCCGCGAGAAGAAGGAGATGCAGAAGGAGATCCTGTCCATCCTGGGCCTGCCGGGGCGACCCAGACCGCACCCGCCGCTCCGGCCGCCCTCCTCCGCGCCGCTCTTCATGCTGGACCTGTACCACGCCATGGCCGCCGACGGGGGGCAGGAGGAAGGGAACGAGATCCTCGTGAACGGGCCCGGCATGGGGAGGTTCGGAGGGGCGGAGAGGTTGGCTCAGGTCAGCCACGCGGTCCTGCCCACGCTCAGCACGCACACGCCGCCGCTGGGCACGGTGGTCAGCGAGGCCGACACGGTCATGAGCTTCGTCAACCTGGGTGAGTAGACGCTGACTATACACCTGTGGTTGGGTGTTTGACCACAAAAGAGGCGCACAGGAAGCCTGGTGTGTTTGAACCAGACTCCAGGAGGCGCACTGGGCTCTGAACATAGACTGTATATAGACTCTGAACATAGACTGTATATGGACTCTGAACATAGACTGTACATAGACTCTGAACATAGACTGTACATGGGCTCTGAACATAGACTGTATATGGGCTCTGAACATAGACTGTATATAGACTCTGAACATAGACTGTATATAGACTCTGAACATAGACTGTATATAGACTCTGAACATAGACTGTACATAGACTCTGAACATAGACTGTACATAGACTCTGAACATAGACTGTATATAGACTCTGAACATACTGTATATAGACTAGACTGTATATAGACTCTGAACATAGACTGTATATAGACTAGACTGTATATAGGCTCTGAACATAGACTGTATATAGACTAGACTGTATATAGGCTCTGAACATAGACTGTATATAGACTCTGAACATAGACTGTATATAGACTAGACTGTATATAGACTCTGAACATAGACTGTATATGGACTCTGAACATAGACTGTATATAGACTAAACTGTATATAGACTCTGAACATAGACTGTATATAGACTCTGAACATAGACTGTATATAGACTCTGAACATAGACTGTATATAGACTCTGAACATAGACTGTATATAGACTAGACTGTATATAGACTCTGAACATAGACTGTATATAGACTCTGAACATAGACTGTATATAGACTAGACTGTATATAGACTCTGAACATAGACTGTATATGGGCTCTGAACATAGACTGTATATAGACTAGACTGTATATAGACTCTGAACATAGACTGTATATGGGCTCTGAACATAGACTGTATATAGACTCTGAACATAGACTGTATATAGACTCTGAACATACTGTATATAGACTAGACTGTATATAGACTCTGAACATAGAGCATATGGGCTTTGAAGCAGATTTTACATGGAGTCCAACAAGACTTTTCCCATAGACTTGCAATGGGAATCAGCGTGTTTAAAAAAAAATCAACTTCCTAGAACAAAGACTTGAATAGTCAAATCATGAGGTCGTGATGAAGGTCTGTGGACAGAAACGTGTTTGTTCTAGATCATGAAGTCCTACAATGTGCTAGAAGCTGAATCAGAGTTATTCTACTTGCTTCATCCGTGTGAACGGTGTCAGAGGAAACACAAGTTCTTACTCAACATACTTCATCAATGTGGAAGTAGTGTGAAGATCCGGGTCATTTTAAACACAGTTTCATTCAGTCAACTGATGGGAACTCAAGTGATGTACAGGTACTTGTACACTACTTGAGTACTTCCACATTGAGCTACTTTCAGCTTCTACTCCACTACTTTTCTCTGGGAAACATCTTACTTTTTACTCCACTGACAGCTGTAGTTACTCGTTTCTTTGCAGCTTTAAAGACGTCCTGAAGGCAAAGTATCCGGATGCAGTGACTTCCAGGAGCTCACGACTACGTAGAACACTGTCCTTTATCTTTCATTTCTGTTTTGCACAGATTAAATGGATCACTTCTCTAATCAACTTGCTTTAGCAATGCTGGGAGGCAGAGTTAGTTGGCAGTGGCAGAGCCAGGCTAGCTGTTTATGCTAAGCTAACCGGCTGCTGGCTGTGGCTTTAATGGACAGACGGAAGTGGCATCTCATTAGTGATGTGAACCTTTTCTTGGTTCTAAGTTGGAGAACTTAGTCCTGAATGACGAGACCTAAACTCTTGAAGATGCGTGAGCTTCAAGATGCAGACACATGTCGCTGCTACTGTTGTAGTTCCTCCACTCTGTAAGTTTCCACAGAACATTCAGGATTAAAACCAATGTCCATACGGCTCATCTATATTGGTAGGTTTCCATTGCAATCCAGAGGAGCTGGTTCCAGGACACAGGAGGTCTCTGGTAGAGGACAACGTCTAGTAAAGATTAGGAAACATAAGCGGAAACTATTTGGATCTCCTGCTGGAGCAGCCCTTCCTGTTCAGTCAAAACTAGAAGGTCCAGCCTCTCTGACACACGAGTAACAGGGAGGACAGCATATATAATATAATATGTAATATAGCATAATGGTGACTGAGTAAGTGATTCTCTAAATTACATTACATTTTTAGTGACGTGGTCTGTAAGTAACTGTATACAGAGAATCGATTAGTAATACTCAATCATTTTGACTGATTTAATTGTTTCAAATATATTATCATCATATTTGATCTGGTACCAGTTTCTAAAATGTAAGAATTTTCCCCTTTTTCTTTTGGTGGTATATAAAAGTAAAGTTAATATCTTTGGGTTTCGGACCGTTTGTTGAACAATAAATCAGCAGAAGATGAATTGATAGTGAATAAAATAGTGATTTGCTTCTGCGTGAGTGTGTGTGCCTCCGGCCCGGCCGATGCCTATCTGTCAGCGTGACGGTTAAACATCCTCTTCTCGATGGCTTCCTTCCTCCAGCTCCTCCGTAATGGGACTGCTGATCTGCTCCAGTTTACCGTGGGAAGCTCTCCTCTCTACTCTGGCTCGAATGAAGGGTTTCTTTTTTTGAAATCCTCTGTTTTGGAGAAGAAAATGCACTCTTAAATATATCAGTCAACACGGCAAAGAAACATTTCATCATCAAACCGCCAGCATGTCGTAAACATGCGACTCCACCTGTCCGACGCCTTTGAGACGTGAGGAGGCCGGGACTTAGTATTTAACTTCTAACCCTGTAAACTATTCATATATATATATATATATATATATATATATATATATATATATATATATATATATATATATATACGTTTATATTTTACTTTATTTTATTTTATTATTTGTATATATCTTTCATCCCTGTTGCTTCTTTATATATTTGATCTTTTATCTTGTGTGTTATTTGTATCTTCAAGTCGTACGGCGCTACTATGACAAGAAATTTCCCCATGGGAATTAATAAAGTGTCTATCTATCTATATATTCAACATATTGTTGATGCAAATATGTTACTCAAGTAAAAGTATCAATATCACAGTGTAGAAATACTCAGTTACAAGTAAAAGTCCAATAAAAGTTACATTTTAGTCTTTACATCAAAATGTAAATGATGTACTGGACAATTAATGATTCATATACATATACATAAATATTTAATATCACTAGGTTATAATTATTGATTGTATTACCGTGCACATAACTTGAATGTTGCAGTTGGTAAAGGAGGAGCTCATTTAAATGCCTGCTGGGCAGCTTAACCTGTTATAATATATCACACTTAATTAGTTGATTTGTATTTTCTATAGTAAAGTTCCTCAAAATTGTATTAAGTGCAGTACTTCAGTAAATGTACTTGGATACTTTGCAGTATCTTTCCATAAAGCTTCTGCGTTTGTCAGCTGATCCTCTGGAGACGATGAACGCTTCACAGAGTTTAGTATTTTGCCACTAATCTAATCAACGTGTGTCGTTCCCGTCGTGGAATCAGACCGACATGGGTGTGTTCCTACGCATGTGTAATGGAGGACGCAGCTGGTTGGAATTACAGGCCGCACCGACACACACAGAAAAGAACGGTTGGAAGGGAAGTGAAAATACTGCTGCGGAGGAGCGACTCTAAAAATACCAGGAAGGCTGCAATTAGTGGTGTTTGTGCTCAGCAGCTGCTGTGGGTCAGGGCACTAAGTGTCTCTAATTACTGCTGTGTGTGTATGTGTGTGTGCGCGCGCCCAAACCATCAGGGGTGTCCTGTTTTTAGTAGTGTGTGTGTGTGTGTCCATGTCCCTGCGAGGTTCCCTACAAGGACACACACACACTGCGCCGGTGTTTCCAGCTCCCTCTTCATCCTCAGGCTGCTCAGGTCCACATGCAGTGAAGCCTCACAGGTTCTCTGCCCTTAAGCAAGGCACTGCATGCTGCAGGATGTTGGCGACAAAGAGCGAACACGCCTCGTAAATCTTCTTTGTGTAAATAAATCTCAGAACTGGCGCAGAACAAAACTATATATGTATGTGTGTATAAAGATATAACTATATCAGGGATCTCAAGTGTCACGCATTGAGCGTGACTGTCACTCATTTCGGTCTTAAGTCCCGCCCTCCCGCCACACATCGTATTTCTCACATTGAAAAAAAACTCTAGGCTATTTAATGTGCCGCAGCGCACAAACATGACCTGGTCGCGCTGCCCTCACCATGGAGGAATCAAACACGTCTCCCCCGAATCCCCTGGAGTTCTGCCGCGAGCCACTCATCAGCCAATCAAAAAAAAGACATGGGCTACACGAATAGCCAATCAGAAAAACGTATCTGTTGTATCTGGGTGAAATGTAATCCAGCAACCAATGAAAATAAAGCTAATAATAATATGGGGGGGGAGGGAGGCTGGTCTGTGGGCATACGCATGGGCGGAGGCGGGGCGGGGAGAGGAGGAGGATATGTCACTCTTACCTGTCTTAAAAACTTGAGAGCCCTGATATATATATATATATATATATATATATATATATATATATATATATATATATTTTCCTTCTCTCTATGATAATGAACACAAACACTCCCAGTTTGTGCGCCTCTGCTCAGCGGTGCAGAGAGGAGGAGTGACTCTACTAGAATGTGGAAGAAGTGATCAGTAGAACTGGAAACACTGCAGCTTTAAAAATACCGTTTCAAGTAAAAGTCCCGCACGGTTTTACGAGGAGTGATTCATTATTTCTTGGCAGCTAGCTGTTTCCAGTCTTTATGCTAAGCTAAGCTAAGCTAACTGGCTGCGGGATTACATATTCTTCTGATGGCTATTTACTTTTTATGAATCGGCTTCTAACGCACAATGTAGTTATAGATTGAACCGCTCTCTTTCTTTATAAACTACTGACCTCACTTCTTCTACTGAAGCAACAGACTGCATACTTCTTCACACGCGTCCTCCTCTCACATCGACTGTTCCACGTCCCAATCTCTCTCTTCATCAGACTTTATATTTCTAGGGGTTATAAGACGATATAACCTTTTATCAAACAACAAAACATTCATCAACCTACGAGCCGCAGCCTTCATGTAAATGTCCACATGAAGACTTGAAGCTTGTATACGTTGTCTTTGAGATGTGCAGCTGTGTCTGTCTCTCTGCAGTGGAGCAGGAGCGTGACCTGCTGCAGCCTCGGCCGTACTGGAAGGAGTTTCGTTTCGACCTGACTCCGCTCCCTCAGGGCGAGACGGTGACGGCGGCGGAGTTCCGTATCTACAAGACGCTGACGATGGGCCAGAGGGCCAACCGGACGCTGCACATCTCCGTCTACGAGATCCAGAGAGAGAGCCGACACAGGTTCCTCTTCCCTTCTGTTTAAGTCCGTTATGTATATATTATCAATATTAAGAAGCCACTGGGTGTTTTATCTGAGACTGAACTCTGCGTCAATTTTTTGAAACTTGTGACAAATGCACAGAGACAACTTTCTAAGGATCCGGATCACTTACAAACAAACCTGTTGGGTCATGATGCTCCCACTGGCTGGGGATGTCACTCAACAATAATCTGATAAAAGGATTCTAGTAGGACTTTATTTTTTCAAACCAGATGGAAGAGTTCACCTTTGTCACATTGTTGATTGCAAAATTGGGGAAATCCAGTTTCTTCCTTAGTATTTAGATCGGAAACCGTTTATTTGCCAGCAATGTTTACACAAACAAGGATTTTTTTCTAGGCGTAAGGTTCATGCGTTAGACATGAGACAGTCAACAGTCAACGACAACAACAGTGCAATGGTATTAAATCAAGTATAAGATAAAGTGCTCAGACAAACAGATAACGTTAATGTAAGTGTATGTTAAGTGACGTGTGTTTAAGTTGAAGTGTATGTAAGTGGCATGAGTGTTTACATATGAAGTGTGCAGGGGAGTGACCGGTAAGAAGAAAGAAAAGAAGAGGAAAGAAAAAATAGTCAGAAAAATGGTCCCAGATAAATGGGTTTATGTGGCCTAGTAATTAAGAAAACCTTCAAACAGACTTAAAGGGTTTGAGTGTAAACTGACCAAACTATGAATCGCTCCAAAAGGTCTTGAGCCTGACCTTTGACCTCTCCCAGTAAATGTAGGGTGAAAGTAGGACGAGAGAACTGCATCTTTGCTAAATAGACCTGAGTTTGACATGCGGACAATATTCATCTTTGCATATTTTTGTAGCCATCTAGGATCAAGACTATCATTTATTATTAGAATGTAATAATTAGCTTGATTGTAGGAGTTAAATATGTTTAATGATATCTCTCTTGGCGTTCTTCTTTTGAGCGGTTTGATCAAGTTGACATTATTTTCTGCTCAGAGAACCAGAGCTGGTGCTGCTGGACATGCAGTCGGTGCCCGCCGGTCAGGAGGGCTGGCTGGCCTTCGACGTCACCTCGGCCTCCAACCACTGGCTGCTGCACCCCCGCAGCAACCTGGGCATCCGCCTCTATGTGGAGACGGAGGAGGGTGGGTACCAAGAGGACCGCCATGGTCCCCTTTACTCGGTCCAAATGATTTGAATGGCATATTGCCGGTTCTGCTCACACGTCTGCGTCCTCTGCAGACCGCTCCCTGTCTGCAGGCTGGATCGGGTTGGTGGGGCGCAGGGGCCCCCGCTCCAAGCAGCCCTTCATGGTGACCTTCTTCAGGGAGAGTCAGGTCCCGTGTCGCCCGCCGAGAGCCGTCAAGCCACACCCCCGCAAGAAGAAGCCCAAATACGACCTCCCGGTCCCGAGCATCCACAGTGAGCTTTGTGGATCGCAGCTCCGATGTTTTTTAAAAACCCGTCTCCAGCTTGTGTCTCACGAGGAATTTAAACAGATAATTATCTGGCAAACTGGAACATTTACAAGATTGAAGATGAGGAAATAATCCATCATGAAAAGACAGATTCCTAAATGTGAATCATTAGTTAATTTTATACCATCTATGAAGAAATCGTATCAGTTTGCTATTGTGTAGATATTAATAATTAATCTGAACTACGTCAAATGTAATGGAAGGGAACCTCTGTGACCTCTGATGGACTGATTGTGGCTTTTCAAGGTCATTTTAAAACCTTCAAAAATAGAAATTATAGTCTGAAAAGATGTTTTTTAAATGTTTTACTATTATGACATAATTATTCCTGATCTCACAAAATGTTCTTCTCTCCTGTGTCCAGACCGGAGTCCTGTGAACAGCGGCGGTCAGGCCTGTAAGAAACATGAACTGTACGTCAGCTTCAGTGACCTGGGATGGAAGGTCAGCTCCACTTTGAGTTCCTTTGATTGACTTTAATGAGGAAGACCTCAGGTCAATTTACTCATTTATTTTACTTCTTGCATAGAAAAACAGTTTCATTGTTCAAGCTGCTTTTTAAGAGAAGAAAGCGAATCATCCATTATCACCACGCGATGGGTAAACATCATAGATGTCTTTTGGAAACCTGCGCTCTGACTCATTCGCTGTGACACATTTCTCAAATCATCCTTAAGATTTGTAAAACAGTGATCTGCACCCAAGCCTCTTATTGGTCGTTCTTCCTGGCTCAAACCGGAAGTCGTTCTGAGCCGCCATCTTGACGGCCGACACAAAGCTCTTATTTCTGCTCTGAGGAATGAGGAGCGAGGAGTGAGGATTGAGGAGCGAGGAGTGAGAAATGAGGAGCGAGGAGTGAGGAATGAGGAATGAAGAGCGAGGAGTGAGGAATGAGGAGCGAGGAGTGAGGAATGAGGAGCGAGGAGTGAGGAATGAAGAGAGAGGAGTGAGGAATGAAGAGAGAGGAGTGAGGAGCGATCTCTGAGGAGTGAGGAATGAGGAGGGATCTCTGAGGAGTGAGGAATGAGGAGGGATCTCTGAGGAATGAGGAGGGATCTCTGAGGAGTGAGGAATGAGGAGGGATCTCTGAGGAGCGAGGACCCACGGGAGCAGGCGTCTAGGCTCGACATGGCCATTTATTATTGATCAGTTATTTGATTGGACGCTGCAGCTGATCGCTGGAGTTTCATATCAGAGTGAAGACGGATCACAGATTATACTCGATACATTTATTTATATATATATATATATATATATATATATATATATAAAATGATATTTGTTTTGATTCACCATCTGGTTCAAATATATGTTCATTGTACAACAACAAACAAAAGTGCTATAAAACCCATTACTACATCTTTCCTAGCGATCATTGATATTTTTGACTTGCGGACACATCCATAATGAAATGCCTTCCCTTTTTTTAACAAATCATTTCTGAAACCAGATGTTCTGTATTGATCCTTTCGTTCTATTTCTATTGTAATGCTGTTTGTTAATAGATTAGATAAGAAGAGTTGATGATGTCCCTGTCTAACTACATGTGTTCTCCTCAGGACTGGGTTTTGGCCCCCACTGGATACTCAGCGTACTACTGTGATGGAGAGTGTTTTTATCCTCTGGGCTCCTGCATGAACGCCACAAACCACGCCCTCATCCAGCAAGTGGTCAGTACCGTGAGGAACACGCGTCACGTTCTGGAATGCTCCTTTTTTACGACCGCGTCCGGAATGCCAGACTAACGTTAGTCTGGCATTCCGGACGCGGTCGTAAAAAAGGAGTATTTCCGTTTTTGTATGTTTGAAGCCAATAGTACAAGGATGTCATTCTGTTAGCGGTGATCTTACAGGATGCAAACACTGGCCACTACGGCAATATCCCAGAATGCAATGAGCTCATGAAAACATGCATAATGGACAACGGCGGACAGCTCAACCACTCTTCATTTTAAGCGTACTTATATGATTTCGTAATATAGTTTTAAACATGAGGTTAAATATGTGAATGTGTTTCCCGCTGCAGGTCCACCTCCTGAAGCCCGACGAGGTTCCCAAGGCGTGCTGCGCCCCGACCAAGCTCAGCCCCATCTCCGTGCTGTTCTACGACGACAACAACAACGTCATCCTCAAAAAACACCGCAACATGGTGGTGAAGACGTGCGGCTGTCTTTGACCCCGAAGAGTCAAAACCAGACGTGAACTCTGCCAACACGGCGCACACCTCTAGTCTCCCCGGCTCGTGTTGGAGTTCTGATGAGGAGCAGCGACTTCAGCGTCTTTTCCTAATTCAAAGTTCACTGATTCCAAATCAGCACTGCTGCTTTCACGTTTCCTGTCCTCATGGTCAGCTGGGCCTCTTATTCACATTTAGTCTCCATCGCCGGTCTAAAGGGCAAACCTTTAAATTTAGTGGTGCCCGTTTAGTTTTTTACTGGAACAAGAATAAATTGACAGCAATCCTATTGTTGCAACACAATGTCTATATAAAGATAATTGTATTGAATCAATAAAATAATATTCACATTGTCTTGACTTATGGTCATAGTTTTTACAGGACTAATGACAACTAACAGCTCATGTAAACGATACATATTGTAGGTTAGTTAAGTGAATATCTTTTGGACCTTTGGTCAAACGAAACACTTGACGACTTCAGAGAATATTGTCTCCAGCTGTCACTGCTCCCTCGCATTATCAGTGGCGGCTGGTGGAATTGTTTTTGGGTAGGTCCATCCAATCAACTTCAGCAAACATCCCAGAATGATTCAATGCAAAAAACACATTACTACTTTGCAGTTTACATTTTTAACATTTATTCCAACACTGACATAAGGACATCTTATTCATACAGTTCAGTATATATGATATATACACAATATAAATATGCAATATAAATATATTATAATAAAATATAAATATCATGAATATGTCTAATAGAACAAGTTTATATTTTAAGATGCCCCATACAAACCTTGTTTAAAGGAAACACCCAATCAGTGTGGTGAGGAAACCTGCATGTTTTTATGATGTATTTATGTTTTTATTTATTTGTAAAGGAATTTTGCTCTTCTGTCCTTCTGAGTGGCAAACCTCTCAATGACCCTCTTGTTGAAGTCAGGCATGTTCCTGACAAGTTTCTTCCCCATGGAGAGCATAGCCAGAGCATTAAGGCGATCCTGTGTCATGGTGTTTCTCAGGAAGGTCTTGATCCTCTTCAAAGTACAGAAACACCTCTCAGATTCAGCTGTCGTCATGGGTGTGGTGATGAGGATCCTGAGAAGACTGACAGTCTCTGTGAAGGTGCTCTGAAGGTTGTTCTCCATGAAAAACTGGTACATGGGCACTGCACCCCTGCAGGCCCTGAACTCACTGTTCTCATAGATGAGGGACAGTTCTGTTTTGAGCTTGGCCTGGTTCAACATGGGGTACGCCTCCACTGTGGATTCAAGCACCGACTCAGGGAACGTCCCACTGTGTTGTGGGAACAACTCTCCATGCAGCAGTGTTGCGCTGACGAGGTGCTGAGTGAAGGAGAACCGCTCCTTGGCTTCCATCAGGATGGTATCACATACCTGTACAAGATAAATCAACATTTGCAATGAAGCTATTTTGATGAAAGTGATTCTGAACACATGCTTATGTCCAAGTAAAGTATTTAAAAAATACAATGCATGTCAAATCTTACAAAGAACTTTAGATGGTGGGAAGTTATAACTACATCATCAAAATGTATCAGAGGTCAGTTACCAGCTTGTCCTCCCCTTTTCAGAGAACAGTCGACTATGTTATTGAATATTTGACTACTTGCTGTCATTAGCATGTGCTGTGCATACACACCCACATAGTACATGTATGTGTGTGAGAGTATAAAGTATTTATATTGACAACTACATCACACTTACCTCTGTAGCCAGCCTGTGTTGTTCTCCTGGTCCCAGCATCCTCCGCTTTCTGGGCTGCTGCTGCTGGTCAGATCCACTGTCCCCACACAGAGAGGAAATGGAGGCCCTGGTCCAAAAAATACAGTTTAAGTTACTTTTTGCCTTTATTTTACCAGGTCGGTAAATTACTAACTTGCCATCTTCAAAAACAACTAGGCCTCTTCTAGAAATTGACTTGGCGGACACCTGAATAAGCATGTTATTACAAAGTGTTTAATAACTACCTGCATTTTTATAGAAATCTGTTCCTTTTAGGACGTGAGCAACAACACAAGCTTTATCAGATAGTAGTAAATATATAGTTATTTACCTGATTGTTAGAATGCTGTCAGTGAACCTCTGGACAACTCCTTTAATGAAGACCGGGTCGATGTTCCTCTTCTGCAGCTGGTTGGACAGCACGTCCACATGTGGCATGATCTTGTGGAACAGTGACAGAAAAAAACAGAAAGTCTCGTCTTCAAGCATCTTCACGAAGCCGCCGGCCTCTCTGACAGTTGTGGGATCAAAGTTCCCAGAGTCTCTGATGGTCTGGAAACACTTCAGGAGCTCATCCTTGTGCTCGTGCACAGTGTTTACAGCGTGACGCTGGAAGTCCCACCGTGTTGTGGCGGCTCCAGGAAGTCTCTGCGCAAGAGACTTCTGCGCAACCACGTGGTCCAGCACGGCGGTTCGCTCGGGTGACCCGGAGAAGAAGGCAGAGAATCCACCTAGGTCCGAGAAGAAAGTATGTACCCCGGGGATGCGCGCCGTGGCCTGCTGCATGACGAGGTGCAGCTGGTGCGCGTAGCAGTGGACGTAGTGCGCGTAGTCGTACACGTCCAGTATCTTCCCTTGCACCCCGCCGGTGGCGCCCCTCATCACAGCGGCCCCGTCGTACGCTTGCGCGATAAGTTTGTCGGTCTGTCCGTGTGGGAGGATGGCGCCCAGCCGCTCCTTCAGCGCTGCAGCGACGGAGTCCGCGGTCGCGTTATGGACCGTGATGAACTCGTAAAACCGCTCCTGCACGTTACCGTTAGCGTCGATGTAGCGGAGCACGAGCACCAGCTGGCAGTGGGTGGAAGTGTCCGTCGTTTCATCCGCTTGAATGGCGATAAAATCCGCGTTCTTCGCCTCCTCCAGGATGTAGTCCCTTATGACAGCCAGCATGCAGTCCAGCAGCTCGTCCTGCACCGTCTCCAACGTGCCTTTAAACGCGCTGGCTGTCTCCAGGTGCTCCGACAGCACTCCGTCCAGGGACGCAACGAAGTCCACGAGTCCCGTGAACACGCCGGGGTTGTCCGCAGAGTCAGTCTCGTCACGCACGGCCAACTCAAAAGCCCCACAAAACTTCACACAGTCAATTATTTTGGATAAAATGTGCCGGTTTTTATCCACCTCCTTGTTGTGTTTCTTCACCGCGCGCCTGTGACCCTCGTCCAGCTGGGTAGCCATGCTAACTTTGCTTAGCATGGCTAGCTTGAAGGAGTTGTCCACGTGCGTCCTGGTGATCTCGTGTTGTCTTGTTTTTTCGGACAAGTGTTTTATGTCCTTTACTCCCGTATGTGTCCATGATGAATCTGACCCCGTGGATTTAAACAGCAAGCACGGGAAGCAGAACACCGCGTTAGCTTGAGTGCATCCAGCTAGCCAAGCCTTCCGCGCGTACCAGTCTCTGCGGAAGCTGCGCATGTGCGGCTTCCCGGTCACGCCGGTCTGTTGTTTGATGCTGAGCTCGGGAGGCTGGTCTGGGCCCAGCTGTTTCACCAGGAGCTTCTCCGCCAAGGTTCTTCTCTCAAACGGGTGTTGGAGGAGAGATTGGACCGAGTTAGGGAGACTTCCTGGAAGAGCAGCGCTCGTGCTTGGGTTCTCCATTGTTATGTTGTTAAAATGGCGCCGCGAGAGACGAGAACACTAGAGAGAGCGCACCTAGGGCCAAGTGAGTCTGGCCCCTGTGACTCTCTTTAGGACGCTGATTGGCTAAACTGCTTCTTAGACCCGCCTTTCTTGGCACAGCGGAGACGTGCACGGCGCAGAGGACGTGCAGGAAAACAGACATCCTATTTTACAAATATGACTGGGTATACTCCATATCTCAAAAACAAATATTGACAATTTGTATAAATTATATACAAGTATGCAGCATTAGAGTTCCACCTCCAACAGCAGCAATAATTGAAGAGACAATTTGCTTAATGGGTTTACTTTTGGTACTTGAAGTTACATTTTGATGCCAATATTTTTCTGCTTTTATACAAGTAACATTTTGAATGCCGGACTTTAACTTGGAACTGTATGTTTACATTGCACTCTAGTAAATAATGTAATAAACACATTGGTTGTATACATATAAATGATCCTGCAAAGAAGTCACTGATAAAGCATGGTAGGCCAGGTCTGTCCTCCCTGGTCAGTCCTGCAGCGAGCACATAGTCCTGCTGTTATTTATATTTTTTGTGCAATACTGTTATATATTTTGTGCCTTACTTTTTTTTTTACCTTAAGTTCATTCTAATTCTGTGTGTTAGGAGGACCCAGCAAAATAAGCATTTCATTGTATAGAATAACTTTCTGTGCATATGACAGTAAAAACATCTTGAATCTTAACTGAAGACGGTAAAACACTGGTGGACATACACATACTCTACTTTAATTAGTGATGACATCTTTCATCTCGACATGTACTGTACACAGAATCAGCTGAGAAGACTAGTAGCATTATATACATTGTTCAATTTATTGAAAAGGGTAAAAAAAAAAAAAAATGTACAGTGAAAGGAAATTTGTGTTTTTGTCGGCTAGTGAATATATGAAGAACCAAAAACAGGGATTAATCATTTCGGCGGTTAATGAACACATTTCTTTAGCTCGGGATTATTTGGGCCAATTACAGTTTCTTCAAACAATGAAATGGACATAGAGACTCTGGTCCTGGTTTAAGTGAAGTGGGACATGGGTGGTGTTATTGCCAAGATTGTGTTGGGGAGAAGTAGACATACTATGAGGCTTGCTGGGTGTTAACGTGAGGTACTGTTGTACGCGTTACTGAGAGAGGACACCTGTGGAGCAGCACAGAGGAGGCAAAGCTGTCGAGTCTTGTAGGACAAGAAATAGTTTGAGGCGCTAGTATTCTACATCTTTCCATAAACAAAAACACACAATGGGATTTTAGCATTTTAACAGGCCAATGCTCATGAACATGTTGATCTTGTATAGAGGCTGTGCACTGATGGCTGAGGACAGTAATTACGTGTTCAGAGTTACAAGGAACTCCACAGCAGTGCAACATCCATTGATTAAATAGACCCTTTTACAGCCGACGTTATCAAAAATATGCGTGCACATTTTGACAATGCTAGTGGCATCCAGAAGAGTTAGCAAGCTTTGAACATTAAATTAAAACCGTTAACAGTGTCACAATGCCTGTTGGTTGCATGTTTGTCAGAATCAATATTCAGACATTAAATTATTCTAGCCACTCACTACTTCAAGCACACAGATCTGAAAAGTACATTTGTTTAGGTTGCATTTGTGATCTTTGGCGGTTAATGCCATCGCTTGATGAGCTATTGCAAAGAGTTTCTGTAGCGTTGGGGTCCCAAATGTGAAATCTATTCCTAGCTAGCCGCATATTCAAAAATAGTTTTTCCCCCTTCCCACGGTCATTTTTTTCAGACTCGTCACATCTCCCATTAATTAGTCACAGATCATGTTATTCAATGTTAGCAGGCAGGTCCCCTCCCCCATGTGGATAGCAAGGTAGTTGTACGTAATAAATATAAAAGTGGGGTGCTGGTGTACGTGGTGCCCCCGCCATTGTTTTCTCTTACACAAACACATGTACGTACACAGCTCATCCCTCCATCCCAACAGGTGTCCATGAATACCGACGGTCCGATGATCGTCATCAACATCCTTCAGGCGCAGTGATTCAATGTTTAGTCCGCGGTCACTGTGCATCTGTAAGAAACACATTTTAAAGGTTTTAAAGCGTTTTCTAATAATGTTTCATAGAAAACTAGCAGTATCACGATATACCGACTCAACTCCACACTGGAGGCTGAAGGTTGCATTTCTGATGGATAGCCCCAAAGAAGCATGTTATGTGTAAATGCACAATAACACTGCATAATGTACATCACTAAATCCTATGTTTAATATTTGTGATATTCACAAAGTTTAATGGTAATCGTATGATGGTCAGTTTAGGCTCAGAGAGATTATTATATTGCCTTGTGATTAAATTGCACCAAATGTCAGGGTTTGGTCTGACGCGGCCGTAAGAGAGAAACGCTCCTACTTGGTCTTACCAGGTTCGGGTCCAGTCAGCAGTTCTTCAGGCCTGAACATCCACCAGCTCAGGGGGCATGGGGGACTTGGGGTGTTTGCTCTCAAAGTGCTGCTTAAAGGTCTTGGGGTCGGGCATCTGTGTCTGAAACAAAATAGAAATCATGGTTTCAATTTATTTTATCTTGTGGCAACAAATTAGAAGTGACATTTGAAGTAATTTAACAGTTTCTCAATTGTTGACACACTAACAAATGAGACACAATGACCCTAACCTGTAACTCACGGACCAACCCTCTGCAACAACAATGTTATGTCCTGCTTTACACTGAAATTGCAGTTCTAAACAATTTTTTTTTCCAAAAACACAACACAGTTCCCTCCTCAATCTTTGAGGCTGTGGAGGAGGAAGAGGTCCTCATTCAGGCCACTTTGATTTCACAAAGAGGAAGGCTGGGCAGCAAACGGCAGCAGGACTACATATCAATAGAGTGCTCAATGATTACTTTAGTACGTTTCATACGAGATTGGGAACAATATTCCTACTGACGGTCTAAAGTCTTAACATGCCTGCGATGTTCCGGTGCTGTGAGCGAAGCAGAAGACGGGATGCAGCCTCATTCTGTTTTACTGTATTCAGTACATTTTTATATTGTTTGTTTTGCATGAAAAATACTTCAGATAGTTTCCCAACAAACAAAGTTGGATGTGCAAAGTCTTCTACATTCATATACATATATAGCTTATTGCTTGAATTGCTTATTTCTGCACACACAAAAAACACTACAGATAAGAAAAAAGTAAAAGATAACATTTAGAACTGTTGCCAGTTAAAATTGACTTTTGGATGGTGGAAATTATGCTTGATTAATCCAAAACAATCACATCAAACATAGGAATACATCTGAAATAACTGTTGCATCATTGACGCCTTGGAAAATACAATAAGCATTGCACATTTTACAGAGAAAAAGTAAACCAAATCACAAACAGATTCCATATGTTAGCAGTCAGTATTGTACTCACCCGACAGACGGGGCAGGTGTGGACCAGTGCGGCCATCGCTGCAGTCTTCTGGTCAGCGGCCTGGCCTTTCTTCTTCTCTGCTGCCTTCTTTGCATTCTTCTGCTGAGACTGAATCTTCTGATGCCCACGAGCCATGGCCCTCAACTTTAACCTGCAGGAATAACAAAATAAAAAGGCCACAGGTTATTATTTAAAAAGGCCAAGATCGTAGATCACAGCTTTTATCACACAACTCGATATAATGTTATATCTAGATGCAGGGTGGAACGGGTAGGTTTAGGGTGTGATAAGCTGATCTGACGAGTCTGAACCTGATTTAGAGATGAATTGATTCACGGGAGCAAATTCTCACAAACCCATTTTTTGCTTGAAAAATAACAAATCAATGCACAAAATAGATACATATTCATTTTCTGTCCGTCAATTGATTAACTGTCTACCAGTTTCAGTTCTCATGCCGTTTGTTTGGTTTGCATTAAACGGACGTGTTTTTGATCATCACCATTTATATCAACGAGGGTAAACTAAATATACGGCACGTCTCTTGGTATAAATAACGCTGTGCAGCTCAACAGTATCACAACCAATACACGCGAAGCAACAAAAACGGAACATTAGGACTTTCGTGAGCGTGTGAATTATTGCAGGTGGTACCATGTGTACTTAATAACTGACTACACGGTGCATTTCGTAACTTAAGAGGTAGGTTTGTAGATTACACTATTACATACAGTGGTAGTTAGCTGGCATATTTAAAGTTATGTATGTATTGGTAAATCAGCTCAGATGCGGGCCGCCTCGTATCGTTTAAATGCAATTATGATATAACAGGCTTCATTTAACTTAAATCGTGTATTTAATCCCCTGCCGACAGTATTGTTCACCCAATGCCAGTCGCACACGTGAGCCAGAGAGACGCATCCAACAAGCTAACGTTAGCTAGCTTGTTGGATGCTAACAGCGTTTCCGTTGAACTGCTTAAGGCTAGCTTAATCACAATTACTTCATTTATGCATATGGCTTTAGTAACTTGGCATGTCTGCTTGAAAGGCTGTTGCCGCCGATTTACCAAACTCAACGTTACGTTTTGAATCGTTTAGCTCTCGACTTCAACTAGATAGCTTCCATGTTGACTACCAAGCTAAAACACCGCAAATACGGCGTTTCCCTTCACATGTTGGAACCGGTCCAGCAACAAACCGACGTCACGCGCTTGTACTTGTAGGGGTTAGCGTCAATGACTCAGTACTATATATAATTTGTGTAAAACGACCAGCTAGCTTGTTAGCATCATCCTAGCGGGCCTTTCGTCAACCTGCACCGCCTCGCTAACACGGTTAGCTAAACTAGCTAGAGAAGCTACGAGTGCTTGTGACTACGATTTACGACGCAATGCAATGTTGTGGGAGGATAAAGAAAACAGTTTCGAACACAAGCCACTGTTAGATAACCCCGTAATACGTCGCGACTGTTGAATATGTACACAAGTATTCGTTTTCAAGCGGATTTACCTTCGAGATTAGACCTCTTTGCTCTACTGTCGGTCTCTTTTTTAGAAAACCAGAGGAACTTTAAAGAACCGTCGCATAGTATAAAAACTCGCCAAAGAAACGAGCAGCGCCGCCGGCGGACTGGAGCCGAACTGCAGCGTCCCAGACGTTATCTGGCATAGACTGCCCAGCACCAAGTCTAGCAGCGCTATTGCTTCCTGTGTGTGTGTGTGTGTGTGTGTGTGTGTGTGTGTGTGTGTGTGTGTGTGTGTGTGTGTGTGTGTGTGTGTGTGTGTGTGTGTGTGTGTGTGTGTGTGTGTGTGTGTGTGTGTGTGTGTGTGTGTGTGTGTGTGTGTGTGTGTGTGTGTGTGTGTGCGTAGTTCCAGGTGACGCAGAACTAAACAAAATCGACATGCGTTAAATCTAAATGTATGGACCAAATTATTGAACCGTTAACTCAGCGATATATTTATATGAATCCGCCTAAAAACGAATACTTTACTTTCAACAAGTCACACAAGAGCACACGCACTTACAAATCCAAAACTGCTCCGAAAGAAAAAACACTTATATATGAAGAGTTACTTTGCAAACTCACCAGTTTGATTGATATGACCTGAACTTAATATTGAACAGATTTGATCAGTCCCCCATCCAGACCCCCATCGTCTGCACCCCCTGTAGATTGCCCCTCTTCCTCCACCCCCTTTTCCACACTCATCATACACTCCATGAGCAGCACCCACACTCCAACAACCTTAACCCCAATCTGACATCAGGGTGGATGTCAGGGAACCGTTCTGGCTCCATTCCTCTTCTCCATTTACACCTTGGACTTCAAATACAACTCTGCTAACTGCCACCTGCAAAAGTCCTCTGATGACTCTGCAATCGTCGGCCTCATCTCCGCCGGTGATGACAGGGAATACAAAGAACTGAACCAGGACTTTTTAGGATGGTGCCAGCGGAACGGCCTCCACATCAACGCTGGTAAAACCAAAGAGCTGCTGGTGGACTTCCGCCGGGGTAAACGCCCTCCTCCAATGACCACACTCATGCACTTTATGAAAAAGGGACAGAGCAGACTCTTTCTGCTGAGGGGACTGAGGTCTTTTGGAGTGCAGGGAGCTCCTGAAGACCTTCTTTGACTCTGTGGTGGCATCAGCCATCTTCTATGGAGTGGTCTTCTGGATAGGCCGGGAGGTGGGCGACAGGAGGATGATGCTAAACTCTCATCCCTGATGAAGAACACCCCATGCAGGACTCTCTGCGCAGCTGCTTCAGCCCCGGTGTGTGAAGGAGAGGTACTGCAGGTCCTTCCTTCCTGCTGCTGTCAGGCTGCACAACCAGCTCTGCTCCCAGTAGACCACAAACACCTGTGCAATAATAGTTATTCTTAGTGATGTGTCGAGTAATCCAGGTAGATTTTGGAGAAGCGCGTATTGACGTTCAAAGACACAATAACGGGGAGCAATTAGGGTTAAGTGTCTTGCTCAAGGATACATTAACATGGACTAGCAGAGCCGGGGCTCAAACCACCGATCCTTTTATTGAAAGACTGGTATGCTAACCACTTAGCTACAGTCACATCACAACCCTCTCCCCAATTTGTTTCCACTTTCCCCTTTGATCCCGGCATGATATCATAAACACAGATACAACATTAATGAGTTAATAATTGATGTATTGGCGTCTCAAACATCATTCATTCATTTATTCATATCAAAGCTTCACACCAAAGCCATGGTGTCGTTATGATCACTCTGCCTGTTTTACATGTAGTGTCCACTTGGTGGCGCAGTAGAGCAAATGAAGCTCCATGAAGCTTCTGCCCATGAGCGAACCGATAGGATGGAAAGCTTCAAAGCTTCAGGAAGCTTCATCTCACCATCACTAGTTATTGTGTCTGTATATATAATATTTCAGTTATTGTGGAGTCTTTACTGTTTTTTATTACTGTTTATTGCTTATTTTACTTGATTTGATCTCTTTGATGTCTCTTGTTTGCGCTTTACCCTTTGCTGCTGTAATCCTGTACATTTCCCCACTGCAGGACTAATAAAGAATGATCTTATCTTATCTTATATTTCTATGACCGACTAAAAAATTATAATTTCACTTCATGTATGCAGCTACAGCTTCATTTGATACGAACTCTTAAGTCTAAGGTGGTAAAGTAATGGGTCAAATAAAGGGTGCTACTGTTTTACTTAAAACTGTAATGAGTCCTTCTACTTTTTAGAGATTATTCTTCAAACGGAGCCACAGTTTACATGCAGATGAATGGAGCTGATATGGAACATTTGAATTATCATTAGAAAAAGCTGAAGATGACCTTTAAATCTTAATTACTGAGTGATGGTTTTACCGTGAGGTTTTAGAACTTTATAGAACATTATTGTACGTTCCCTTCGGCAAACAACCGGTTGATATTTTAATTGCAAAATTGAATACATTTTATTTTACAGTTTTCCAAAACAATGTGATATACAAACTGAACATGGCTGCTGTTAAATGAAAAAGACATTAGATGTTAGTCAGTGAGTATTATACAAATGTTATCGTATGACACGGTTGTGTGATCAGTGACTTCTGCAGCCTCCATCCAGATGGGAGTAACATGATCAGCATATTCCACCAACGGCATATGCTCTACTCAGCATTTATTTTTCCATGAGCTGAATTCATTCTGCTGAATACAGACGAGCTTCTCTGAATATGATCCTCACTACGGAGGTCGTGTAAAGTCATCATATGATTAGTAATCAGTAGGTAGAAAGTCCCACCTGCTCTATCCTCCAATAAAAAAAGTCCAGTGAGATTGTCAGTTTATTATCAATTGAAGATCAAAATCTTTAGCACTAACAAGGTCAAAACAAAGATCAAGAAATCCTGCTGAAGGAAACCATTTTTTATTGAGTGAAAATAAGTGCAGTGATAACAGTAAGCTATAAGTAATGCAGAATTGTTTTATTACACATTTAGATACATCTCAATTACCTTATGCATGTTCAATTTACATATAATTCAATTTTTTTAATGCATTTATTAAATGAATGGCATTAAAATACATTGTGAGACAACATACATGTACAATACAGAAAGAAAGAAAGGGTTTTCATGAATCAAATAGATATTTAACTATATATGCAACTATATTTTCCTGTGGGGCTTTTAAGCATTGTATGCTGCAGGTTTTGTGCACACATGCAGACGTAGATAGTGAGAATCTCTGAACAGAGAGGTTTCTGAAACATTCAAACTGAACATGAAGTACAGTTTGAATATATTATTATATTTTATTATATTAAACGTTTAAATGTTCCACAGACGAAGGGACGATGTAATCCACACGGCGCATCGTTCCACAGTAGGTCCGCTAACAAGGAGTCTAGAGAGAAAAGTCACATTTCGAATCTGGAGTTGACAACTTTATGTGGTTTGTGTAAGAAAATGCAATTATTTTTTTAAATTCAAGAACTGAGAATAGATCCCTTTTACCTGATTTCAATGCACCTCTCATGGCCTTTAGCATCGATGGAAATTAAACCTTGATCCATCGCTCCAGGTCCCGTTCTGCAAAACGATTAAATAAAGTTATCAAACATGTAAAAAGAGCCTGAAACAACCTAAATACATACTTTGACTCAAATTTTTCTGCTGCAGAATGATTCCAGAAAGTTTCCTTCTTACCTTGATTGCGTCATTGCCACAAAGCCATGAGGCCTCGGAAACAGCCATGGCACCTTCCCCATGTTCTGGATGAATCGGTGCTCTTCTGCGGTGTGGACGGAGGAGAGGTTGGCATCACTGCGCATGCAATATTCCTGTAAAAAGATGAGCTAATCAGCTTTGTACACATATTTATAAATACACTGGATTCAAATGTGAACATCACAGAGTGATGAGTGTCAGGCTCTACCTGCATCGATCCAGGACGTCGCTCTTTGGATGAAGATGAAACATCTGGATCCATGTTGGGACCAGCTGGACGGACAGCTGTTCCGCCCGAATTCGTCTTCCGGTCTCCACCTTCTGTTCACTGATCCGTTTGGCCTGTGCTCGGAAAGGCAATACATTTATTAAATCACCAAAAGTATCCAATAGTAAGTTGTCTGAACTGGTGGAAGACGTCAGCCTTCTTCGGGAAAACAGGATTCTGTTATCAAATGGATGTTAAATCCATTTAGTAAAAGTTGGTGATGTTGCCAGATCTCAAACTGAAGCGTTCCGTCTCACCTGGATCAGCAGATGATACGTTCAGGTTACAGCACTCCTATTCTGGATACACTACTTGGCCCTGGGATGTCTGTGTTGCAATAAGTTTGTGGTAAAGTGATAAACAAAAACAGGCGAGGTCAAAAAGGACCAATCACCTTCAACAGAATCACATCAGCAAAGAAAGATGAATTGCCACGACTATCGTGTGTGAAAGCATGCCCTTTAAGAGATGTAGTGTATTACATTCTGCTAGATAATTACCACAAGGTCAACCTGTGTCAACTTTAAAACAAATGAATAAATATAACCAGTTTAAAGTCTTCACGTCTCACCTGTTGCAGCGCCCAGGGCGAAGGCAGCGAGCAGAAGAACAAGCTCATCGTTTACAGGGATGAGAGGATGCTGCACCGAACAGCATCCCGTCATGCAGTATTTATGTAATCGTGTTTTCTTCTGCATTATGTTTTGATGCTTTTAATGGTTTTATGCACTTTGAATCGCCTTGTTGAAATGTGCTCTACAATTAAACTTACCTTACCTCCCTCCCTACCTCTGCTTCATGGATCGTGGTTATCTGGATCATGCCTACTGCTCATTATATGAGTAATTTCTGTCATATTCATGTAATGTGCTGTAACTCCGTTACGTTATTCATTCTGGTCACATGACATATATTGTTCTGTCCATCCGGGGAGAGGGATCCTCCTCTGTTGCTCTGCTGAAGGTTCTTCCAGTTTTTCCCTGTGAAAGAGTTTTTACTATCTTTATTGGGGGAGTTTTTCCTGATCCGATGTGAGGTCCCGGGACAGGATGTCATGTGTACAGATTGTAAAACCTTTCAAGGCAAATTTGTATTTGTGATGTTGGGCTATATAAAATAAACTGAATTGAACCACCTTCCTAAAGTATGTAATGTAGTAATCTTGTCCCCGTTTCCAGGCTTTGGGACACTTAGCTTGTGTCGGGAGACTTTAGCCAAACACGGGATGTTGCACCAACGAGTTTGAACGCTCACGTCCTTCAGAAGGGGAAAGACGGACTCGCCCTGCAGGAAAAGTTACTATTGCAGCTGGCAAACAGCTGCACACACGGCAAGGCAATCCCCAAAAGAAAGAGACTCATTCAGAAGAGACTGACATTAACTGGCCAAGCTTCTCAGAGATGGAGAGAACATTTTGCTAATAGATTTTGTTAGCGGTAGTCACAGCAGGCTGCCGTTAGCAGAAGGCTAAACTATTAGCAACATTTTGTTTTGTGTGCAAATGCCCAGTGGGAGGGGCTTAGAATAGAGAGGAGAGCTGTGGGATGTATTTATTTTTTATTTTAAATAAGAAGTATATTTTAAATAAGAAGGCTGCTATACATTCACTACTGGAATTACAATATGCTGAAATTATAATTCTTTTGCGAAATGACGCCAAAAAATAAATCGCCTACCCCAGCTTTAACTGGTCGCATGTGGCTGGAGGTCAAACTGGATCTGGAGGCAGGAAGGAGCAAAGTCATCCGAGTGAAGAGTTACTAGAGAAACTAAACTTAAGTCCAGTTCATGAGCTCTGAAACAGGAACAGACTCCGGAAGAGAAACACAGTTTCATCACTTTATTACAGTAAATGAGTCCATATGATACAGAGCATACACAGAACAGACAGACAGGCTTCTCTCTCCTTCCCTCACGGGGCAGGGTGACACCACGTCAACGGCACTGGAGGAAAGAATGATGACCTACAGGTGATGCCACTTGTTAAAAGAGGAGCAGTGATCATGAGCAGCAATGTTGACCTGCAGGACGTCAGGTTGTGACTTCTAGTCCGACACGAGACATCACGTTCTCTAACAATACCAGTGACCTGTGTCTAAAGCTACTTGATCTTCTTCTTCTTCATACGGCACAGTAATAACATGCAAGCTGTCACCACACAAAGTTCTGTTCCAAAACGAGTTCAAAGGAACTGGAAATTAAGTTTTGGGGAAGAACTACTGACCGTGAAAAGTTGTATAAAACTGCGTTGAGTCTAAAATAAATGGACTCAACATCAGTTGGGTTTGAAGACAGTCAGAAAATGAACAAGACCTTTATGGTCTGCTCCTCAACTCTTATTTTAAATCTGCTCAATTTAAGACTGCAATATATTTTAAGCATCTGGATTCACATGGTGTGCCTGTGTGTCCTGCTGGTGATTGAGGCAGAAGGAAGGAGGTACTTCCTTAGAAGAGAATGTGACTTAAACGTTGATGTGCAGAACTAGTAATGACTGAACAGCGCCCTCTGGTGGAGAACCTGCAGCGCGTGTGATTTGGAGTCGGTTGCACTAAAGTCCCAGATTGATATCCATGAATCATCTGCAGCTTTTTAACTTTACTTTAGGTGGACAATGTATAGTTTACGTGAGCACACGTCATAGTTCTTGTTACAGGAAGAAAAGCGTATTGGATTTTGACATAAAAATACAAATAAATTGAAAAATGAAATTCATATATTGATAAATAGCTGCACAATATGACCAGGGCCGTGATCTCAAAGGGTTAAAAGGGCTTTTTGCGTTTGTCACTATTTCATCTCGACTTTAAAAAAGGTGCTTTGCAAAAAATAAAAAAAGCTATTTTATATGAAATCATAAAAAAGTAAGAACAAACACCATCGTTTCAGACAGTTTGCATTTATTATACGGTGTGGATCAACATGAGATGGAGACGAGCAGCTCGAGGAGAGCGCTGCCACGCTGCTTCAGAGTTTTAGAGGGGTCACATAATGTTTGAAAAGAGTATATTTTTCCATCCAGAGTGAACAGAGAAGCATTTTGGAACAGAACCCTTGAAATATTCATTCAACAGTCAAGACTCAGAGGGCCGAACAGGGAGGACAGCTGAGTAACAACGCTGCTAACAGCGACTTTACATGTTTCACTGGACCACGAGAGAGGGAGGGGGGAGGGAGAGAGGAGAGAAAGGAGAGAGAGAGGGGGAAGAGAGAGAGAGAGAGAGGAGAGAAAGGAGAGAGGGGGAAGAGAGAGAGAGAGGAGAGAAAGGGGAGAGAGAGAGATCAACAAACATGAGGCTGATTTTTTTCCTTTGCAGTATTTACATTTTGAATTGTGAAAAATAAAAGAAACTTATTTACAAAAATGCACAAACTAAGACTGCTTCATCGGGGGGATGAGGAGAGATACGATATAAACAACTCTGTCATAAAAAGTAAAAAGATGAAAATAAAAATCAGTGGTATTTACACGTGCGAACAGAGAAGGAGTGTGAGGGGAGAGATGCTTCTGAGATTTGAGGTTCGAGACCAATCGGCCGGTGCTTTCGATTCCTCCCGCCGGGTCACACCTTTTCATGGCCACAGAGAGTCTGACGGCTCTGAGTGTGATCGCGCCCTGCAGAGGGAATCGAACCGGCGATGAAAGCAGAATGAGCCCTGCGGGGCCGGCAGGTGAGCTTCTGGTGGGGGAGGAAGTGTTGGTGGGAAAGAGAATGAAAGATGCTCTCCACTCTCCTCGTATAAAACCAATGTGAATGTGCCCAAAGTGGTGGAATAAAAAAACTAAAGAAGAGAAAAAGCAAACATGGCTGCAGTGTGGAAACTGCATGAGCAATAGTATCAAATATACTACAAACTTTCAAGTGGTCTGTACTGCTTACTAAACATCTGTATTGTTGACTGCTCTAACCCCAAAAACACTGTTCAGACTGGCAGGTTGGAAAATGGCCTTCTGTTCTTGAGATACATTCTCTGACCCGTGACCCCAAATGTCTCTTTTCTAACTTTCTTTCGGGGTCTAATTCCAAATTGGTCCTCTCAAAGATAGAATTACAAGGAGCGCACAAACACGGTCACCTAACAGGAAGTCCCCTGCTTTAAGATTCCTGTTGAACTACTATTCACATGAAGCTGCCATCCTGATTCGCCTCAGAGATATTTGAGTTTATAAGAGAACCTACAGTTCGCTAAAGAAGCCGCTCAAAGCCCTCTTCGGCTGAAATGAACCGACATCTGATTCTCGTCCCCAAAAACTAATAAATACATCGACATTAAGCCCCACCCTTGTGGCGAGTTTGAGAGAACATGAAATCCCTGTGCAGGCATTCTTAAGTTTCTCCGCTGCATTTAATCAACAGGATTACATTTCATTTCCTCGACATCAGGACACGTTTCAGCTGAAGGGGAAGACCTTTTGATTGGATGTTAGATCTGCCGATGGATTTCATGGGATCTTACAGTTTAGTACGACATCTTTAGAAGGTTGTGAAATGAAAACTAAACGTTAAGACAAGCCGATTGTTTTCTGTACGACTACAGACAGTATAGGGAGTTGTAACAGGGAAGCCATTAAAGGGTAACTTCTGTCTGAGTAACTCACAGGGACTTAGAAAACGCTCCAGTATTGAGGGAGAGAGTCCTGAACCGGGCTCAACGTACCCGCTCGGGTCCGCTCAATGTGCTCCTTGCAGTGTTATCAGACGTGTCTCACAACATTATGGGGGAAAAGGGAACTGAGAAATAAAAAACGTGATTCGGTCTGTTTGCGCGTCTCGAGGGTCCGGCCGGATCCACGTCGTCACCAATTAGCTAAATGTTCAGTCGCGACAATGAAAATCTTTTGGATGAACAAGAAGTCACGCTTTCTGCTCTCCAACACAACAAAGTCTTCTCTGCACTTCTCTTTCCAACTCAGTCCAGTTTCAGCTCTCGGCAGATTACATAGCAGACCTCTGAGCTCAATGCTGGACCGACTTCAAAAAGCTATTATTATTTTTGTCCCAATCAACACACAGGAACATGATAAAATAGGCGCCACGTTTAAGTAACCACATTTTAATACTTTTCGTAGCTTTAAAATGTAATTTATCTTAAAACAAAAACAGGCTTCTTAAAAGCAGCAACGGCCCTGATTCAAACGTTTTCACTGCTTCTCGTGAACCACATCATGAAGACAGTGAACGTTTTTCCGTTTAAAAATCTCAAATGAAAAACACGTTTTTTTTTTATATTAAAAAATAAATAAAAAAATCAAGCCAAATTTCCGTGGAACACACCTCTACAGACGCGTCCTAGAACAGCCGCTTCCCCCACATCGACACACACACACACATCTCCAGCAGCGAAGGCTGTCAGGTTTCTTTCTTTTCTTCCGTTTGGTTTAAAAGGGTCTTAAATTGGTAAGTAAATTCTGGAAAAGGTTTCTTCAAGAAGCATTGATGGTCGTGAAACAGAATCTCTAGTTCCTTAGCCGAGCTGTGGTGACCCAGGACAGCGGTTTCAGAGCACTGCTGCTTTTTTATCTAATCGTGAACACAACTAACTAGCTGCGAGGACAGAGAGCGAGCAGCGTACCGAGTCCAGTGATGTACTAATATTTACACGACTACGATCGGAATTATTTTTGCTCCATTTAAAAAAGGCTCGTTTTCTAGATCTGCGTTTAGCCGAACCGCACACTGTCTATACAACCAACATTTACAGGTCTAAATAAGTTTGGAGCTGAAGAAGAAAAGCAGGAGTTGGGGGATCTTCCTCTGGTGTGGGAATGAGTCCAACAAAAATCACTGATAAAAGCTGGAAATATATAACCTATATTGTTACGACAACTGAGGTCATGTAGGGGAACTGTTTTCTACGTGGAATATTTCACGCCTTTACCAGACAAAACTCTCTAGATCAGGAAACAAGCAGTTTCCAGTCCGGTCTGTATGGAGTGAAGGAGCCACTGAACCCAGAATCACCAAACACTGAGAATGGCTGCTGATGAGGTTTTCCACTCTACCTGCCACGTGAGTGAGTGAATGATCAAGACGTGGGAGATTCATTTACACCCTAACATCAGGCTGGATTGGTTAAAATAACGTAGCTGGAGGATGAAGGAATGTATCCTCCCCAGCATCCGCTCTCCCACCCTGAGTTGAACAAAACATCCTTTATGACCTGTGGGGCTACTTCTGCTCTCGCTCAGGCAGTGTACAGTTCAGATGCAAAAAAAATAAACAAAAACAAGGAAGAATATAACAAAAATAATCTTAGGTGGAATAAAAAATAAAATAAACTCTGGCGACAAAATGTTTTGCGACCACATGATGCGTTCTATTAGTCAAATAAATTAAACACAATTATAAAGAAAAAGAAAAAAAAGGTTATATTACAGAGGACCAGCCCCCACTATTGAACCTTCACAGACCACCTGAGCAGCAGCGAGACGCGCCTCTCTCTGTGTGTGTGTGTGTGTGTGTGTGTGTGTGTGTAACAATCACCTGCCGTAGTTTCCACCGCTGGCAGCTAAAGAGCTAATGTTTGTTTGTTCAATGCATTCACTGTACAAAAACAGATCATCTAAGAGGAGAGCAAGCAGCATGGAGGAAAGCAGTAGAGAGAGAGTGTGTGTGTGTGTGTGTGTGTGTGTGTGAGAGAGTGTGTGTGTGTTGAGATAAGGGTGAGGCTCGCAGGCAGGCAGGTGAGAAGCTGCTTCAGATGCTGTTAAGAGATCCTGGTACTGAACTGTGTTGAGATGAATCAGAACCGGTACCATCTGAAGGACACAAGAGACAACGAAGGACAGTCAGAGGTGAACAGACGGTCCACGACACAAACAGCAGGATTTTACATAATGGGGATGTACAGTATAAGACTCTGGAGAGGTGCGAGGTTTGCTATTTGGATAAAAATATAATAAATTATTTCCTTTTGGTTTGAATTGCACGTTTTTTTGCAAATAAAGTAAAGAACCTCTTAAGTCTTGCTGTCAATAATAGCTGTGAGAAAGAAAATCGGAATGTCAAACATTTGTAAAGAAAAAGAAAATCCAATAATCGTCAAAGAAAACTGTGAAAAATGAATAAATATATTTGTTATAAAAGCAGTCAGTTCCAGCCTAGAATAATCCTGTATGACTATCGGAACAAAACAAAAAGTCCTTTTGACACAAATGAATGAAATAAATAAAATAGACCGACTTTCCCTACCTAGCTAATTAAAATTGAGTACATAACATTTTAAATAAATGTGCTAAATCAATTTAATTCCAAATGTTTTACTTGTAATGTCTGAACGCTGCGATATTGACAATAACATTGTAACATGGACAGAAGAGTTCCCACCGTGGGCGGAAGCAGCTGTGTGAGAGCGAGCGTGAGGAGGAATGAGGGTCGAGTTCAGCTGCGGCTGGATGGACAGCTCTGCAGAAAATAAAAGAAGAGTTTTTATTTCATGATGAGTCATTTACCAAGAGGACAGTGTCCCAGAACAATGGGATAGTGTACGCCGCATTAATGGCACCTCCTCTGAGGTCACTGCGCTGGCAGAAAACAAACCACGAGACGCCACCACAGTTAGCCAAAGAAGACGGCGACGAATAACGTCAACACAACAATCAAAACCAATTGAAAATGAAAAATCTAAAATACATATTTTTCCTCTCATCTGTAGTTATGTATTAATCTAGATAGTTTAGGGCCGTAGTTATCGGCAATAGAGACGTCTGTTCTCTCCAATTTTACAGAACAAGACGGCAATCTTTTAAAATGTCTTAACCTGACCCGGTTACTCAAGATAATCCACAGACCTTGTTGTGAGCACTTTCATATAGGAAGTATTTTCTCTCCACCCACCAACAGCATCAGGCAAGGAAAGTGTCCGTCTACTCGTACCTGTGGTGCTGAAGTTGAAGAGCATCGGCAGTTCTCTGCCGCTGGGCAGTCGTGTGTTTGGCTGGCGCAGCTCGTCGAAGAAGGCGTGCGAACAGGCCTCTAGTGGGGAGAAGCGGGAGGCCGGCGTGTACTCCAGCAGCCGGGAGCAAAGGGCAATGGCCTCCGGAGGGGTGCGAGGTTTAAACACCTGAGCAACGAGAAAGGTGTGAGTCCAAGTAGCTGCCAGAAATCAATGTAAAGCACTATGTAGGTTTTAAAGAATCAAAACCATCCAGTACCTAAATTGTACAACTGTTAGGACGAGAATGTATTATCTATTGGAGGTTAGCATGACACTGCTGCTCTATTTACATCATTTCATTTTAGCACACAAGCTGTAGGACTTCAAGAAGAGAGAAAACACAAAGAAACCCCCTGAAAGAAGAGTTCCGCATCGATAAAAAGCAATGGCACGCAGTTTTTGGAGTAGAAAGCTATCCGCTTTGTAGTAAATGTTAAAGGGCCACTTCTCTGTGTTTTTACTTCGTTTCTGTACTCTTAAAGTGTCACAGGGTTAATCGACTTTCAGCAGGAGGGCACTAAAGCGCTTCAGCTGGCAGATTCAAATAGACTGTGTGGGCAACAACTTGTCCACAGGTCTTCTCTTCTTTTGTTCTGACAAACTGCCGTGATGTCTCTCACTTTCTGGAACAAATACCTTTGTATCCATGTAGAAGTTCAAAACCTTTGCAGAGTTCTCTCCACGCAAACCTTTACAAAGTTGGTCTCATACCCTGTGAAGTGTATTGACGTGGATTCATTCTACGTGTCATGAACAGGCTGTGAGCATACTGCTGGTGTGTGTCCTCACCTTGGTCCATGGATGAGCTTTGATCTGAGGAAACTTGAATTCTGTGTAGTTTGGGTTCATCTCTCGGATTTGTTCCCTCGTCGGGGTTCCTAGCACCTGAGAATAGATGTAGGAGCATGAGTGTGATTATTTAAATCAAGTTTATGTCCAACTCCTATAATCCACTGAAAAGAGGAATTACAAGTGACTCTACCATCAGTCAGCAGCACACAAAACGCCTAATCAAACGCACTCACCTTGATAATCTCGACAAGCTGGTCCACCCCGCTGTCACCGGGGAATATGGGTTGTCCGAGCAGCAGCTCAGCCAGTACGCAGCCCGCTGACCAGATGTCAATGTTTGCGGTGTAGTCCGTGGCACCGAAAATGAGCTCGGGGGCGCGATAATACCGAGAGCAGATATACGACACGTTGGGCTCTCCGCGGACCAGCTGCTTGGCGCTGGGGAAATACAAGAAATCTGATCAAAACGACAAAGAGGGCAGAAAAGAATGGCGAGGTCCGAGTGGATGGAATTGTGGAGGAAATGCGTCTCGAGTGTTTGTTGGTTTATTCCTCTCCCAATAGACTACAGTCGTGTTTAACCTGCCAATGCAACTGGAATTTGTGCCAACTTTATGATACATTGTGGCAAATTAAAAAGTAGCCTAGCCTCAGTGTCAATGTCAATACATCTCACTTGTATTGCATAAGTAATACACTTCATGACAACACATTAACATAATATCAGGTTTGTAACACTAGTGGAGGTAACGGTTTGGTACACCGCTCTACCAGGTGAGGTATGCTTCTTTACTACAAAGTTCATGTGTTTTTTGGAGTGACAAGGTTTAAAGAAAACTAATCTGCGCCACAGCAACTTTTCTTATTTTAAGCCAACGAAAGAGGCGGGTCAAAAGCGGAAGAGGCAACTTGTCTGCCAATTGGTTGTCGGCAAACTACCGTAGAGGTGAATTACCGCCACCAAGTGGACGGGAGTGGACACACTCTCATTTGTGGGCTCTCAGTCTCATGCTCCAGTAGGGAGCGGCTGCTGAGTCAAGTGACGCCCAGTAATACAAGTCAGTATACCGGTCCGATGATTTGTTCGCTTTCAAACTAGTTTAATGTTTTACACTGGCCCAACCCGAGAGAACAAACTTCTTCATAAAGAAGTAGGTCTGCCATATTGAATACATACCCATGATGCCACTGGGCTGTTTGAAATGGTGAACTCAAACCGTCAGATATTATTTGCAAGGTCAAAAACTGAATACCCCAATAGAGAATAAATACAGACCAGCGTAATGCTGTTCATTCTGCGCGCGCACACACACACACACACACACACACACACACACACACACACACACACACACACACACACACACACACACACACACACACACACACACACACACACGCTACATCTTTTGATTCCTCCGTGGTTAAAACGCTTCTTCCATCTGCTCGTGCAGCTCACCTGCCAAAGTCACACAGCTTGAGGATGGCAGTTTCTGGGTCGACAAGCAGGTTTTGGGGCTTGATGTCTCTGTGACACACGCCCTGGGAATGGATGTATGCCAGGCTACGAAACAACTGGTACATGTACACCTGAGGAGGTCACAACAGAAGAACATGCTGTTAAAATGGGCCGACACAAAACAGAAATAATAATAATAATAATAATAATAATAATAATATGGGGCTAGAGTTGTAGTGAGATGTTTAAGAACAGGCCATTCAAAAAGAACAATACGTATTAGTATTTACAAAACACAGACACGTCTTGGTAGAAAAAGGCAGAGGATTACCTTCACATATATGATAGGAATGATGCTCTTGGCCTTGTTAAAATGCCTGGCGACCCTGTAGACCGTCTCAGGGACAAAATCCAGCACCAGGTTGAGATACACTTCATCCTTCTGTACAGCACAGGAGAGAGAGATCACCGTGTTAAATATGTATGATTTAATATACGTTGGCCCTACATATTGTTACACATGCAACACAAACTGCCAAGACTGTTGATTTACAAGTCGAATATCTAATTATCTAAACATTTAAAAAAGGAACACAGACAGGATCTGGTTTCCAGAATATACAAAATCTAAATTCAGTGTTTCTTTATTTACCAGTGCAAGAATTGGACCGCTTCCCCTTTTTTTCTGGGTTGGGGTATTTCTGCTTATGCTGCATCAGTGTAATGTTATATTTTATGCGCACACATAATTTCCTCCGTTTTACTGCACTCTCCTAAACGATGGTGCTGTGAGTTACTATGGTGACTTAGCTAAAGTTAGTTTGACCATAAAAACGTACAAAGGAGGAACCAAACAAACACATGAGCTGTACCTTCTCTCCACTGGAGTAGAAGAAGTAACGTAGCCGGACGATGTTGCAGTGGTCCAGCTTCCTCATGATCTGCAGTTCCCGATTCTGCAAAACACATGAGCGAAGGTGGGGAATCAAGAAAACGATGCAAGCATGAGAGGAACTTTAAAACAAGGACAGGAAAACCTTACGTACATAGAACACAAACCACACAGGTACACTTATTTCAAGACCAACCGTGCAACAACAACTAAATCTGACTGGTGGGAGACAATGTCTGACCCAAGAGCAGATGAAAGGAAACAGAACAGAAATGAGTTCATTACCTTGAACCTTTTATCCTGCAGAACCTTCTTAATGGCCACCATCTCTTGGCTGTCGATGAGGCGAGCTTGGTACACCACACCAAACGAGCCATTGCCAATCACCTGAGGTTTTCCCAAAAGAGGAAACGGTCAGACGCTGGACTGAAGAAATCAACTGGAGCTCATCCAGTGAAGCACAAACTACAGACATGTTCCAGCTACAACAACAAAGGGTTAGAGGGTTTATCTTCATTTTCAGTTAAAGTGGTGCAACAATCTGTTTGAAGAAGGTCAAAGTAGGCCGAAAGAAACGGCAAAGCCTCACCACAAGCAAGACCATGGTGAGGGAAAGGACAGAAACCGTTTCATTACCTAATGCTCATGTTATAAATATACTTCTGTCAATTAGATGGCAATCTGCTTGACAAATCAAATAAATAAATCTGAGTTAAACTCTACGTCATCCACTTATAGTATTCAATTTGACCCGGAGAGGCGTGCTCACTACAAGCGCTTCCACAGTTCAGTAGTTTCATACGATAGCTTGATAACCTGCAGCAGATAAGCCAGTATAATAAATCAACTTTGAGATTAAAAAAAAGAAAGAAAGTGCAATAAATGTATTTGAGCAAACTATTGTAGACACATTAAGTGATCTTAGAAGTGATGAAAGGAAACCACCAGAAGGACCTGCAAAGGTACGAAACCGTTACACCAATCTCAACTCGTGTAACTCCAATAGCCTCTTACTGACACAATTATGTCACTTCTTCAGATCAGAGAGAAGACGGCTTGCAGAAAGTAGGCTATAAAGTCACCGTTGAAAGCCATAAATCTCAGCAGCTGGCAAAGTAATCATGGAGCCACTTGTATTGAACAACAACCCTATCAACTTCAGCCAGACACAGTGCATCCGGAAAGTATTCGCAGTTTCTCCCAATCTGCTTTGCATAAACTCTCAAATTCCATCAGGTTGGATGGGGAGCGTCGGTGCACAGCCATTTTCAGATCTCTCCAGAGATATTCAATCGGGTTCAAATCAGGGCTCTGGTTGGGCCACTCAAGGACATTCACAGAGTTGTCCCCACTCCTTTGTTGTCTTGGCAGGTGTTCCCTCAAGGATGTCTCTGTACATTGCTGCATTCATCTTTCCCTCAATCCTGACTAGTCTCCCAGTTCCTCCCACTGAAAACCATCCCCACAGCATGATGCTGCTGCCACCACCATGCTTCACTGTAGGGATGGTATTGGCCAGGTGATGAGCAGTGCCTGGTTTCCTCCAGACATGACGCTTGGCATTCAGGCCAAAGAGTTCATCTTTCTTTCATCAGACCAGAGAATTTTGTTTCTCATGGTCTGAGAGTCCTTCAGGTGTCTTTTGGCAAACTTCAGGCGGGCTGTCATGTGATTTTTACCGAGGAGTGGCTTCCGTCTGGCCTCTCTACCAAACAAGCCTGATTTGTGGAGTGCTGCAGAGATGGTTGTCCTTCTGTAAGGTTCTCCTCTCTCCATAGAGCAACGCTGGAGCTCTGCCAGAGGGACCATCTTGGTCACCTCCCTGACTAAGGCCTTCCCCTCCGATCGCTCAGTTTGGCTGGGCGGCCAACTCTAGGAAGAGTCCTGGTAGTTCCAAACGTCTTCCATTTACGGATGATGGAGGCCACGGTGCTCATTGGGACCTTCAATGATGCAGACATTTCTCTGTACCCGTCGCCAGATCTGTGCCTCGATTCAATTCTGTCTCGGAGGTCTACAGACAATTCCTTGGAATTCATGGCTTGGTTTGTGCTCTGACATGCACTGTCAACTGTGGCACCTGATATAGACAGGTGTGTGCCTTTCTAACTCATGTCAAATCAACCGGATTTAGCACAAGTGGACTCCAATCAAGTTGTAGAAACATCTCAAGGATGAACAGTGGAAACAGGATGCACCTGAGCTAAATGTGTGAGTGTCATGGCAAAGGCTGTGAATACCAGAGGTGTCAAGTAACGAAGTACAAATACTTCGTTACCTTACTTAAGTAGAAATTTTGGGTATCTATACTTTACTGTAGTATTTATTTTTCAGACGACTTTTTACTTCTACTCCTTACATTTTCACGCAAATATCTGTACTACTCCCTACATTTTAAAAATAGCCTCGTTACTATTTCATTTTGGTTTGTTTTCACTCCGGCTTGTCATCGTTCAAAAACACACACACAAAAAACCTCTCCGCCCCGTTGCCCACAGATACGTGCGCGCGCACACAGGTGAGCGCTGAGCACACACACACACACACACACACACACACACACACACACACACACACACACATACAGGTGAGCACTGAGCACACACACCAGCGGACAGAGAGCGTCGAAAAATGTCGCGTGAAAAGTAGACCGCTATATCTGCGTTTTAAACGCTCCCAGGGTGAAGATGCAACAGCAGCTCTCCTGTGAGGAGCAACCGGAGTTCTCCTCGCACCGCAGCAGCTCTCCTAACCCGGAGCAGCTCTCTGAACCCAGAGCAGCTCTCCTGCTCCAGGTGAAACGAGCCACGGTGCTCGTGTCTTCTACCAACAATGAGCTGCTGGCTTCACATATTACAAAAGTACAAAGTACACGGATATAAAACTAAGTCATTAATAAATACATGGACAAATGGTTACGGTACGCTGTTAACAGGTTAGCTTGCGCATGCGCGATTTGACGCGACGCCGTGAGCTCGTCTTTTCCTGCTGTTGCGTTTCTCAATATAAAAAAACAGATCTAAGCTCAATATTGAGCATGAATTGAGAGAGGCCGTATCAAATCTACAACCCCGTTTAAAACATATGTGTCGAGGAAAGCAGCTCACTGCTCCACTAATACTGATACAACGTGATGGCTCACATATCTGCACTCATTCTGTTTTGTTTGGCAAAACAAATTTAAAACTTATTGTTTTCCACAATGAGCTATTTAGTAGTAACTAAATATGAGTACTTTTTTGCACAGATAGAACTTACACAAAACATTGTCTGATGGGACAATCTGATTTACTTGAAAGTGATTGCAATTTTATTTATTCTGTTATTTATAAAAGCACAGATGAGTCACACAATTATGTTATTTACAGAAAAAGTTTGAGAACCACAGCTTTAAGTGTTTGTGTCGGAGTCGCCGCCGCCTATTTTGCACTATTACATTATTTATAGGCAACTAGTTATCGTGTCTTCCGCTCCATGAAACGCATGTTAATGCTCAGTAGTACACATATGGTACTTTATGTATTTGCATTGTAATAAAATGTGATCATTTTAAATGGGCATATATGCAGCTGAAACGGGTAGCCTAGTGCATCCCACATTTTTCAACACAACATTTTAAAACATTATAGTCATTATGGCCTTTATAAAAATTATTGTTTTGGGGGAGGTGGGGTAGTGCACTATAGGCCCCTGAGACACGGCTTAAGAGTTTGTCCTTAATGGAAGAAAAAAAATCCCCGTACATTACTTTTATACTTTTAAGTAGTTTTTAAACCAGTACTTTTACACTTTTACTTAAGTAAAAAGCTTGAGTTGATACTTCAACTTTTACAGAAGTATTTTTAAACCCTAGTATCTATACTTCTACTTGAGTAATGAATGTGAATACTTTTGACACCTCTGGTGAATACTTATGTACATGTTACATTTTCGTTCTTTATTTTGAATAGATTTGAAAAGATTTCCCCAAAACATTTTTTCACTTTGTCAATATGGGGTGTTGTGTGAAGAATGTTGAGGAAAAAAATTAATTTAATCCATTTTGTAATAAGGCTGAAACATAACAAAATGTGGAAAAAGTTAAGGGCTGTGAATACTTTCCGGATGCATGTATATTGCAGTCATTTGGAGTAATGAGGTGATAAAGTTTGACTTTATACTACTTATAAAAAGGACAGAGCTTCTTCTGGTGACACCCTGTGTTTGGCTTCCTCACTCACCTTGATGTCAGTGTAAGAGACTTCCTGTGGGCGGTCCGGTCCCTGACCTGGTGTGGCCACGACTGTTGTCACCTTCCCGCTGTCTCCTAGGAAACAAGGGTCAATGTTAGGGGAAATACAACAATAGTGTTGCGATTCAGAATGTGCAACAGCAGGTCATTTGGCAATTGTTATTCTGTGCGAAACCTTGTGAAGTTATAAAAATGGATTAAAGTCAAACTTCTGGCTCCTACAAGGTTATAAAACGGCTTCCCAATGTAACCGAAACAATCGCCCCCGACATTCAACCCAGGACACTTGCTGCAGCGAGCCTCAACATTTGGGCCGTCTTTTTGCTGGCCGTCTGAATATTTAGGTTAATGACAGCCTGGTGAACGGATGACAACTTTACAGCGCCTCCAGGGAAGTAGAGAGGAATGGTAGAGTTCATATTCAAGACAGCGTGACTAATTAAACCGGGAATGAACCCCAAAATAGGCCAACCGCTTTCTTTGTCCCAATAAACGGTTTTAAGTGATAACAGCCCTTCATACAAGTATTAGTTTAAACTAGAATTAAGAGGATAGAATAAATGCTTTTATTATACATAATTATGGCCAATAATACTCACTACTTTGACCTGCTTTAATAATAGGGCTCTCCCCGTCATGGCACACGGACAGTTTGGGAATCTTGCGGGAACTTCCTGTTGTCTGGGACTTGGGATGGAAAAGATATTTTGAAACTTTAGTTTTGAAACCGAACAATGTTAAACGGATGTTTATAAAAGGAAACTTTTGCACGCACACGCACACACACAAAGTCAACTTGTAAGTCCTCTTAACTGATGACGGCTTGAGTTGCATGTCTGTCCCTGCTGTCATTTCGGCTGGTTAAATACAGGAAAAATATACTACATGTAGCTTCTGATCCTTCTGTAGCAGGTTTACAATCCACTATGTTTACAAGGGACATTTTTGGGATAAAAATGCACGTGTTAGTGGCTTATATTTTTTGCTGTTGAAACATTTAACACTCAAAGTGGCAGTTAAAATACAATTGCTGAAAGGAAGGATTTGAACCAGCAGTTAAAATGGAAGTGCTGAAAGAAGTGAGAGTAAATTATATGAGCAGTTAAAACTGTCGGGATTAGGAACCTAAAGGCTGTTGTTTTTTTGCCATTTGTTGCTGACCTGAGGGGTCGTGTCAAAGCACAAACAATTGGAGGTAAAATGTCAGTTGTAGAGAGACAGATGAGTCGAGTTGAAAGGAAGCACAGGTATTCTGGTCAAGTTGCGCTACTTAACCTGCCACCTTACTCATCAACCACTAAAATTTGCAGATACATTTCAGTAATTTTGACACAAAATAATTTATAGTTATAGCCAGTTGACGAGATTTCATTTTTCTCTGCTTATCTATGTCACTTCAATAATGAAGCGGCCTTTTGCCATTCAGCTGTCATTGTGCTGCATCACCCTGACCGTGTCTACATACTCAATGCCTTGTTTACCAAACAAGACAAGGCACTTATTGATATGGCCCTTTTACAGCCAGAACTACACGTCCTGATGTTCTCGTACGTCTGTACCCACGGACACACGGTGAACTGTCCTCAGCAACTGAAGTGTGGTGGTCATTCAATCGACGGGCACGCCGGTGATATCCGTTACAGCTGAAACTGTGAGGCCTGCGGAGTGACCGAGTCACGGGGTTCTTTAACTCAATGGCCCGGTTCCTGAATACACACTCACACTGGGTGCCAGGTTAAAAGTAGGAGAGATGGATAAAGGATACGCGTATGCTGACCGTCCACGTTGCTCCTCTTTTTACAGTATGAAAAAAAAAACATGCATGGACAGGTTTGAAACATCTCTGAGGTCAATAATCTATCATAATAAAGGTGATGCCTTACTCTGTTTTTATCACTGTTTCATGGTGTCTGAGCTCAGTGTTTGTGACACTCTGCTTCCTGTCATTCACAGAAGGAAACTCTAGTCTCCAGGAGGAAATAATCCCTGAAAAACACGCAATTTTTCAAATTTTGTCACATCAATACCTATTTGTGAGTGTTTTTATTAATATTTCAGTGGAATAAAATCAGTAGAAAATGAACTACGTTATATAGGGAAAAATTCCATGACATTGAAATAGGTCATAAAGCAGGAGGGTAACAATCGTATTATCTACCTCCCACTGGTCAGTAGTTGTATCTCTTTGTTCAGGTTAACATTGTGTAACCCCACCCCAAAAAAACAACATAAAATTAAGTTTAATCCCCAAATTTAGCCACAAAACACCACATTCTGGAGTCTTTATCTTGAGTACTATCCTATAAAAACTGGAGTATTTAATAGAAACCCTTAATGTTTCATCATCAAACATCCTCTACTATTATTCATAATAACAGATCACTTAATTCTCCATGTCCAAGTATAATTTCACCGGTAATTTTAAATGTCAAATCAAATAATTTTCTCTCACAAATATCGGGTTCACTGGGTTAATCCTGCCTCTTGAAGTAGCCTCCAGGTCTCCCAAACCTGACATACGTATCCATCAATCATCTTTACCAGCTGAGGGCAACATTTGGAGCTTTAAGGGCCTCCGGCAGTGTTGCCATAGCAGAGAGAGCGAGAAAACCTGGGTCACACTGCTTTGAACTATAAGTGACCTCACAGTTGGGCTATAATATCAACTGCCTGCTAATGGCTAATAAGGTTTGGATTAACACATGCACACGCACACATGCACACACACACACACACACACACACACACACACACACACACACACACACACACACACACACACACACACACACTATGAGGCATACTATAACTCCATCTCAGACAGAGGAAACCTGCTCCTTGGCATCCCAGCAGACAGCCCAGCAGACAGCCCAGCTCGTGTGCTGGATATGCATCACTTGCATCCTCCAGGCGTCGGCCACCTGCTGATAAGCCTTTGCCCCACAGGTGACCTTGGTGAAAAGGCAACTTTCCGCCCTGACCCTCCTCCAGGCTGATAGCTAATGCCGCTCTCAACGACACCCACGAAAAAAAGACCCTTGAATGCAACACTCGAGCTCGGGTGTTTGCGGTCCAGCTTGGCCACAAAGAACAACGGAGCCCCGTTTTACTGCTCACTCACATTGACCACAGTGAAATAAAACAGGTCCTCGCGTTGTAATTTCACATTAGTGCATCAGATTATTCGTTCAAAATGACTGACGTAACACTGGGTTATAGTGATGACCAGCCAGCGGCTTAGTTTGACATCAGTAGGGCTGAAAAACGTTACGTCCATCGGCCGGACGGGGAACTAGTAACATACAAAACAAGTGGCTAACGTTAGCAGGCTAGCTAGTTAGCAGGTTAGCAGGATAGCTGGTTAGCATGCTAGCTGGTTAGCATGCTAGCAAGTTGGTTACCACTACCACAGGAGCAATAATGACTTTCCTCCGGAATATAAAATATAACACTGGCAGGTGTGTTTGAGGTAAACACACATACTATAATTTATTGGATAGACCGACTACGACAAAGAGCTGGAAGCTAATTAGGACTTACTGGCAAGCTTAAGGTTCGAGCATCCCGACGAGCTGCTGCCGGAGGCCTGCGGGACCCCGGACTTTCCTGTGCTGCTCCCCACGGCAGCGGCTGATCCGGTGGACACAGCGGCGGTTCCTGGAACACCTGGCGGCTCAGCAAACGAGCTGGTCCTGGGCCGCCCGCTGCCGCTCATATCTCTGTGCAGGGTTCAGGGTTGTTTCTTTCCCTATTTTCAGCCAATTGACTATTAATTATGGATACCCGGCAGCGAATAATCGTGGAAAGACACACCGAGAAATACCGCTCCCGTTGCCGCCGGCTGTCTGGGCTGATAGCTGTTGCTAGACACCTAGAAACAGACCGCTCGCAATGCCACCTGGGAAACGAAGTTCGAAGTAGCTGTTGCTCAGGTTTGCTGCACAGGCTTTCACGAACCAAAACAACTACACATTCAAAATGACTGTGGATGTAGGCCAAGGAAAGAACAACGCTCACAGTGCACATTACCATAAAAATAAAAGACTAAACAGTTTAGTATTCACATAAAACACACATAATTTGGCCTGTTCGTAACAAGTTGCCCACCACTTTGTTTTATTGCCTCAGAAATTAGTTTTACATTACAGAGTAGTGTAGCTGGCACATGCAGCAATTTGTAACCATGGTATTTTTTCTGCTTGTAAAAGTGTAATAATATTTTCAAAAAGACCACTTGGGAGGTTCAGCATTGTGATAATGCTTACATATTTGTTTTGTAATTGTATTCAATATAATCAGTAATATGGCTTGTGTTGGTAAAACAACATACTTCAGTATCTCAAAGGCCTAGGGACAGGCTGTCGGGACTTTTATCTTCCCCAAGGTTTTTTTTTTAAGATATGGAAGGCTCTCTGACCAGGTCCTCTTACCTTAACCCACCTCTGACCCAGTATGACCTGAATCTGAAAGGCTAATCCAATAAACACACTTAACACTGAGATGCTTATAAAGGCCAGTTGGAAAAGTACACACTCATGTTTTCCAAAGATTTTGGGGATTTGCCTGCTGGGTTCATTTGTCTATAGTAGAATGTTGTCATGTGTGGATTCTTTTGCAGCTCTTGTGCCCACTGCCATTCTGGATGTAGATATTTTAATAAACCAGGGAGTCCTTTGTCCCCTTCTGTAATGTGCATTGATAAATAAGACATACATTTTTTTGTTACTTTACAAACACAAGATAAATCCAAGCATGTGAAATAAATTCAAGGACATGGGACATTGTGTTAGAACTTTAATATTTTCAATATTTAGTTTTTTTTGTTGTTGTTTAGAAATATTGCACATGGTCAACATGCTTGCTTATGAGATAACACTCACCTCGCTCATCCTAAAATTCCTTCTCCAAAGTAAGGACAGTTTATTTTTAAGCACAATCATACAGTGTACACACATACATGTGTGTGGATGCACATCTGTCTGTGTGGGTGTGTGCACGTGATTGCACATGCATGCAGACTGACACTTTTACAGCCCTAACCCCAAAGACATGTGAATTGATAGTCCTCTATTACCTGTGTGTACTCATATATATCTATATATTGTATATCCTGAATATATATTTCATATATATCCTGAATCAACTTGGTTTGATAACAGTCAAGATGGTGGACAAAATAGTCATGGTGACTATAAAAATACTGTCTCTAGAGTAGAATATAGAATGTAGAATACGATGAAAAATATACTATTGATAATGTTGCTGTGTGGAGAAAGAGCAAGAGGTTGGTCGTGGTAACACGCTACCTGCATGTGCCAAAACATACACACACACACCCAAACACAGACCTAAATGCACATACATGGAAATACCGGTATATATATTTTTTTCACACATCCAACTGTATACAGAGAAATAAAAGAGATACCCATAATAATAACTACCCCCCGCTCTCTGCCGAGGAAGCAAAGAGCCAAAAAGTGCTATTCAAAAATTGTCTTTGACTTTTAGTAAGTTATACTCTCTATCTCTTCAACAATAACAATAATTGTGTGATTCTTTTTTCTTTTCGTTTTATACCATAGTTAAAGACAGTATCACAACAGCTCATTCCTCTCACTGACTGACTGCATTGGATTTAACATCTATGGCACAGAGCCTCCCACCCCGCCCCCTGAAAACAAAATAACCCACCCAATTTCCAAAAAAAAAAAAAAAAGTCCTATTGCACCATTTGACGGGAAAGGATAAAGTGTCGAGAAGAGAGGGAAAAGGGGAGGGCTCCAGAGACTGCCCTCCAGGGCTGGTCTAGGATCTGCTTTCCCTGAACTAACCCTAACCAGAACCATCCTGAGCTACATAGCGCTTGACCCGGGACCAGTGCTTAAGGGCACTTTCTAACAACACTTGAGGGGTCGAGGTAAAGAAGAGGATTGAGGAGAAAATAGTTGAAAGAAGGGGAGGGGAGGGGGGGCAGGGAGGACAAGGAGAGGAATAAGTTGGTTGATAACATACGGACATGGTTATTATTATTATTTTTCTACTAAAACAATCTCTAAAAACAATACTTTCCTGATTTAACTTGCGGCGAGACGGGCCGCACAAATTGTGCAAACACCTGATTTCAACGTTTTTACAAAACGACAAAACGCCCCCGCTCCCCCCCCCACTTCTGTGTCTGGTGAGAAATAGAAGAGGAGGGACTGGGGGTGAGGGAGGAGTGGATCCGCCCCAGGTACAATTAAAAGTAGGGTGGGGCGCAGACTGATTTTGTCCCCTTTTTTGTCCAGAGTTTAAATGTTTGTTTTTTTGTGTTGTGATTTTTTTTTCTTTTTATGCTGGAGAAGAAACACAATAGAGCCACAAGAGAAAAAACAGGCCACGGTATAACTGGTTATTTCCACGGCAACGATAACGAGAGAAAGCAACATTATATCCACTGGGAGATTCAGAGAAGTTTGGTTCAAATTCTACCTTTTCTCTCTGTTGGTAAGCTTTATCGTGTTGTTGTCCTTATTCGCTATTATTATCTTGTCTTCCTATAGTTGGAATATGAATCTTCCATCCAATGAGCGTCGTCCACCACTCTTCTTCTCCCGCCTTTCTTCTCGGCGCTCCGTCGGGAGCCGGTCAGTCAGTGTCGAACTTTAACGTAGATTCTTCGAAGCCTCACAACCAATAGTCTCGTTACATAATCTCTTTACGGGTCCTGTTCGCACAGGCTTTTTGGGGGAGGGGACCCCAACAGACATACAGACATATAGAATCAGCTCCCGCCAATGAGGACTCAGTCTTTCAAAATGGCAATAACTGAAGGTGCAAAGATTGGTCAAACGACATCCCAACTCCTGCCTTCCTTTTTTCTTTTCTTTTCTTTTTCTGCAGGAGCGAATCGATTTCACGCTTTCAGTTTCTCTTCTCACTACAATCACTAAAAACTGTGCAGACCAATGGCTTGGTCAGACCAGGTTTGACTTTGTTGGTGTACGAGTGCTCACACTGCACAGATCGTGTCCATGTTTGTGTGTGTGTGTGTGTGTGTGTGTGTGTGTGTGTGTGTGTGTGTGTGTACGTGTGCTGTCAGTCTTGCAGCATCGAGGGGCCGTGGAATATCAGTGGAGGTCGTTGGGGTTGTGTTTGCGTCCCGACCACTGTGCTGAGGAGTGGAAGGGGCGAGGAGGAGGTCAAGTCAATGGCATCGGAGGGCTGGCTGGCTGGCAACAGCAAACTGCATCTGCACAATAAGTGACAAAGTGCCTTTGTGTGTCATGATCCTTGGTGGCTGCTCCCGGGGACCGCCAACCAACAGTAACAGTCTGATTTTGTAAGGGTGTGTGTGTGTTTATGTGGGATCATGTGCATGCTGGAGGTTACATTATGCACCAGGGTTTGTGTGTGTGTGCTGGAGAGATAGTGAGTGTGCGCCACAGAGTTTGTGTGTCGAACTACAAACTACTGTACAAATGTGCTGAGAGCAGACCTGGGCAAAGTGGTAACTGAACATAATCTGGGGGGAATAATATGGGGGGGGGGGGACAATACTGCAAGATATAATTCTTGCCCAGGTCTGGTGGAGATTAGTGCCAGTAGAACGGATCCCACACACAAGAACATTCTTCTCTCTCTTCCTCGATTTTTATTCCCACTGTCACTGTCCCGGTCCAGTTTAGGACCCCTCGCTTTTTATCTCCTCGGGGCTCCTGGCTTTGTCTCCTTGCTGCTCCGCCCCTCCGTCCTCCCGGGCTGATTGATTGAAGGAGGAGCTGTGGGACGGGGCGGGGACGGCTTCGGCCAGCCCGGCCAACAATCCCGGCTCGAAGGTTCCGGGCGAGGCCGTCTGCATGATCTTCTGACGGACTTCGCGGATCTTCAGCTGCAGACACACCTTGGTGGGGAAGGTGTCCGAGTAGCGGGCCTGGAAAGCGGCGGTTGCCTGAGCTGGAGAGGGTGAGAGAAAGGTGGGGGCAGGAAGACAGAGCGGTTGTCATCAACACTGTATGATATCAAGCGTGAACATTATGTCCTGTGTGGCATTCTTTAAGGCTGCAGTTGCATCTCCATTTCAGGTAGTTCTTCCTATCGGGACATCGCGTCCCATCTACTGGTGGTTTACCTGAGGGAAAGAAGCCATGCTCCTGAAACAGCTGCATGACCAGGGCCCGGCGCTGATCCAGAGTTCTGCGTAGAGACGAGTAGGGGACCCGGTCCAAGTCGCCAAGAAGATCCTCTCCTTCTGTACCTGGTTGGACGAGGAGAACATCGTGTCACTTTTTGAATTCACCCTTTTTGGAGCTGCTCCCAGCCGCCGCACTTGATGCCCCTGTCGTACCCGCTCTGTCGAAGGTGAAGATCTCTCCCTCACACTTGGTGGCGCTCTTGGGGGTGTTGGGCTCCGAGCTGCAGCTGGAGAGGCGATGGGTCTTCCTCCTCGGGGAGCCGGGGTCTTCGGCTGTCACCTCCAGCTCTAAGACACGTGATGTGAGGGATTGACAAAGAAGAGGAATACGGATGAAAAGGGCGATAACAAGAGTAGGAAGAGAGGAGAGGGTAGAGGGGGGTGAAATAAAAAACAATGTGACGACAAACAAACGTCTTCATTCCAAATCCAAATAACAAAAAGGTTGCTTTAAAACAAAAAAGAAGAAGGTACATCTCTGTCTGAGCGCCTCACCGGTGGAGTTGCGTCTCTTCCTGCGGTAGCTCCCCAGGATGGCTCTCGGTGAGGTGGCCAGACTCTGCAGAGTGGGCGAAGGCAGGACCTCCTCCGGGTTGAACTCTGGGAGCTCAGCAAAGCGCTCCTCAAAGTACGTCTCCGACAAGACCCTGCACACAGAGAACACCGCGGTCATGTCTGGAAATCCGGTGGGTCAGATTATCAAGGGATTGGCTGCACATTCCTCATGCCCTCAGGCTTCCTCTTCTCTGAGGCTTGCCCACCACTCTCTCCGGCTGTCTAAATAAAGAACACAGAGAGTAGAGCACTCTGCCCACTCACATTCAAGAAACAAAGCGTTTCCATCATCATTTTATGAAGTTGGAGGTCTGGTCGTAAACCAAAAAAAACTAAAACAGAACAAGATGCCACAAGGTGCGAACATTGGTGTTAAACAAAGTCGACAAAAGGAGTCCCGTCCAGGGCGCTGAGTCTCATCGTCAAGCTGCTTCACGCTGTAACTACAGAAGATGAGCTCCTGTTATATGGGCTCGCTCAGCGTGACAACATGTAAACTGTTAGAATAGAGAGAACATTGTCTGACAACGACTGGACCGCCAGAAGGAGCAGGCGGCCTTGTTTTGTTTCGCTTTGGCACGGATTCTTCGAGAGCCGTGACTCTGACGAGTCCCGATCACGAGCTCTGGACTTGAACGAAAGCTCGTCTCGCCAGATTATTAAGACAAAACGCTGAGCGTCTCGCTTTCAATTTCAATCCCTCGTTTTACGGGTGCTTCCTCATTCAGGCTCACGGTCACTGAACCCGCTTGGATATATTTTATGCAATAATACAAAAATAATTAAATGGAAGCACTGACGAGAAGTTTCCTCGTGCTGACGTCCTCCTCCCACTTACTTCTCGAGGGAGTCGGGCGTCTTTTTGAGCGGCGGCGGTCTGAACTTGGTCTTCTTCGAGGAAGAGGAAGACTCTCTTTCCGCGGGGGGAGGGGGCGGGGGGTCCAAACCCGGGGGCGGCGGAGGAGGGGTGCGAGGTCCAGCCTGGGAAGAGAGCGAGAGTTAATTCACCATTCCCTCACGACTCTTTGAAATTGTCTCAATTACGTCTCCGTACTTTTGTTTCCAGCTCAGAAAAGTGTGTTTCCCTCACCTCTTTGCTGCCGTCGTCCATGCTGTGGTCCTCTCTGTCCGTCTCCCGGCCTCCTTTTCTTTCACTGCTCTCCTTCAGCCCTCTCTCTTGCTCCCTGTCCCCGCCGCTCTGTTTCTCTCCGCCGTGTCCATCTCGGAGGTTCTCTTCTTTGATGTGAAAGCCGATGTCCTCCTCTTTTTTAACTGGAACAGATAAAGATCATTTTAGACTTTGAATAAAAAAATAAAAAACATCTTAAACCTGAACAGTTTCACCGAAAACCAGAAACAATATGGCCCATTGAATGCCTGAAGGGGGATAGTGCAGATATTTTGAGTGCAGATATATTTGAGATATTTTGGGCTTGTATGTTAAAGTATTTTAAAGGATCAAAAATAATCTATATCAGTTTAAGTGAACGCAATATTTAGAATATTTTCTAGGGCTGAACGATTAATTGCATTTGCGATAATATCGCGATATGACAAAACAAGATTTTCTAACCGCAACGTGCGCGATTACAACGTCATCACGTGACGCGAGCGAAAGCGCGGAGAACTCGGCTGCATCAACTTTTCATGCGGCCCGTTAACCTGTTGCGCAATGGCCTCTGGCTCCACGGGACAGTCAGAAACTGACACAGCTGAGACTTTAGTCTGGAAGAGGAACAGCACGTCGGTAGTGTGGAACTATTTTGGTTTAAAAAAAGAAGATGCTGCGCAGCGTCAGGTGACGTGCAGAGCATGCCGTGCTCCTGTTGTACTTCACGGGGTAACACTACAAACTTGTTCCAGCACTTAAAAAAACACCACAAATCAACGTATGACAGTTGTATGGCCAAGATGCCGAGCGCCAGTGCGCCAGACAAGCCAAATACCTCAAGACAGGGATCACTGACCGAAATGTTTGAAAGAGTCACTCCATATGAACGTAATTCACAACGACACGGGGAAATCACTCGGGCAATAACCGAGTTCATAGTCAAATACATGATGCCTCTCAGCCCGGTGACCAAGCCTGGGTCCATGGCATTGATAAAAACGCTTGATAAACGGGACAGGATACCCCACGTACACATTTCAGTCAGACTGCCATACCGAAGCTGTACAAAAAGTGCAAAGAGAAAGTCGCCACGGAGCTTAAAACAGTGGACTGTTTTGCTACCACTACTGATCTGTGGTCGAGCCGCACAGCTGAGCCTTACCAGAGTCTTACAGTCCATTTTATTGACGGAGATTTCAACCTCGGAGCTCGCTGCCTACAAACTACCTACTTCCCAGACGACCACACAGGGGAAAATATTGCAGCCGGCCTGAGAGAGGGGCTTGCCAGCTGGGATCTCAACGAGGAGAAACACGACAGACAACGCATCAAATATGGTGCTGGCTGCACGGCTTAATGGATGGACGAGGCTCCAGTGTTTTGGGAACAGATTACATCTTGCCATTGGTAAGTTATCGTGTGTGTGTGTGTGCGCGCGCAAAATAGAGAGAGATGTGTTGATTAGTAATCAGGAAGCTAAATATATACAAACATTTAATTCTAACAAATAGGCCCAGCCAATGGGAAAGAACATTTTACACTCAATGTATCTAATATTGTGTTGGTCATATTTAAATCATTCATTATGTTTTGTTTGGGAAAAGAGAAGATAAAATAAAAAAATGTAATAAAAAAAATCGTATATTAAATCGCAATTGCAATATTGGGGGGAAAAAAATCGCAATTAGATTATTTTCCCAAATCGTTCAGCCCTAATATTTTCATATTTCATAATATTCTGAATATAGCATTCACTTAAACTGATACTCTAGGTTTTGCTGCAGTACATTGCTTTGCTGCCGTGTTGATACTTTCTCCAAACAGCCCACCACCACCTCCTGTCGATAAAACACTGACTGTGGATCCAAACTATCGCTTTAAATGTAAAGAGAAACCAATTCCCACGGTGGGAAAATATCTGATGATTGCATGCAACAGCATGTTTCTCAGTCTTGAAAATGAAAAGACCTTACAAAGTGTCACTGTATGATGGGCTCCACACTAAACTAAATGATAAGTTAAGATAAAACACAAAAGGGATGGCGGGTTACCTGCTGAGACATTAATCGCACAGGAGGCAAACGAGGAGCTGGCAGCACAGCTCGACCACCCGTCCTCAGTCGCCCCATCTGTCAGGTTCTCCCTCTTCACCTCCACCTTCAGCTCCACCTCTTCCGCTGCGGAAGGCCGAAGGGTCGCCGACGGAGAGGGAGAGCCAGTCCCGTCATGGGCCGCCACAGCGGGACGCACGGAGGCCACGCTAGCGGGCGGTGCAAGGGGCGGTGCAGGGTAGATGGCAGTTAGTACCTGGTGGAGGAGACGGCCATGACGGCAGGGCGGGATTAGTGCGTTTGTTTTGAAGAGCAAGAAGAAGAAAGGAAACAGTCGAACAGGGAACATGTCATGAGCTGAAGAAGTGGAAGTGGAATTTTATGAATTCATTACTTCCAGAGCTGGGTTTCTCAACCTTTTGTTCCATGAGGCCCACTTCTGATTGTTCAAGAAATATCGACATGACAAAAAAAGGTGAATCAAGGTTTTAAATATGTGTTATGCTGTAATGACAATATATATACCCTCACCCAGTCATTATGAATCCAAATTAAAATGAAAGACTTATTAACTTAAATAATTATCGAGAAACGTTCGCTAGCCGACAGCAGCAAAACAGCCTGATGATGCGTTGTGATATTCAAACGTAGCTCATTGAAATTATGCTTTTTAATTTTTGTATTCATGTGAATTAGGCCAAAAGTGACCGACAATATGTTCTCTTGTTTGTGCAGTCGTTTCCGTAATGACTCAATAAGTAATAGTAGTAATGTAGTGAGGATGAATTGATAGCAGAATGCTGCCCCTTTACTCCCTTAATGTGCTGCGGCTGACCTTTCTGACCAATTATTATAGTAGAGGTATTTGGTATATATATGGTTTAATTCATTCATACACCACTGGTAAAACATGGAGATTTTGTGAAATAAGAAAAAAATAATACTAAGTTTTGAAAAGAAAAAACTGAAAACATATCATATATTAATAGTATTAAATCGTTCACTCCTTTAACATTATTAACCTCTTTTGAAATAGATTTTTCTAATTGTCTTCATGAGTGCATGTTCTTTACCTGGCGACCCGCAGGGGTCTGTGGTTGACAGCTGAGGGGCTGAACCAGGGTTTGCCCTGCCGGCGCGATGGCGGTGAAGCCCAGGGTTGCCAGGGACGATGGGAGGTATGCAGGGATCGGGGGCGTGGCCTGTTGGGCCGCCGCCGCCACAGGAACTCCTGGGCCGGACTGGACATAGGTGATCCTGAAGGAGAGGAGTCACAAGCGTCAAAGCTAGATATTACAGCGGAGGATTACTAATTAAAAAAGGCGATAATGAGCACAGAACTGCCTTCATCAGCTCGTCTGACCAACATTTTTATTATTATTATGGGTTGCTTTAACTATGTTTTAATCGATTTTATTTGTTTTTACTATATGTGTGGCACTCTGAGATTCTTTTGAAGGAAGAATGCGATAAAAATGAAATGCATTATTATTATTTAGAAAGATATTCAGTTTACTGTCACAAAGACTTATGCACCTAGCGGAGTCTGAATAACTGAGGAAAATCAAAGCGTCTAATAGGTGTTAGTGACCTGGTGGGTGGAGAGGTCAGAAGAACGGTCTGCGGGGGCGCAGCACCGGGAGCCATCACTGTTGCCACGGAAACAGGAAAGGGGTTCCCAGGATGCACTGCTGCTGCGGCACAAGGGTGAACGTTGGTCTGGACCGCAGGCATCGGCGCGATCTGGATGATCTTTATGGAGGCGGGGACACGTAAACAAAAGGAATGTCTCACTTATCTAAACATTGGCTGATACACATCTGATATATATGTTTTTTAAATGTAATTTCTCCTTTTTTATTATTTGATAGGACACCCAGGTAAGGGGCGAGAGACCAAACGAGATGCAGCAAAGGGCCAGAGGGCAGTGTAGCAGTTTGTTAAAGCCGCTGGTCCCTTCAGAATGAAATGCAGCACAGCAGCAGGGCTGCAACTAGCAACCCTGTCTCCCTTAATTTGATTGTTTTATTGGATTAATAATTAAGTTTATCAGAAAAAAACGGTTGAAATAGTGGGAAAAATGTCTGTTGGACGGTCAGAAAGCTCGAGAGATCTTTATTAAATTGATGGCTTTCTTTGACAAACAGTCTAAAAACACAAATAATCCATTTACAATTATATAAAAGAGAAATGAGCTTCAAAGCCTTCAATTTAAAAAGATGGAACCAGTAAATATTTTTCCTTACTTAAATAACTTCTTCTCGATATCAAATAGATTTTCTGTTCCTGCAAAGCAGCGATTGTGTCGATGGTACTTTCTAAATTCAACGGGTGAATGCTTCAAAAAAAGTTTTTGTCCGAATCCGACCAATGAGATAAAGGCTGTGAGAGCAGTGAGACATGAGCGTCAAGCAGACTGACCTCCGAAAATCCACCTTGCTTCCCTTAGGAACACGGGTCACGTGTCGTCTCCTTTAATGCTGCTGATGCAGATTTTACTACCGTGTCACCCGTCAGCAAATGGGGCGGAGCCTATTGAACCTTCGCGCTCGCTCCAGTCACTTACCTTGTTTCCTGTCGGCGAGCCGTTCTGCACAGGAAGAGGCGGAGCGACCAGAGTAATGGAGGGATGAGGGGGAGTAGACCCTGTTCTCACTGTTGCCATGGGAACCAACATCTTGCTCTGCAAGACCGGCGACTGGGTTTGGACTAACAAGTGAGAAGGAGAGAAGGAGAGAGAGAGAGAGAGAGAATTATAACACTCAGCGTAAGAAACAGATGAATCGAGCCAAAAGAGGGGAGGTGAGGACGGCACAGGAGCGACGGGTGGGCGGAGACACGCAGACATGAGACGAGGTTTCAGCGACTGATAATAGTGAAATTCCTCTCTGGAAACAAGGTGCAACAATGTTCTGTTGCTTCGGACTCCTCTGAATAGAGTGATGAAGGCGTGGGCGGGCGGCGGGCGCTCAAGCTCGTGTCAACAGTGCTTCCCCTGTCAATCATTCAGCTCCCGTTTACGTAAGCCAATCAAGTCTATTTTCAGAGCTTCCCGTGGAGATGATTAATCGAAAATAAAGGGACTTACAGCAAAAAGAGAAGAATTTCAGAAAGACTCTTTTCTAGTTGTCAGTGGACTAAACTCTTTTCTCCCCCGGCCAATCGCTGCTCTCTGTCTCACCTCTGGTTCCGGGGCTGACGGATGCGACTCTGATGCCATTGACCAGGCTGGCATTGGTGGGCAGGGAGAGAATTTGCTGGCGGGTGAGTTGAGGGGAGGAGGGGCCCTCGGTGGGCAGGATGTACTGGACCTGCGCTAGCGGCTTGGGGCCGGCGGGAGGCGTGAGAGTGGAGGTGGCGCTGGTGGGCTGGAGGACAGGTAGGGGGGTTTGTGCGTGCGGCTGCGGGATGAGGAGCTGCACTGGCAGGGCGGCGGGAAAGGCCCCTCCCAGAACTAGACTAGTGACCAGGCCGCTGCCCTCCACGGGAGTTACACTGACTGGACCGGGTGAAGAGGAGCAGGACAGGTACCCACCACCCGCGGCAATTGGCAGCTGCTGAGGTCCGCCTCCTCCAATCAGGAGAGTGGCTTTCTTGTCCTGAGGCAGAGAGTTGCTGGCGATGGCTCCTTCGGCCGGCTTGCTGGCGATGGGTACGGGCGCGCCGGAGATGGGTCGAACCACATTGGTCACCGTCGTGGGGGCCGTGCGGACTGCGCCGAGGACCTGGGTCAAACCCTGCTGGGTCAGACCCAGGGGAGCCTGGCCGCCGGATGTGGAGCATGCAGTGGACAGAGAAGAGACCCCACCACTTCCTCCTCCACCTGCTCCATCTGCTGCTGCTTCTTCTCTCTTGGATCTTTCCTCGCTCCCCTCCTCTCCTGCATCTCTCTTTCGCTTCCTCTCAGACCCCTCGTCACCTCCTCCTCCGTTCCCTTTAGCAGAGGTGAAGTCGGAGTGAGGGGTGGAGGGAGAGGAGGAAGGGAGAGAAGAGCGAGCCACTGGCTGGAAGCCATGCTGGAGGGAAGAGAGAGAGAGACGGAGGGATCAAAGCTGGGAAAGTTACTCTGGAAAGTTCTCTTCTGCTTCATGAACACATGAAGTTATTTTAAGTGGGTTTTAAATGCTCGATGGGGATAAAGGAACCACCAATGATATGATGCCTGTCATGCAGAATTACACTGTTGGTAAAGAAAGCAACTCTACAATACATGTGATGAAGACCCAGATTCAGTTTTTACTAAATGTGGTATCTATACTCCATGCCTTGATGCAAAGACTAGATATGGAATAAAAGTACTGAATAAAAGAATAATTATCCAGTACAAAATGAGGAAGGAGAGACCAATCTAGCTCAAAGTGAAGTCCACTGTGGAAAGTAATTCAAATAAATCGACGACGACTGTAGCTATACCTGTCCGTCTGGTTCGTCTTCATCGCTGTCCGTCACTCTCTCTTTACACTTGAGGTCGATGGATCCTTCTGGACAGGAGTCCTCTGTGGGCGGGGCATAAATATGAGAAGTTAGCGTTGGCACATTTCAAAAAGGGGACTTAACACACTAGATGTTTTCAACTGCTCCCCCATTCGCAATCAGTGCCTTCAAACCTCCAGTATCAGCATCAAATAGCCAACTGTGTGCTATTGTTATATTCCAGCACTCAATTCCAGCAATCAACAGGCCAGGGCTGAAGCTCACAAAATGAATGTTTGTTTTTTCTTCTTCTTTTTTTTGCTAATATCGTCGTTGTGATTATGAAGTCTGAGGTGTCTATTTTGAAAGACACACTGATCGTTGTGGGAACTGAAACTATGACTTGTGGTTGCGCAACAACCGTCTCCCCAGCAGCCACTAGACCACAACTCACCCATGACGTCATCGTCTCCCTCTTCCTCACAGATGACCATGCGCTCTTCGTCGCTGGTCACGTCCTCGCTGAGTCCGCCCTTGTACAGGGCCTGAGAAGGGGGCTGACGGCGAAACAAACTCGCCCCATCCTCCTGACAGGAAAGGGAAAAGAATAACACATTTTACAGTTTCACAACCAAACTATGAAGCGCAAATCTCGCCAGCCGATCTACTTCACGCTAGGCGGGTGTTTTGCTGGGGACTTAAGGACGTGCCGCAATTTGGACTCGTGAGACCTTCAATATTGATAAACCTTGAATAAACAAACTACAGCATTATGTGCAGCAGTGGGGGGGGGGGGCTTCAGGGCTGCGACTCAAAGGCCGCGGCTCGACTGCAGCGTTGTAGCGAAACTCTTTTTCGGGTCGAGCAACACTTCCAGGGGCCCGAGTGATCGGCCCGCTCCGAACAAACACACGGCCACGCCCCGAACAGGCGCTGCACGAGTAAACTCAAAAACTAAACAAAGTACTTCAGAAGAACACTTCAGACAGAAGTAATATACGCCATTATCAAAGCATAGATACAGTTTTGCCGCCAGCATTAAATGAAAGCCTTTAAAACAAAAGAGCTCACATGCAGGTCTATCCCTCTGTGATTAGGAGAGGAGCAGCAAACCCCACGGTGCCTTCAAAGGCACTACAAAACAAGGAGAGAGTGAAACCTTTGAAGTCGGAGGACTGAGCTCCCCCCGGAGCTTTCGGTGGGCTTTCAGCGGCAACAACTCAAGCCCTCACACAAAGAACCTACAGAGTCCATTTGAACTGGGTTTTCTTTTCTTTTAACGCCGTGCTTTCAGTCGTGGAGTTCAACTGAAATGCTTTGCAGCATGACGGACACACGTCTGCTGTCGATAAATACACACGTCTGATGGCGCGTAGGCGCTCATTCTTTTTTAGAAAGATTTACTTCAGTCTGCTTTCAGTCGCCTCCTTTCTGATTTGATTTAGTTTCGTCTTTGTTCTCTTGGATGCAACAAATCAGTGCTTGAATACTGATTTGACTGTAAAGTCTGCGGAGCACATGATTTTAATTCTCTTTGAGATTAAACTCGCCGGCGATCTGGAACAGTTTGCTTCACATTCTTAAACCTCCCGAGTCTGTTTGCTGCCTCTGAGCGACGGATCAACAACCGCCTACCTTCTCCAGGTCTCTCTCCCTCTGCTCCAGGGTGTGCACGGCACTCTGGGAAAAGGCTCGAGGACGCGGGTGCTGCCCGGCAAACAGACCCACTCGACGCTCCGGTCCCCCTGGCCAGCACGAGCCTCCTCCTCCTCCCTTCCCCCCCTCCGGCACCTGAGACTCCGGATGGGGATCTGAAGAAGAGAGGAGTCCGATCAAAGATAAACTATCACATTGGGTCATGTATGGAGTAGATCAATATCAACTAGTTCCACAAAAAAATCAACACCAACCAAGAGCATCGGCAAAAAAAAAAAACGCTGCAATGTGCAATAAGAAATCTGCATGCGTTCTATGATGACAGATCCTCTTGGTTCAGTATGGCTGAATGTATTTTGAGGGATAACAAAAAGATTCAAAGCCGTATATGACTCACTGACGGTGTTCCTTCTAAAAAGGCATCTTGTGTTATGCTCTGAAAATGCTAATCATTGCTAATCCACACACACACACACACACACACACACACACACACACACACACACACACACACACACACACACACCTATACTCTCCGACATGCTCCTCTCCCGCGACTCCTTTGGCAACCCACGGCCCTCCGACAGCGACTTCCTGCGGTCCTTGTTACACCACTTCCAGTCTGGGTGGGCTCTGAAGTGGGCCTCTTTCACCTGGAGGAAGAGGAGGAAGAGGAGGAGGAGGAGAGGGTCCTTAACATTTTTCAGACAAGCTGCTATTGCTTTTGGTGAATCTGGATGTCAAAACGAAAAGCTCTCATGTCCTAGCGGAAGAGCCACTACTCCGCCAACCGCTCGCTGCAAAACAAACCGAAAACAAGATCCAAACACTGAATTCTATCTTCACCTGGAAGGCCAGATCGTGGTACTGCTGCTTCTCGTTGGGCCCCAGAGCGTACCACCACTCCCCCAGGATCTTGCTGACCGTTCGGTTGTCTTGGTTGGGATGCCGCTGGTGCACCAGGGCCCGGTGGCGCTTGCTGAAGATCATGAATGCGTTCATTGGTCGGCGAATGTGGTCTTTCTCCCTCTGGTTGTGGTTTTGGAAGGGAACACAAATCTCAGTTTCATGGGGAGAATTTATTTGTCTCTGTTTTTTGACCGTCCGTCTGCATGGCTGACTGACCTTCCTGTCCCCGTCCTTGGGCAGGGCACTGAGGGACTGCGTGCGCCTCTTCATGGTGCCGCCGGAGGGCGCCGCGTCGTTGGCCGCGCCCGGGGAGAACCTGCATTCACACCACAGGGGGAAAGTGAAACCGTTGAGTCCAAGAGAGACGAGGGATCATGGGGAATTCCTCAATGTGAGGGACTTTCAGGAAAGTGACAAGGCTAAAGGGTTGTGAAGGATTTAGGGGATTATTAAGGTTGTATTAAGATACTGTGTTTAAAAGTGTGGCGTCTACTCTTTATTTGATCCGTTTTTCAACAGTTTTAATGTATATCACACCTCTGTGGTGAAGCTCCATTTAAGCACTTGACCAGTATGACATGCCATGGTGTATAAACCAGGTTGCCTTCTTGATCACAGCGGTCATCTGCAGTTTGATTATTCATTCTGTAACACACAGCCCAGAGATCACAAGTCAGCCAACCGGAAGAGTTTCCCCCTTTTCCTCTTCTTTTCCTTTCATTTACTGAGAATGTAATGTGGACACTTTTCTTTCATCTGTTCTGCCTTTGTTGTTCTCACATGAAGTTATGTATTCGGCTGTTTCTACTACTACCGCTACCAAACTGCACCCTTCCTGCCAACCACGAGATTGTTTCAAGGAAAAAGCACGCAGACACAAAAGCATATAATCAAAAATGGTTATGTTTGGATGACTAGTTGTGTCGGAGAAACCCAGCAGCAAAAAACGAGCGTTAGTTTGTTCACAAATTCTTATTATGATTTTAAAATAAAGTACAACAATTATATACAGCAACGATTAAATAAGCAGAAAATGGGAAAAGAGTGAGACACAAAGTGTCCGTGAAGGTAGAAACTAATCCAGAGCAATCATAAGGGGTCGTGGGAGTTCAGCTGGGAAAGCACAAAAGAACTACAGAAGAAAAGAAAGCAAAACAGGGGCGATTGTGGGAGAATTTACAGATAAGAAGAGGTAGATAATAAGCAAACAAATGCATACAATGTATACTATGCCCCCTACAATGGAGGAGTATTTGCGTAGTTTAAAATCCTGTTCCAACGAGTCGACTGTTTTTATTCATGCCGTTAGTCTCTCCATTGAGATGCAGCCAGACTACAGGTGTAGCCACTGCAGCGTCGAGAGATTGCTGAAGTGCTTCTCTTGGTAATGGCGGGCCTTTGTGAGCACGGTGACCCTGAAACATTCAAAACCACCGCACTAGCAGCCAGACAGACACGCAGCCCGTCTGAGTCACTCTGAAAGAGCAGTAACCCAGCCAGACGCAGAGACGCACGCCTGAGAGACGTGGACAAGCACACACTGTACAACGCTTTGCCAGACACACACTCACACTCACACACACACACACACGTAGGAAAAGTTGTTTGTTTCTTGAATTTGGGTCCACCTGTTCCGACCGTCATTGAGAACTCTAAAGTCTTTGTATTATAATATAATACTCTCAATGTATTAAGTGTTTGCTCAAAATGAGTCGACAACATTTAAATATAGCAGCAAAACTTTTTAAAAGGTCATTCTCTCTCTCTCTCTCTCTCGTCATTTTAACCGTAAGACTTCGCAGTAGTTAAAGTAGGGATCATAATGTATACAAGAATGACGTTGTAAATATTATGTTAATGATGCAAATTAAACTGATATCACTGAGTATGTATGTGAATAATAGGCTGTTTTAAATCACCTCATTGCATGTAAACAAGACCTAAACCGGATCCGCGGTTGTCTGGTGTTTCCTGTGTCTGACTGGTGGACTGGCCTCATTTCACAATGTGGTCAATGTGCCACAGCGCTACTCTACACCTGCATTTCTATTCAGTCTTTTGTTTCTTGTGCTTCTTCCTCCTCTTCTCTTGATTCCATTTGCCATCCGAAGGCTATTGCTGGACACCGCTGAGCACGACACGGTTGTGTTCTGCTATGTTCATTTAAAAAAAAAAAAGTACTTTTATGTGACCCAACAAAAAAAGAAGAAGTAGAAAACATCTCGGGAAGGCAGAGCAGCCACGATTAATACCGGGGAGGTGGGTGAAATCGTCCCCTTCGTACTTACGGGTCATCTGTATCGCTCTCTGTCTCGCTGTCAGCCCCGCCCCTGTCTGTAGGAGGATTGTCATTGGTCGGGGGAGGGCACGACGTGGATCCCCTCTCTAGGTCAGGAGGGCCGGTGCGTCCGTCGCTCAGCAGGGCCACGCCGCAACGAGGCTCTGAAATGAGAAAGCCATTGAAAAGGTGGTGAGTGAAAAGGCTTCCTGAAGGTCAGACTCCACAAAGTGTGTGAACGCAGGGCTGGCCTCCATGCAGCTCGCTGATGGGCAGGTTCATTCCGGCTGTGGGAGGTGTGAGAAGCTCCGACTACATCTATGTTGCAATCAGCGTTTGTTTTTATACTGCAGGTGTCTCTCCAACAAAGCTTATTGTAGCCCATTTAGCGAGATGGCTTACTTTTACTATGTTTTGACTGGCCTCCACTTACTGTATGATGCAATTATAACGCGTTTGAGAAATTTTGCAGCATTTAGTTAGATGAAAACATGCTTAGAAGAGCATATACAGCGTTTAAAAACAAATCCCCCCCCCAAATAAAGTTGGTTTTACGTTTTATGCTCGCGCATCCTAAAAAAATAGTATTATAATTTCCCAAAGAGTAAGCTGAATCCTCAACTAATTTAACTAATTTTACATCACACAATGAGGGAAACTGTCTGGTTACGTACAGTTTGCTGCTTTTCTTTCTCATATATGTTGACAAACTGAATACATTTGTTGTAGATTGATGATGTGACCTTGGTCTCTGAGAAACTGTATACTGTATGTATTATTTGCTGACAGAACATAGACTAGCGCGATTAATCAATAGTTGCAGCCCTTAAACAGACAGAAAATAAAATTAAAATAAAGCCTTGAATGAAGCTCTGTGGACGATGACTGACCGTCCCCACCACTCACAATTAGTCTCGGACTACATTTTAGCTCTCCAGTCAAAAAATAGTGTTACCAACAATGTTACTGGAACTATATTGGTGTGAGCACCAACTGTGCTGATTTGGAATTCAGTCGCGACTGTTTTGGGAAACGCTGCCTTGGCTGCCGGTGCGTCCGACAAAACATTTGTACTATTTATACTGAGGGAGATACTTGTTTGTAAGATGGAGTCGTATATATATATATATATATATATATATATATATATATATATATATATATATATATATATATATATGGGTACAAGCAGTGGAATTCAGAGCAAAAAAGGAGTGGGGCTACCACTCATTGGCTACCTTTGCTCTGATTGACAAGCTGCTGGCCGTCGGCAGGCTGGGCGGCCGCTCCTGATTGGCTGGGCTCCAGGAAAGGGACGAGCGAATGCCAAGGGAACACTGGCACCGACCGAGGCTCCACGTTGGTCCAAACTGTGGGAACGCGAAGGGAGAGAGAGAGAGAGAGAGAGAGAGAGAGAGAGAAAGAGAAAAAAGTGAAATGTCATCATGTTTATCTCTCTCAGTATCATGGACTGCAGACAGAAGGTAGCGCTCTGCCCTCCGGCAGCATGTGAAATCCTCCATGATCGCCAGCCGGCGACGAGCTAAAGCGCTACTAAAAACTACACTTTCATAGAAAGGGAAGACCATGAATGGAGTTGTGTGTTCAGCTACCTACTCTGCCCTCCCCCCTTCCAACACACACACACACACACACACACACACACACACACACACGCAGAGAACTTCCCTCAGGATAATGAGAGTTGAGGGGGCATGTGGTGTGCTGTGATGAGGGAACCTGTTATTTCATCCACAGAGACTCCAGACCACTCGCTGTCTAGACTGCAGTCGAGCTTCAGACTCTGAACCAATTCAAGTCAAGAAACACTACAGAGCACAGGTTGAATGTATACACAAATCCCTAGAACTACTGTTTTAGAGATTACAAACAATAATATATTATAATATGAATACAAGTATTTTTCTAATACAGATATAAATCATGACATGCATTCTCAACCACATGTGTAATAGTTCAAAGGATGCTAAACTGTGAACCACTTAAAATAAAAATGAAAACCATGCATCTCCAAATTTGGTGATGAGAAAGGGCTATCTGTACCGCAACCAGGATCTGGCAATAGCAATGTGCTTTCCTACACTGAGATAAGGGCGTGTCGATGAAGCATGAAGTGCCTTAATTATCCCCAGCCAGCTAGCCATGCTAGCTCGCTCTTTCCGCCATGTTTTCATATTAACAGAGAGAGCGGGCTGCGCTGGTGGCCAGGAGTGATAGGAGGGACTGTGGGGGGAAACTGTTCATGTACAACGTGGAACAGAACGTAGCTATTGCACCGGCTCAACCTCAAAAGGTTAGAGGTGTCGTTGTGCGTGTGTTAGCATGTTACATTTTAGCATTTAGCGCAAAGCATCCCTTCGCCTGAACATCACCTCAAACGTTCTCCTCAAACGGATTAAACACTCAGCAAATACTCCCACTTCTACACAAACAGAGAATGCGCCATTTTCTTTTATCTGATGAAAAGTTTACATTTTCAAGATTCGTTGAATTCCACGAGACAGCAACCATGTGTAAAAAAAGAAAAAAAATCAACATCTTATTTTGTTTGTTTAAAGTGAATATTTACATTATTTTATTCATTTGGATAAGAGGTATCACAATATGTTCACAACATCACGATACCACTGAACTCTTTACTTCTGCTAATACTACCAGCACTATTACTATCTTTCTACTGCCGGTACTAATACTACCACCACTACTACTACTACTACTACTACTACTACTACTACTACTACCACTACCACTACAACAATCACAACTATTAGTTCTAATGTCACCACTACTGCATGTTTGGATATTTCCACTTTTTGAATAAATGCAATATTTTGTAGTTTTATCAGTGTGTCTACACACAAAAAATATAAATGATGTAATTATAAAATATTGCACAATAAAGATCATAGCCTCAGTTTCACTCCCCCATCCTCTCCTGACTGCGGTATTCCACATACAGGTCTTGGAAATAAACTGCCTTCGAACTCTGCTGCAGCACTGCAATATCCAGTTTCCGTTCCCATTAATAATTTTATAATAAAGTATTAAAATGGTCTATTTATAGCTAACCACTCGCCGGCTTATTGCTCATCTAAAATGGACGTCCAGATACTGCTGAGCTAGACTATGAAGAAAATGTACACATGTCCCAGACGTGCAGTTCAAGAAGTCTTTTGCAGATTCTGGCGTCACCTGACTATTATCACTGCAGTGCTCTGAACTTTGCAATACGCATTACTTCACTTATGGTGCTGTTTGGAACTTCAGCTGAGGAAGTGATTCTTATCCAAACGTTTATATTGGACAGAAAAATATATTTGGAATACATATATATATCATATGCACTGTATATATTTATATCTGTGCACATCCAATGTTTATGCTGAGCTCTTTCAGCTTTGATGTCCCTGTTTTAAGACATATGTATTTTTCTCTGCATGTACATGGAGAACTGCAGAATACAAGAGCCAATATGATCCTAATACTACAATTAGTTAAACACAGTGACTAGATTTTGCTGTGCAGAATAAAAGTTGATTTGCTATGCGGAATAAAAGTTGATTTGCTATGCGGAATAAAAGTTGATTTAATTTGTATATCTGAATATATATCCTAGATTAATTCAGATGTGCCGCTGCAACTCAAGGACAGCCAAAGTGATACTGGATGTTTAAGGTCAATCCAGATATTTTGCAGTTAAAGAAATTATACAACTGAGATTTTCTTCTTTTTCCATAAACACATAATTACTGCGTCCCAGTGTAATGCTTCTCCCATGACTGGTGGAGGTAATAGTTTACATCCATGTACATCATCACTATCATTTTGTCCTATTAGACGATTAACATAATACGACTCAACAATCTTGAGTCGTGGTCAAACATATTTTTTGTAGGGACCACCAAATTCAGTTCATCCTCAAGTCTAAGTGGTCATTTGAGCCAAATTTGAAGAAGTTTGCTCAAGGCGTTCCCCAATAGTGGGAGGGGGGGAATTAACACTGTGTGTATGTACGTGTATATATGTCTGTGTATATATGTATATGTATGTATGTACATGTATGTATGCATGTATGTATGTATGTAGGTATGTATGTGTATATATGTACATGTATGTATGTACGTATATATGTAGGTATGTATCTGTATATATGTAGGTATGTATCTGTATATATGTATGTCCATGTATATGTATGTATGTATGTGTATATATGTATATGTATGTAGGTATGTATGTCCATGTATATGTATGTATGTATATATATGTATATGTATGTATGTCCATGTATATGTATGTATGTATGTGTATATATGTATATGTATGTAGGTATGTATATATATGTATATGTATGTATGTCCATGTATATGTATGTATGTGTATATATGTATATGTATGTATGTATGTATGTAGGTATGTATGTGTATATATGTACATGTATGTATGTACGTATATATGTATGTATGTATGTGTATATATGTGTGTATGTATGTATGTCCATGTCCATGTATATGTATGTATGTATGTATGTGTGTGTGTGTGTGTGTGTGTGTGTGTGTGTGCATGCATAGATGAGGATGTGTATGTGTATTTTATTTTATTTGTATGATTATGTGCATTTGTATCTTTATATACATGTATTTAGAAGATTTTTTAAATCAATTTAGAAAATCAATAAAAATTTGATTAAAAAAAAAGAAGGCGTTCCCGAGATGTCACAGGATGGACATGAGGCAACAATGGTCTTGACCTTTGACCTCCAAAATCCCTTTCTTTGAGTACTTTGAGTCTAGGTGAAATGTTTCTGTGACGGACGGACGGACAACCCAAAATGACATATGCCTCCGGCCTTGTTTGGCATTTCTTGACAGCAATTTCTTGTTACTTATCGACTGACACATAAAGTACATCGATACCAATAAATCCGCAAAAATCTGCCAATACTTGCCATTGTATTGTTCAAGCTCTGTTCAATCAGAGGTGTGGACAGAGAGGTAAAGAGAGACGGACATTTGTTGAGATTTGTCGGCAGCAAGAAAAATATAGAACGCATCATCGCCTTTTTGCTTTACGGTGCTGAACGAATCTGACTTAAGATCCACAACACTTTTAAAAGTGAGTATTCTGAGTTGTGAAAGATATCAGAGACAGACGCACTGCACAGTTAACCGCCTTGTGAGAGAAACACACCAACTAGCTGTCTTGGTGCTTTGAAGTGTGGAATCATGCGACCCGACTGTAGATATCCACCTGTCACGTGGCTACAGAAATTACCGCCACTTGGGAGAATTTTCCAAATAATTTCTCTCGCAATAGCTTCTGAGCTGTGCCGCAAGATGGGGCCTCAGCTGAGCGCTCATCTCGCTCCTCACTGACGTACTCATAGAGAGCAGTAATGAAACTTGTGGTGCTAATGCAGCTGCACTTGAGCCGGGCTATATTTAGAGGGATCTCAGCCGTGGGGGCCTCCACTGCCTTCTGCCTGTGTTTGTTTCTGGCCTTCGCTGTGGCTCGAGGTGTTTTTAAAAATGGATGGCGTAGGAAACGCAACGCTACCGAGAGGCAGGTGGCCGCTAGCAGCAGCAGTGCGAGGGATGTGAGGGAGGGAGAGAGAGAGAGAGAGCGAGAGAGAGAGAGAGGGGAATAAAAAGCACGCTCCGACAATCAGCTCGGGCCTCAACGCTTTACTGCGCTAATTCTACCGGTGGAAACTGTGTATCTATGACAACGCGCCGGCAAATATGATTACTCCTTTTTTTAGTCTGCTGCTAGTGATGAAACACATTCACATCACGGCGAACCTGCCCTTGATGCCCCTGTCTGAGGTTGTTGATTGTATGGAACGTCGAGATGAATGCATGCGTGTGTGTGTGTGTGTGTGTGTGTGTGTGTGTGTGTGTGTGTGTGTGTGTGTGTGTGTGTGTGTGTGTGTGTGTGTGTGTGTGTGTGTGTGTGGGAGAGGAGGAGGAGTGTGAATATCCTTGTTGCTCTCTGCACTCCTGCATGTCTAGACATGTCAATATTCTCGCCCTCTTAAAGGTCTCTTTCTCTTTCTCTCTCTCTCTCTCTCTCTCTCTCTCTCTCTCTCTCTCTCTCTCTCACAGATATGAAAAGGGTGACACCCCCCTGCACACGCACACTCAATAACTCTGACACTACACTCACAGACACCGAGGAGTCACGGATTCCACACAATATGCCGCGGGTCTGGGTGGTTGCCTGCACGGCTGATATATCAAAACCTCTTCTGAAAAAAAAGGTTTCACTCTGAAGACACATGTACTGCCTGAACCCCGAGTGAAGAAACCACCATCCAATCAGAAAAGGGATCAGAAATGCGACAGCGTTTAAAGATCTGTATGCATTCAATCTTTGTATTTAGGGCCATAGGGAGAAGATCAAATATCACAATATGTTTTAACCAAATACCCAGCGACGGGACAAATAATCATCAGTAATGTGGACATAATGTATAAGTGGGTGAAGGCAGCTAGAAAACGTTGTAGTAAAAAAGACAACCCTTATGCAACTTTTCCTGACTGAATATATGAACTGAGAAATGCCCTGTAAGCGTTTGATTCATGACTTATAAATACAACCTCTTGTTTTGTCAAATGTCAGGGTGAACTGTGAAACTGAAGAAGAACAAAATCTATTGACAATATCTCTCTGCACTAATGTTTTCAGAATGAGAAAGTGTTGCGCTCAACTGACACGAAATGAGAAATCATGCATTTCATTTGGAAACCATCTTCTCCATTCCTATATTAGTAACATTTCTGAGTTTTGGGCTGTAATATCAAGGCAAGGTTGGCATGGAAACAAGCACACAGTATATGATTAACCCAAACACCTCTATTGCTCAGTGGCCAATTTTCTTATATCCAGCAGAGTGCACACAAAGCTGAGAAAATATCCACACAGATTGTTGCCCAAATACGTACTTTGAAAAAGGGGAGGCAAAAGGGTAACTTCACCCACCCTCAAACAACACTGCAACTTCACAGGACACCTTGTGCTATTAAGAGTTATCTGATGGAAGATAATGAGGGAAATAAACATACTATACATCCCTAGAACACCAACCAGCTTGGGTCAAAAAATGGTGTTCATAAAATGCTAACAATATATAATCTGTGGCTTTTCCTTTTATTTTTTTGTCGTCAGTATAATATGCAAAAAGAAGAAGAACCAGTATTTCTTAGAAAACAGAAGCAGCCCAAAGCAGCACATTTCAATCTTTGTCAATCCTGGTATAACATAACTTAAAACAAATCTTTGGGAAACTGTAGTAATTGCTTATTAATATGAATTAACAAGTCAATAAAAACATTCAGAAAAAACATGTCCTGAAAAGGCAAATGAAGGGGTGCAAAAAAAGTGAATACGGTTTCCTCCTCCAGTGCTAGCAAACCATAGTAAAGTGTATATGAGTCATAGCCACAGCACTCTAGATGACACTCCTGTAACTCTAGAGAGATAATGAAAGCAAGAATATCTGGGCTGGAGTACACAAGCTGCACATCCCTTCCTACTATAGAGTACCAAAGAAGTGTGGCTCAGCAGACTTTGTATCTGACGGGAACAAAGGTCGAAGCCACAGTGCCGTGATGAGCCCCCTCTCCCCCGCCCTCACTCACCCGTCCCCGGACGGCCCATGATAATTTGCTTGCGCGGGGCAGGGTAAGGCGACTCAGCTGGCAGGATGAGCGGCAGCAGGGCAGTCGGTGTGGGGTGACAGGCGACCGGCTGTGGCAGCCCCCCGCCGGAGGCATCCTGGCCCTCGGGTTTCCTCTCCCTCTCCCGGCCCCCAGAGCCAGAGGAGGACAGGATGGAGCCCGATGAAGTGGGCATCGCGGAGGAGCTTGACAGGGCCGCGTGGCCGCCCGTGGCTGGAGTCAGTGACTGGGAGGAGACATCAAAAAATTCAATTTGTTGATTTGATATTCTCTCTCAAAATAATATTAGACTGAAAATACATCTTTTGATAATTAAACTCTTAGAATGTTGCGGCTACTCAGCCACATCCTGCAGCATAATCAACTTCTCCGCTGCTAATCCATTTGTTCAGTATGTTCCAAACACAACACAACAAATAACACTACTTCAACGTCACGCTATCGCCTCAGTGCAAACGGGTTCTAAAGGGTCTAAGATCATTTTGATGACTGAACTCCAAGCTATACACTTTTGGTATTTAAACCCAATATAGATTTTCAGTGAAGTATTCTCTTAATTCACTTTTAAAAAGGTGGAGTTCTTAAATCACTGACAAAATTATAGAGATCATACATCGCTCAGGTTGCGATGTGAAAACTACATTCTGAATCAGTGTGAATAGACACTTTTGCATATATATAATGGACTTCGTTCCTTTTGAGTCTTCTGCCCACTCACAGTGCTTTACACTACCATCTTTCACTTGTTCATACACTGATGGTCGGGGCTACCATGGTGCCACCTGCCCATCAGGACTTAAACTCACATTCACGACCATTCATGCACCAATGGCGCAGCCTTCGGGAGCAAGAGAAAAAACTACTTTGCTCTCTCATTTCTTATCATTATATATTTATATCTAAAATAAAATGATATTTTATACCACGATATGATATTACAATAAGACTTTATCCACATCCCTATACGGCATGTGATCGTACTCCACAAAAATAACTGACTTGCTTACCGAGCTGGAGGTGACCAAGACAAGTGTGGATGTCGGGTTGCGCAGGAGAACGGCCCCGTTGGTGGTGGCCCCGTTGATGGGAACGGGGACCTGGAGGCCTGGGAGAGCTGTGTGTTGGGGCAGGCTCTGCTCTCTGGACCTACTCCTCTCCCTCCTCCCCAACGGGCCGTCAGAAAACTTGGCCAGGGGGACATCCGGGTTGCGGACAATGACCGGGGAATCACGTAGCGGCACGATGCGGCGTGGGGAGGGTTCCTGGGGCAGTGGGGAGGGAGGAGTGGGAGAGACCAGCATGGGTGGTGGCGTGGAGGCGGCGGAGGATGGTGGCCTGCTGGTGGCGCTACGAGGCCGGGGAAAGGAAAGCGAGGAGGGGGTTGTGGGCAGACTCTGGGGGGAGAGGACTCTGAAGGCGGCAGGGTTGAGGCCCAGGGTTGGGTCTCCCATCATGCCAACCAGCTGCTGCTGCTCAGGTTTGCTCTGGTAGTCCTGGATCACAGGCAGCGGAGGGGGCGGGTGGGTGTCGAGCTTCCTTTTGCTGGGACTCATGGGGACTGTGAAAGTGAGATTGGTCTGAAACGTGGGCACGATCCCCGACAGGTGGCGCTCTCGGTCAACACACGGTGTACCAATCTTAGTGCCGCTGAGCTGGCGATGGCGGCGTGGAGTAAGTGAGGCCGGGGCAGGGATGGGGCTGAAATTGGCAGGACGAAAGCCGAAGAGCGGAGAGGGTGAGGGTGATGGGGTGGGTGAGAAGGGCGACTGGTTGGAGATAGGCGAGTATGAGGGTGTGCCTGAGCGGGAGCCCCCTAGGGAGACCAGCATGGTCGCGGCCTCACACTCATCGAAGTCAAAACGAGAGAGGTCCTGGGGGAGCAGAGAGGGAAGGACCAGGCGGGGACGGGAGTCTCCTCCGCGGCTGCTGGCCTCGCTGCTTTCGCGGGACGTCTCGTCCCAGTCAAACTCTGAGCTAGCTCTTCCACCGCTCATTCGAAGGTCAGAGGGCGTCAGGGTTCCTGTGCTGCTGGCTCCACCCCGTTCCCGGCTACCTCCACTGGCTTCCATCTCCTTGGTCCTCATTGAGAGGTGTCTGGAGCAGTATCCTCGGCGCTGGGACTCTTTTGAGCAGCCTTCCCTGGAGCACAGCCTCCTCCACTGCTTCCCATTGAACTTCTTACGGATGCCTGTTGGGGTGCACACCACATCTCCCTTCTTGTACTTTTGCTGGGCAGCTGTCAGCGGGGTGCGGGAACGTGAGGAGGAGGAGGAGGTTGAACCTGATCCGGATCCACCACCACCACCAGCTCCTCCACTGGAAGAACATCCACCTTGGGCTTTCTCTACTCTGGAGGAGGACGCGGTGGAAGAGGAGATGGGAGGGAGAGGGGGAAGTTGAGGGGTGGTCATGACAGCTGCAGCTGTTGCAGTTGCTGGGTCAAGGCCTAATAGGACAGGTGAAGGAGGGGGGTGGGGGTTCAAGGCCAGGTGGGAAGGGGGGACCCCGATGCCCCGCACCACAGAAAGGTGGGGATTGAGGTAGCCAGGCGGGGGCTTAGAGATGATGTGGCGGTGCTGGGGAAGTGCCATTGATTTAACCCCAGGTATGATCGCCCCGATTGGAAGCATGTTAAAGTGAGACACTTCCATGTCTTCTTCGGGGGTGAGTGGCATGTATAGCTGGTGCTGCTGCTGCTGTTGTTGTTGGTGCTGCTTCACACTGTTCTCCCTTTCTCGCTCTCTTTCCCTCTCTCTTTCCTGTATTCTCTGGAGGTCCCTCTCCCTCTCGTCCCTCTCCCTCTCTAAGTCTTTCTCAATTTCCCACTCTCGGCCTGGAGCCAGGCTGAGGACTGACGCTGGGGTAACTGGGGAGGTAATGCTGTGGCCTGATGTGGAGGAACCAGGGACCATACCTGGGTAAGGTATTCCTCTTCCCAACACCGACCCCACGCTGGGTGTCATCCCCCGGCTCAAACGACACACCTCCTGCTCCACATCTATCTCCTCCCTGTCCTCCCGTTCCATCTCCTGGTCTCTGAGCCCCTCCTCTCCGTCCCGCCCCCCTCCAGACGGCAGATCCAGGTCCCAAGGTGGCACCAGAAGCCGGAGTGTTTGTCGGGAGACCCACACGGCCTGGGGCCCACCAGCTGTCCCTCTGCCATCTTCTTCCTCACCCACAGAATCAGGTCTTTCCTCAGACAGCAGGACACGGTAGCGGTTGGCCACTGCAGGGTGCGTGTCCACCTGGGTCACCACACCTTCTCGGTACCACTGCCACTGGCCCTCGCTGCCCTCCTCATTTCCAAATGGTACGCAGACACGGGTGCCAATAGCGATTGGATGGACACCAGGCGGCGGGGCATCTAGGATAATGTCCACCACCCCTGGGGGGCTGTCATGTTGATACGGATAACGGCACAGCGTCTTCTCACCATTCAGTTGCACCTCCAGGCTTCCAAACTCACCGCTGACCTTACGCACCACGCCAGCCCGGAACACCAACTCCGAAAACCCCGCTTCGTCCCTCCTTTCGGCTCCTCCTACCTCGTCACTTCTTCTCCCGAGCTGTCGAGCGAGGACGCGCTGATTCTTCATTCCTTTGGCGAGGGCGTCAGATAGTGCATCGGGGAGACCGGGTAGTGCGTGTGCAGACATCTGAGTGAGGACGTGTGCGTCGCCAACTACCTCCAGGTCAGCCGAGTGCTCGCTGGCGGTGTCCGTTGAGGAGCAGCGGGGTAAGAGGACGGGCGACGTTCGCTCCGCATCTCTCGCCCCTTCAACTCCTCCGGGCCTTTCCCTGCCGTCCCCTGCCAGCGTCAGCGTAGGGGGTCCTGGGGAGCCCTCCTGAGGCCCCTCCCTGCCGGTGGTCCTGCTGTGGAAGTCGTCAATCAGGCTCCTGCTCTGACCGTTGCCATCGGCGTGAGTGACGCAGATGTCTTTTCCTGAACCGGTTGAGCCGTGGTTGATGACCCCGCCACTAAGAGGAAGAGGCGGGGGCGTGCTGGAGGAAGGGTTGCTGTGGTTACCAGTAGCAGGCAAGCAGTGTTCAGAGGTGTACTTCTTCTTGGGAACGCGGGCCTTGAAGGTGGCCGTTTTCCGGCTGGAGGCGGGGTTTGGGCTGTTGTTGGCGCTTGGTGTACTACTGTTACTACAACTACTACCACCACTGTCACTGCTACCGCTCACAGCCGACTTCCCTGATCGATCATCCAAGGACGTCACAAATTTCCCAGAATCCGTCACCAGTGATGCTGTCGTTTCTGAGAGCCTGTGAAGACCCTCTCCCTCCGAAGTGCCCCGTGCTCTGATTGGGTCCGTCTGGGACGATTCTGAATGGGAATTAGACGAAACTGAGGAGGAGGGTGTTCTGTTTTGTGGGGATCTGCTTCGGTCTCTGTTCTCATCGGAGTCTCTCTTCTCCCCTCCTTCGGGGGCATCATCCCCCGCTCCGCGACGCTTCCCCCCCTTGGCCCGGGTGGAGGGAGGAGAGCGCCGGCCCTGCTTTTTTATCGGCTTCATCTTTTCATCTAGCTTGCTTTTTCTCTAAACAAGTCTTTTTATTTATTTATCCCAGAGATTCTCTTTGGCGTTCCTTTCTTGTTTTTTTCTTCTTCTTCCACCTCCTTTCTTTTATCTCTATTTTCCTCCTCTGCCGGGGCCTCTCTCTCTCATCCTGTCTTGTCTTTGTTGCGCGACTTCGGCACTTGCCCACCTTATTCCAGAGACTCTAAAAGAAAGGGAACAGGGAGTGTGGGTTACTCATGTGGAAAACACATTCAGAAATGCAAAAAGCCCATTCACCACGACAGATAGCTCCCAACTGCCTGTGAAGAGATTAAAGAGACATTGAATAATTCAAAATAAAAGCAAAGTGGTTTATGGTCACAACAAATAAGAGTAATAACCAGTTATGTATGAACATTAATTCATTAAATGATGCACCATCGTACTAGAGTAGTAATGACTCATCTACAAATTCATTACACATTAATTCATTACATAACACATTCTACTCACATTGCACAAGGCCTGCATCCATACCAGGTACATATTGAAAGCAGGAGGCCATATTGTAGGGTAAACACACAAAGTAGGCTCACAACACATTATGGAAATAGTGAGGAGCACTTTGCAATTTGCCCAGACAAGCCTTTCTGCATACACATGCACTCACACAAACTTCTTAGCCGGAGCAGTAGAGGCAGGGGAATTCCTTCTTCGCTCGCATATTGAAACTCTCTCTCTCTTTCTCTCTCTCTCTCTCTCTCTCTCTCTCTCTCTCAAAGCAGAGTCAATCCGCCCCTACAAACTCCATTTCCTGTGGAAGACCATTACCTAACTTCCCGTTACTTTATTCCTCCTTCTCTCTCTCTACTATTACACTTTCATTCTTATCCCCTGGCTACCTTCTCTCTTCTTCTCTCTCCGATATTGATTCCTACCTCTTCCTGGTTCTTCTTCTCTCCTCTCCTTCCTCTCAAGTCTCGATCCTCATTTTGTGCTGCAGTCACCCAGAAAAAGCCAGAGTTGTTTCCGATGAATTGTCATTCCGCACCAGAGTCATTCAGCATCGCTGCTAGCCATGCCAGAGTCACTCAGAATACCTCCCATTCCACACCGGACTCATTCACAGCTCTGCCCCCGGTCAGAAAGTAAAACAGATTGATTTTGCTGACTTGTTGAATGGGAGGCTGTTGTCATTTAACTGGTTTGTTTGCCGTGTGGCTGATACGCGCGGGACTTGCCTCGGGTGCAAGCTGCTTTGTGCTCTGCCTCGTTTCTTCCAACACGAGAGTTTCCACAGTGCTACGAGTGCCAGAAAGACGTTCACAACAAGTGTATGAGAGCAAGAATCAAAACATCTCCCCACCCCCAATATGCTCCGTCGCCTTTTCTGAAAACTTCACACTCAAATGTTCACTGTCAAAATGTTCTGCGTTGATGTCTATCATGCACCGCGAGGCATGTCTAGTTGTCAGTGTCGGTTTGACTGTCTGTTAACTTCCATGTCTTGCCTGTCTGTCCCCGTCTCGACGTCCATCGTTCCCTCTCCATCTCTTTTTCCTTCTGTTGCCTCCCTGTTTGTCTGCGCATTCATTCAGGTCCTTTTAATATCTGCCACATTTTATCGGCGAGAGAGAAATCCATTTCCAGAGATAAGTGCCGCCTGTCTCAAGGCCACACACACGCACACGCACACACACAAAACATCTATGTAATGATAGTTGAGGGTGCACACAGAGAGCCAGGGAGCTAATAGCCGTCACTGTGCTCTATGCAAATCCCTATTTAGGACAGACAGCCATAGAGCAGCCACCATAAAATAATTTGGCAGCCGGCCTTACTTGGTCACGGTAGAGGTATGCTACGTGTGTTTACTCAGTAGTGCGCCATGTACAACAGCTGGTGCCGGAGTCCTGGGCCTGGTGATAACAGCTTAAAGACAAACTGATGCAACTCGCTCTCCCCGCCGTGTAACACGGAGCAAGGAAGCTCCATATGGGAGCTATAGTGGGCCTCCTATGTTTCACGTGCAGCGATCACAGCCGAGCACTATCTGCTCATCGGTTACACGCCGACTGGACAGTTCGGTCATATCGTGTTTGCAGAAACGATGTTTCCCTTCTCTTATACATAACTAAATGGGAAAGATAACTAAACAGCAACATGGAGCTGATGTAAGTCATGCGTTGGTGACAAAAACTTTAACTGCTGCCTTTAAAATCGCAACTAAGCTATGACAAACTAATAACAGCTTCGGCAAAATGCATCAGATTATAATATTGAGTATGAAGGGAGTTCACTTGATCATCTTTATGCTATAAAACTGCATATACCTAACACACTTTTATTTGACAACAGCGCCATACATTCACTGTCATTCACTCAAATGTGCCAGACCTTTCAGTCCTTTGTGGAATGCTTTGCCCTCCGTGGAGATGCTACATCATGTGTTATATGGTGCATTAACTGACCCCACGCCAAACTGTATATTTAAAAGTTAGGTCAGTAGCAGAAACCTCTTTAAAAGTGTATAACAGGATAACTACAGTGCTTTATTACACGTATACACATATTCACAGAGCAGATAACAGCACAGGTTATAAAACTACAGGAGGAGATGTCGTCACTTCTGGTTTATATAGTACCGTGTATGTGTCAAGCCCTCGTAGTACCGCGAGTACTACCAGTTTGTACTCCACAACACAGCAGGCCGTGGCGTGCAGCGACCAGGCCTCAACTACACACACGCGCACACACACACACACACACGCGCGCGCGCGAGCGCACACACAGACACACAAGGCCGCTTGGAAATCCTCAACTCACTGTCACCGGGAAATAACCGGTTTAACATTAACCACTTCATATCGTAATACGGCCCGCGCTCCCCGCATTGCGTGACAACGTCCCGAAAACAGATGGACGCGTTAACTTTGTCCCTCCGCTCCACGGTCACAACACAACGGCACAAACAGCGGACAAAGTCGGCCGTCTTCGGCCCATCCGAGAGTGACAGTCGCCCGAAAGGGTCGCGAGGACGAGCCGGGTAACTTTGAGGCGACCCTCGTCGTCGTCCGCGTTATCGCGACCGAGATACGAGGAGGGGAAAGTGTGAATGTGTGGCCGCGAAGTAGTCCACCGGAGGAGAAGAAGGCCCTCGAGCCGCTTTACGAAATACGTTAATTCAAACAGCCACGTTGATTCGTGGAGGAGAGAAAGAAAAAAAGAGGAAGAAAATGTGTAACTAAGACAGCGGAGGAGGGAGTGACAAGCGACTTTTGTGAGGTTTCGATACCGGGGCGGGGGGATAACAGTTGTTCTAGGAAGTCCGACGGCAGTTATGGCGTTGAATTTATTTCTAGTGGAAAAGTTTCAAGCTCACTATGTCTATCGGCACCGCTCCCTTTTTTTTTTTTTTTTTCTTCTCCTCGTACAAGATACACAATCCGCCCTCCGCTCCTCTCCGTGGGTTTTACCCAGATAGCGGAGGAATACGGTGCTCGGCTCCACCGCTAATACGGACCATGGCCACGGTAAACACGGCCAGCGTTAGCGGCTCGGCGAGAGCACAACAAGCCCCACTGCAGTGCTGCAGGAGAAAGATTTGTGGGCAGCTAATACTCACCAGAGCTAATATAGGACCCCAGTGTGGGTCTCTGTTGAGTCCGCCGGGTAAAATAGGGCAGGTCGGCCGGTCGTCCGCAGCTGCCAATTAGCGGCGATCCATGTTTCTCCGGCAAAGCAACTTAAAAGGATGAAAAAAACTACTGCCCCTGTACATTCTACACTACAGTCGCAAAATGGTGAATGAAGCCCCGAAGCCTTGACAACCACCCCGCGCGGCCAATCGCGAGGCACGAACGCGTACAGTAGCCAATGGGATCCCGCGGATGGGGATCGGGGGCGAGGCCCCACGTCAAAGTAAATGTGATCGACGGCGAACCGTGGCCAATCACAGTGTGGGAAAACACAGAACAGCTGTTGGGAGAGCGAGGCTGCGACGGCCAATGGGGCTCCTGTGTGGGCATGTCTGCGACTTTGTCGGGCACGCAGGACGGGATCTCTTTCTTTCTTCCGTCCTTCTTTTCATCCCCTCATCATTTGTCTACAAACATGGGAAGACCGAGGAGACGCTGTCTGTCTGTCTGTCTGTCTTTTTTCTTTAAACGGGTTGGACTTGTTTCGGTAGACTAAACACACAGACGTGACATTATTAAATGTAATATAGATCGATATGTCACGTCCCAAACTGTCTCACGTATTATAACTATAGCTCCCACGCTGATATCGCAGCTTTAAGAAGAGGGGACCACTCTATGTGCTGTGTATTCGTCTTGTGTGCATGGCAGTAGCGTCTCCACTGTGATCCACGCGAGCCACAGGTTGAGTGTAGTTTCAGGGGAACCGCAGAGAACACCAACTCCCAAATTCTCATGCTTTCTCTCGCTCTCGCAAACTCCCCGACTCGCTCCCTCGCTCCCAGCGAATCAGAGGGCGCTCCGGAGAGCGCCGCGTCCTTAGTCCCGCCTCCCTCCGCCAATCAGGACGGCCGCTGCTGGCTATACGTCACCGGAGCAGTGCGCGATTGGCTGAGAGGCCCGGGGTCTGCAGGCCAATGACCGAATGCTGCGGTGAGGTCATTAATGCTTGTTGCCATCAGCCTGGCCAAACAGGAAGAGTGAAACCCCAGTGAGTAACTTTGGTCCAAACGTGGGATTATGGGTCCTAAGAGAGAGTGACCCACATACACCCTGGGCCTTTCCTGCACGCGCAACACACAGCATGTGCAGGTACGGGCTTAACACACTGAAGAAGAACACTAGACAAACATGCAAACAGGTTGAGGTAAGTGCTCAAACACACACACACACACACACACACACACACACACACACACACACACACACACACACACACACACACACAATTCCACTAGACACTAATGGTGTGGGTGGATTGCTGTGTAGCAGTGTGTCTCCCTGTTTCTATAGCTTACAGGCACAGATGGTGTGGCTGGTTGCGGCAATGCAGTCTGCCTGGCACGCGCACAAACACAGGCAAGCGGGTACACTTGCCACAGTTACACACAAAATGGGGTGAACGCCTACAAGCCAGCACACACACACACACGCACACGCACACACACACACACACACACGCACACACACACACAGCAGGCGCAGTGGAGTTATAACATGTCTTGGTGTTACATAAGCTGTACGTGTGGGGAACACACACGCACACTGCGCCCAGCGCAATCACACACACACATATATATATATATATACATATATACTCACGCTTTTGTGTATACCGTACAACCATTTAGAGCATGCACACATACAGACATGTACTGTTGCACATACAACAAAGTACAGTGCAGGTTTATTATAGTATTTAGTCTGCACATGAATGCACAGACAACCCTTCCCCACACACACACACACACGTGAGAAAGCACCACAAACGGGCGCGCAGACATCATGTACGTGCAGAGTGAGTGGGATCTCCAGACATCTCCCACACCCATCGTAGTGAAGCACTGCAGTCTCTGTCTGCCTCTAACAGCTCACTCACAGTAGACGAGCGCGCATTCGGCAAAATGTAGGGCGAGCACGGCGCACACACACACACACACACAACTTTGAGGGGTGTCTGGTTTCGCAACGCGCCAGCCGAAAGAAACATGAAAAGGGACCCGAGATTGAAGTCCTCGGGGCGAGCTTTAGGGTGGCGAGGTGGAGAAAATGGGAATGCGAGGGAGACAGCAGTGGTGGGCCGTCAGGGCCAGCTAAGCCTTCTCTGCTAGCATGAACAGAATCACTAAGTTATAGCTATTTTATAATTTTATTGTTTTTCACAAATACACTACATGTATTATAATAATGTTTCCCTATTAGCTTATTTTCTCATTGCACAGCTCCTGTCTTCGTCTGTTGCTCTGCTTCCAGCCTGCAGTGCTGCTTCTAGTGCAGCTTGTTTTAAAGGAGAAGCTTTCATCCAATCAGATTTCACCTCTTTGTCTCTATGGTAGAAGAGAGGCCCGAGGCCTTCTAGCTGGCCTTCTACATTAAAGTACATGGGGACGTTATCGTTGATTGTCAGAGACTCCAACCAATCACATCTTTAGTTTGACAAGCTGGGAGTGTTCTCTGACGTGCCAGGGCCTGCGAGGCGGCCTGGAAGTACGTCACCATTAAGGCGCTGTGATTGGTCAGTGGGCGCGGCTGCAACACGACACCAAAGAACAGCAGGACAGACACTTGCAAGCCACAGTGCTCTTGGTTTGGAGAGATCTGAGTGGATTTTTTTAAATCAGCAAACAAGTTCGCAGGGAAATGGATCTCCACAACGAAAAAGTTAAGAAGAACAGGGGAAAACTGAAAAGACTGCTGATTGTGTCATCGTTTTGGGCAAACAGGAGCTCTCATTCAGGGGACACGACGAACGCAAAGAGTCTACAAATAAGGGGAACTATGTGGAGCTACTGTAAAATATGGGTTATAAGCAGCTTTTTTCCTCAACTTTGACCCGTGCGGTTTATATATAATAATAACCGGTAGCTGTGGCGTCATATTGAGGTGATTAGCAGGGCTCTCAAGTTTTTAAGACAGGTAAGAGTGACATATCCTCCTCCTCCTCCTCCCCCCCGGCCCGCCTCCGCCCATGCCGTATGCCCACAGACCAGCCCAACTCCAGCCCAACTCCAGGGGGATTCGGGGAAGACGCGCTTGATTCCTCCATGGTGAGGGCAGCGCGACCAGGTCATGTTTGTGCGCTGCGGCACATTAAATAGCCGAGAGTTTTTTTTCAATGTGAGAAATACGATGTGTGGCGGGAGGGCGTGACTTAAGACCGAAATGCGTAACAGTCACGCTCAATGCGTGACACTTGAGAGCCCTGGATTAGGTTGTTCAGCAGTAGTAGAGACGGCACTGAATGCGCAGGTAGAAAATGCACGGCCCGCCACTGGGAGACTGTGGTGGTAAAAGGTCGACGAGAAAAGGTGGTGAGTAAAGTTATGAAAGAGAGACAAAGATAAATGGGCCAGAGAGGTAGACGGAGAGCTGCGGAAGTCAAGCAGTTTGTGAATGAGTGCCACAAATCCGGCTGGCATTAGCACCTCTGAGTACTTTCTAAGAACGAGGCGGAGAGCCGTGGCTAAGCCCCCCGCCCCCTTTATCCCAGTCACTTTACACTAAATGCATTACGACCACTTAACTGCTAAACAGCTCCAGGGACCCTTGCTCTGTACCTGACCCAGCACTCTTAACACTCTCTAATTCAAGAATGTGAGTGCAAAAAAAGAAAAAGAAAAAGAACAAATGGAGAGTGAGAGATGGACCAGATGAGACCCAGCTCTACTCGTCTGTCTGAGGTTGAGTGTATGCACAGTGGATTTAACAGCCGGCACCTGCTGCCAACAATGAAACCCGAGATGAGTGTGCAGTCACTCATTGACAGGCATTAAAAAAACATGTTGTGATATATATATATATATATATATATATATATATATATATATATATATATATATATATAAAATCTCTTTCTTTCTGGTGTTAGATTGTTTCCAAAAGAAAAATTCTATGCAAATACAATCAATTGTCTACAGTAAACAGAAAGGCACGTCAGGTATTCATTTCCACAAATTCACACGTGTAGCTCACACGGTCGAAAGCCACGGAACCAGCGAGTGAAGGCAAATGTGTACATCTGCGGGAAAAGCACGCACAGAGTTTCGGGAGCCACAGAAGTTTGATTGGACGTCATGGATTTGGAGGTGGGTTTACCGGACAAGTACCTCACATCCGTTACAGCCACAACAACCCTTTTGTCCCTGCCACAGAGTTGTGTTGGGCCACATTGTCAAGAACGAACTGTTGAGCTAAATGTTTCAAAGTCACGGTCCTGGTGGATGACGCACTCCGATTTCGTCCTCAAGTAAAAGTAGTGATAGGGTCTATACACAGATTGGTTTAAAATGAGCGTGTTAACTGGCTACTTACACGTGGTCTGACGTTGCTAATCGGACTGCAAACAATGAGCAGAGCACAGAGAATGAAGTCTCGGCCACAAATGACCATAATTTACTAAATGAACATCATGTTGTATTGAAGAAGACTTGAAACTAGAGATTGAGACATAAACTCATGTTTACTGAGGGAATAAATCAAGAGAGAAGTAGAGTCATTTATATAGACTTCTATACAACCAGAGGAGTCACCCCTGGTGGTCAGGAGAGAGAATGCAAGTTTTAAGACGCTTCTGCATCGGCTTCACTCGGCAGAACTGACGGTTGCCGCCTGAATATAAGTAAATGTATACGGGACACGAACAGCGGCCTCCTGGTTTATTTGACCCAGCCATCCATTTACATCTATTTACACTATGTTACCTGACATGCTAAGAGACAGACATGCACGTCCTGGCACGTCCTGGCGTGGATTATATAAACCCTTTTACTGTTTGTAAGCAACGATGACGTAGGTGAGTGTGCACACGCAGGAGCAACGCCGACTGCAATAGCTGATCAAGCTGTGCAACATTAACCACCAAAGGTCGCGGATGCAACCTGAACAAATGGGATTTCCAGCTCCGCTGCTAGTGAGTGGGTAGAATACATTAGCCGGTGTTTCAGTTTCACCAGTGACTGTTAACTGCCGACTCTTGTAGTCACGGCAGCTGTTGAAAGCACCAACAGAACACGAAGGTGTCCTCGGAGAAGCCTTCAAGACATTTTCAATACAGACTTATCTGTGTTTATTATCTGCATAGACCATTTAGTAAGTTACCACCATGCAATCGACTGAGTCACCAGTTAACAAGGTCACTCGTTAAACTGAAACACCCAGAGCCCAGAATCACAAATACGCCTCAGAGGGCTTTATAGTCTGTACACATACGACATCCTCGGACATCGGAACAGGAAAAACTCCCCCAGAAAACAGAAAAAATCTTTCACCGGGAAAAAAGGGAAGAAACCATGACGCTGGTTAAAGCTTTAATTCAACTCGTCTGATAGCGCATATTTTTGATGGCATCGGCCATAAAGAGGGTCAATCTAAAGGACACTGTATGACTTTCGTAGCCTGGTTTATTTCGTGTACACCACTGTAACCACTGCACTGCAGTTTTCAGGGGACCAGGACACTGATGCCATTACTTTACATGTTTGTGACAGTTTCTATTGGCCAGTCTAATAGTGATGAGATGGAAATCACTAACACCGCCATCTCACACTCTGTGGATAAAGGATGTTTTCAATAATTAACATCTTAAAAAAAAAATAAAAAATCCAATATACAGTGAAGGTTCTTGCGCGAAATGTGTGCCAATATAGAGAGAATGAGCTTCTGTAAATAAAAATAAGAGGTTTACACGCAACATCAAGAAACTAACGTCACTTCCTGTGTGGTCTGACGTAACTGTCCCGCTGTGACTTGCATGCACATCAAGTAATGAGACACCCATCTCTTTACCTAAGTTTACATATTTCTCCTATGTGAGCAATGTACATTTTATGTTTCTACCTCTGTTGCTCAGTAGAGGGCGCTGGGTCCTCAAACTGAACTGCACTGACCCGTAAACCCATAATCTTGATCTATAATCAAGTTATATATTGATTTATTGGACACATGCATGTATCAGCTTGACACAGAAATAAGTGGGGAGCTCAGCTTTACGTTTTTAGCCAATGTGCGCCTCATAAATAAATGAAGGTAACTCCAGGGAGGATTTATGATGAAGATATATTAATATTTTTAATCATAATGTGAATTCTATAACATTGTGACTGTGAGGTTTGTTTGTAATAAGGACACAGGAGACTATTATGTTCTCTCAAAATGTTATTTTGAGTCTTGGTTTTGATTTTGAGACGGGCGATTGAAGTGAAGCGCTCCAGGTGTTCTACGGCGCTCTCGGGGTCGAGGACTGTCCGAGGAGAACATATTGACGACTGGAGCGGCGGCTAGTGGACGCTCCCACATGTAGTTATTACTTATTAGCGAGGAGGCCGCTCTGCTGAGCCGCGAGGACAACCCGTCTGCAGAAATACCCTCGCAGGCCTACAAGAACCCGACTGTCAGCATGTAATCCTGAAGGCCTGCTCATGCGCCAAGACAGCATGAGACTTTATTCTAGTGATGTGTCCTTTCATGTCGAGGCTTCGATGCGCGTGTCGAGTAATCAGGTAGATTTTGGTGAAGCGCGTATCGAGGCTTGTGTCTCGTATGCGGTGACGTTCAAAGCCTCTGAGCCGGCCGTACCACGTGACTGATTCAGAACATGGATCGTGGGTTTGCCGTGCGATTTGAAATATAAGAGGCAGAGAAACTCAATGGATTCCCCCTTCCTCTCTGTACCAGCTTCATGTGTGCCTGTGAAAGGGTATTTTATAAAGCAGGTGAAATAGTCTCAAAAAGCCCAGCACTCTGGAAAAGTTCTTATTTTTACTTGAAAAAAAAATTGGACACATCAACATGAACTAGCGGAGCCGAGGCTCGAAACACCGATCCTCTGACTGAGAGTCGGATATTCTAACCACTGACCCACAGTCACATCACAACCCTCTCCCAATTGGTTTCGAGTTTTGATTTTGACCCCGCCATTATATCATAAAGATAGACACAATATTAATAAGTTAATAATTGATGTATTGGCGTCACAAACATATTTTATTCAATTCAAAGCTTCACACACCAAAGCCATGGTGTCATTATGATCACTCTGCCTGTTTTACATGTATTGTCCACTTGGTGGCGCAGTAGAGCAAATGAAGCTCCATGAAGATTCGGCCCATGAGCGAACCGATTGGATGGAAAGCTTCAAAGCTTCAGGAAGCTTCATCTCGCCATCACTACTTTATTCTGGTGTTTAGATTTACATGTATTGTTTTCTACCGTCAACTCAACATTAATTATGTCCTCACAGGGTTCATTATCATGTTTTAACAGCCGTGCGTGCGAGAGTGTGAAGTCAATCAACGAGGGAAAGCTACTCTGATTAAAACATGGAAAGTAAAACAATATAATACAAGGTTAGTTCTTCATGATTATTACATCAGGAAACAGAGAAGAGAGGGATATCACTTATTTAAGATCACATTTTTCCATATGATAATGACAGTAGCCTAAATATTACGAGATACAAACATTTTGCCAAAAGTGCTCCAGATGGTTATTTTCAGACCAAACACTAATATATTGACAAAATACTCAAAGTTGATCAAAACAAGATTTCTAAGTTATGCATTTTGTAAAACCAGATTATGAAAATAATGACTTCAATAGCTTATCATTAAAACTGTTTTCAAAATAAATTCTATATTCATTTGTTTTTATTTTTTAAATCAGTTACTATAGTAAGCAAAGTAGAATCTGGCTAATCTATTGGCTGCTTTCCCCCCAGTCCCTTCCTTCACACTCATACACCCAACCACATAATATCGGTACATAATAAGAAATGATATATTGACCATGTGTCTCACCACATTTTGAATGTTGGAGGTCCACAGCTTTCACCGGTACCTGCTGGTGACAGTGAAGACGGGGTGCCAGCAGGGGCCCAGCAACAATGCATGATAATTAGCCTTCTGTTGTGGTCTGGTTTCTGTCTCGGCCTCTACGGACTGTGACCTCTGACCCCGTCCCACAGCCAGACAACAATCCCTCTCGGCTGGAGGCCGAACAGCCCGTCAATCAGCCGCCTATTAATACGGCCCGGCCCCTGTTGAGATCAGCAGCCGGTGAATGCTTCAAATCAGATTGCAAGGGAGAGGGGGGCTGGTGGTCAGAGACATGAAAGAAACACTGGAATGATTAACAGGACTTTGAGAACACAGAGAGACTGGAGGTAAAGAAAGTGTAGTAAAACTACATGTGTAGGCACAGAGGGGGCCACCGGTCAGACACGGGTCAAGTAGCTGCTCCAGGAACACCTTTCAGCCAGCAATGGAAGTACTTTCACACAAGTATTTGAGTACATCTTAATTTGTAAAATAACTAGTAACTAAAGCTGTCAAATAAACATAGTGGAGTAAAGAAGTATTAAGTAATTAGTGACGTTTTAAGTAGAAAGAGGGATGAGAAGAAATTACAAGTACTTCAAAATTGTACTTCAGTAAAGTACTCGATTAAATGTATTTAGTTAGATGTGTCGTTACAAATATTAAAAAAAGATATATCTTATTTGAGCTTTAAGGACAATTGTTTCCATGCTAAGCTAACCGCCTGCTAGCTAGCTTAGTTAGTTTAAGAGCCGTTTAATTCAACATTAACAATTCTGTGTAAAAGAATGGCCTGATACCATTTTGTGAGCAGTTTGTTATATTGTTTGTAAAATAAAAAAGTCAAGTAGCAGTGTTCTTTTTTTCCATAGAATAGCTTCTTCTCAGTTGACCTCCCAAACTCTGTAATGATGCTAATTAAAGAGCTCGGCTAAAGTGCACACTGTGGTAAGATACCGCGAGATTTCCACTTCATTACCTTCCAGAGCAGAGAGTCGTCCCTCTGAACAAGTTTCCAGACCGAACAGATCAGTCTAGACATAATGAGTGTTTGCATTTTTATGTCAACAAACTTCAGTCCAACACTCAATTATCGAGCCATTAGGGTTTGACGGATTTTACACGCTATCCCAAGACTCCCTCACAAGTCTCGCGAGAGTTTCCCAGAGCAGGAGGCTGAAGATGTACTACTAGAAACTGACAGCAGGGGGAACCAGAGCTTCACCGAGATACCAGGGGAGAATTCAAATGGAGGCTTTTGGTCCAGCAGTCTGGTGATTATTACACATAAACAGGGGGAGGAGGTCCTGAATATGACCACGAGGCACGAGATTTGGGTAAAAAAAAAGCTCAGAAAAGTGGGGAATACAGTAAACTTAATACATAACCATATCACAACAGTTAATAAAATGTCCACACAGGACGATATATATATATATATATATATATATATATATATATATATATATATATATACACTCACCTAAAGGATTACTAGGAACACCATACTAATACTGTGTTTGACCCCCTTTCGCCTTCAGAACTGCCTTAATTCTACGTGGCATTGATTCAACAAGGTGCTGAAAGCATTCTTTAGAAATGTTGGCCCATATTGATAGGATAGCATCTTGCAGTTGATGGAGATTTGTGGGATGCACATCCAGGGCACGAAGCTCCCGTTCCACCACATCCCAAAGATGCTCTATTGGGTTGAAATCTGGTGACTGTGGGGGCCATTTTAGTACAGTGAACTCATTGTCATGTTCAAGAAACCAATTAGAAATGATTGGAGCTTTGTGACATGGTGCATTATCCTGCTGGAAGTAGCCATCAGAGGATGGTACATGGTGGCCATAAAGGGATGGACATGGTCAGAAACAATGCTCAGGTAGGCCGTGGCATTTAAACGATGCCCAATTGGCACTCAGGGCCTAAAGTGTGCCAAGAAAACATCCCCACACCATTACACCACCACCAGCCTGCACAGTGGTAACAAGGCATGATGGATCCATGTTCTCTTTCTGTTTACGCCAAATTCTGACTCTCCCATCTGAATGTCTCAACAGAAATCGAGACTCATCAGACCAGGCAACATTTTTCCAGTCTTCAACTGTCCAATTTTGGTGAGCTCTTGCAAATTGTAGCCTCTTGTTCCTATTTGTAGTGGAGATGAGTGGTACCCGGTGGGGTCTTCTGCTGTTGTAGCCCATCCGCCTCAAGGTTGTGCGTGTTGTGGCTTCACAAATGCTTTGCTGCATACCTCGGTTGTAACGAGTGGTTATTTCAGTCAAAGTTGCTCTTCTATCAGCTTGAATCAGTCGGCCCATTCTCCTCTGACCTCTAGCATCAACAAGGCATTTTCGCCCACAGGACTGCCGCATACTGGATGTTTTTCCCTTTTCACACCATTCTTTGTAAACCCTAGAAATGGTTGTGCGTGAAAATCCCAGTAACTGAGCAGATTGTGAAATACTCAGACCGGCCCGTCTGGCACCAACAACCATGCCACGCTCAAAATTGCTTAAATCACGTTTCTTTCCCATTCTGACATTCAGTTTGGAGTTCAGGAGATTGTCTTGACCAGGACCACATCTCTAAATGCATTGAAGCAACTGCCATGTGATTGGTTGATTAGATAATTGCATTAATGAGAAATTGAACAGGTGTTCCTAATAATCCTTTAGGTGAGTGTATATATATTAGTCACGAGTCATGTTCTGGCTGCTATTTTCACAATAGATGAATAATTTAAGACACTTTTAAGCTATAATTGTCTGGTCCCTGCCTCTCAAAAGGAGACGATGTGCTGGTTTGCATCCCTCTGATCGTAAACTAAAGGTCTTCGGAGGTTTTACTGTTGGTTGGACTAAACAAGCTTTTTCAAGACATCTTGCTTTCTGGGAAGCCGTGATGGGAATCCTTCACTGCTGCCACGGCATTTTACAGACCAAACGATTAGTTTACTTTATAATAAGGAAAATAAGTTTGAATTGCAACACTTATAAAAGAATGTTAAGATATGAAATTTAAAAAGTAATATCCATCAGTGGGTTGGATCCAAGCAATGAGATGAAGCTGAAGATAAAACCCACATCGTGTCTGGAATAGATTTGCCAGTCTGGTAATTAAAACTTCCATTTGGGCTGAAGAGAAAGCGCCATTAAAGGATTGTGTGGTGGGGTGAGAAACCAACACTAATACACACAACGTCAAACCAGAAGGCTTTTGATTCTGCTGCTGAACGTCAGCCAAACGGTTCAAATCTGGTAGAAAATATGAAAGAATATCAATTAAAAGTAAACAGATCATTCTACTATCAAAAACATAACATTTCTCTCATCTACACAAGACAAAATTGTATTGTCCAGGTCTCCCTGACATCATATAACTGGTTTAACTCATTAAACTGTATTTGTCTAGCTACACTGTGTTGATCATTGAAATCTGCAACGCACGTTATCAAATAATTGTATCAGAGTAAAAAACACAACATTTGCCTGTGTATTTAAAACACAAAGAAAAGTGCAGTACTTGAGTGCATAAACAAAGTAGAAGGTGAACAAATGGAAGAGAGAGAAGCTGACATCCAGTTTTTTTTTTTAACCTTTTTTTAATGAACCCTGATTATTTTTTAATTACAAATGAAGAGGAACAGACAGAAGAGAAACTCTAGTACAGGTGGTTCCTCCATGGTAAAAACAGGAAAGGGGTCTCCGTCTCTCCCCTGGAGTGGCAGCTCCCCGTGGAAGTGGACACCAGAGGACAGACGAGACCAGAGGAAGAGGACAGGGGACACATTTAAAATAATACAATGGTTAAACAGTACAAAGCTTTTTTTTCTTACAGAATCCGCCAAAAGGGGAAGAAAAGTATATATGTACAACATAAAAAAACGGTTTCTTTCCCCCTGCTGTATATCATGTGGGGATTATGTGACCCTCCTCTCGTCCATGGTAACGTGGTTATAAAATCCGCATGAGTAAAAAATAAAATTAATACAAAATAAAATACACTGAAGTTAATGGGAGAGAGCACGACTGGAATAAGAACTCATGGAGAAGCGAGAGAGGCGGGGCAGGAGGGTCCAGAACAATCAAAAAACAGTCATGTTAATAATAGAATTACAAGAGTAACAGTAATATGTCAGCAAAAAATACAGAAGAAAAAACGACAATAGTCGGGCGTGGTGGTGAAAACATCGACCGGTGACCCTCTGGTTGTTTGAAGCCACGGCGGTAAGGCAGCGCGGTGCTGGTGTTCTCATTCACCACACACAAACACCTGTCCTTCAGTCCCCCAAAGGTAGATTCATTCTGCTGTTGCTGCCGCTTTTAGCGACTCCACTGACAATTAATGCGGACGACGTAAAACAAGCCGATTACAAAATGACAGAGTAAGAGGGGTTTGTGTGGTGAAGACAAAATATTTTAAAATGCACATGAGACTGGAGTTAGTTGGACGATCTGGACGAGAAGAGGGACTTAATAACCCGCAGCCGAGACTTCATCCGAGCTGAAGAGTGTGTATGTGAGGTTGTAACTATGGCAACCGCACATACATTTGCACACACACACCGAGCAGAATGAGCTATGGGAGTCGGGCTACGGGAAGTCCCTCTCTCTCTCTCTCCACTCCTCTCGGAGGTTTTATGATGCCATTTCCTGTGTGTGTGTGTGTGTGTGTGTGTGTGTGTGTGTGTGTGTGTAGTTTCTATGGTTTGCCGTCTACTCCAGAGAGACTGTGGGGGTGTCTGATGTCACATGTGATGTCATGTTTCTCTTTATTCTAGCCACAGTAAAGCCTCACTGTAACCAGGAACAGGGTGTGTGTGTGTGTGTGTGTGTGTGTGTGTGTGTTTCAGACCAGCCCGTACACACTCTGATCACACAAAGCCGCCTGAGTCCAGAGTCCACGCTCGAACCAGAGTCCCTTCGTATCGCCAGCTGGCCGTGAGGTCACGCCGTCGTCCAATCGGAATCGTCCACTCGGAAGACGCGTGACCGGCGGTCGGGTTCCCTGTTTTTTCAGCAGATCGGGGGCCAAACGGTGGCGGCTAAACGCTTCAGGTTGGGTGGTAAGACCCCCGCCTGTCGGCTACTCCTGGATGTTAAAAACAAAAACACACCCACCGACAAGTGTGATCTGACCCCCAGGAGACTCTGCTCGCTCATTTCTCCTCGTCACGCCCTCGGTCCCCCGAATACACAATAACTGCTTAAAAAAAAAAGAAAAGAAAGAAATTGTACAATATAAATATAAAACTCTTTGTCGCTGCAGCTCAACAGTCAAGAGAAGGCAAGGGTGCGAAGGCAAAGGCTGAAGGATACTGGTAATAATATGCCCGTTAGAATATATACATATCTTTACCATTAAAAATAGTTAGGACTTTCCTGATTTGTATCAAATGACCATATTGAAATATAATATTTGAATTCAATATCTATGTGAATAAAATATATATGTGTAGATTTAATTATTCTGTATCTCTCTTTTACAAAAACCAGAAGGCATGGTGGTACTGTGTGTGTGTGTGTGTGTGTGTGTGTGTGTGTGTGTGAGAACATGCTGGGGGTAACGTGATAAAACTCTTGTTGGCTTATTAAAAAAGGCACAATCTTATTTGGAGTTGTTCGTTATAATGGGCGCGGTGTTCTTCTCTTTTTGAACTTTGAGTAAAACGGCATGAAAATAGAAGTTTTCTTTTCATCTCAGTGAACGTTTGCCTGAGTTTAACCCCGACTCATTCATAACTACAGGCCCCTCCCCCTTTTAGTTCGCGCTGAACGTCGCTTCAACAGAACGGCGTGAACAGATTGTTATCTGCCAATCACTGAATGCCCTAAAATACTGTCCCGAGTCGGTGAGGGCCTCCTTTGACAGAAAGAATACAGTCTTTTAAAAAACAAAAACAAGGGGGAATGCAGAAGAGAGCTTGTTGATCCGTTAGTTAAAAACAAAAAAAATACCTCAAAGCTCCAAAACCCCTCAAAGAGTCGCTTGGGGTTTCTGTACCTCAGCTTTGCGTCCACCGAGCGCACACATACACAATCAAGTGCGTCTGTAATTACAGCCGTTCTCGTCGCGGCTTCCTCGACAAGCGAAGAGGAAACAGGAGAGAAAGATCCGTCTCTGTACAGCGGGGAACCGCGTCCATCTGCTGGCTCACACCTGTCCTCACGTGAGGTCACAGCCAGTTCGTCCGCTCAGTTTGACTGTCCTCAAGACTCCGCCCCCCCATCGCGTGTCTTTGTCCACTATAGTGAACGAGCTGAGGATGAAGAGGATGATAGTGTCTGAGTCGTTTCCTGGAGGAAAGGCGGTGATTGGAGAGCTTTTCTAATCACCCTCTGCAGTCTGAGAGATCCATCGGAGCGAGGTCAGAGTTCTTTGTTTTCCTCCCCCTCGCTGCCCTCCATCTTGTAAGCACTCGCTCGGTGATGGACAAAGAGGCACTTCTGTAATCTCTATCAGGGCTGTTAGAGGGGATGTTTTTGTCGTAACATTAGGGTCTGTGTCTGTTATGGAGAGCACACGTGTGGAGAGGAGGGAGAGGAGCAGGGCTCACCATTTTCGGGTGAGAATACAAATTTAAATGCTGCACTATCCGGGCACAGGTGTGATACGAGGTGACCCACCCTGGCGGATTTAACTGGCGCTCTGAGGGGTTCTAATGTCGAAAGACAGAGGGAGTTTGGTTATCTCTTAATGTTGTGGTTCACAAGGAAAATACTGCTGTGTAAAGGGGTCTCGCCTTGCAGCACATCAGAGGCACATCTATGTTCTCATGGGTTCTACGCGTCTCGTGCTGACAGAACACAGGAGGAGAGGGAGGAAAAGAAAAGGTGCTGCCGCTGCAAGCAGTGACGGCACCGAGAGGTGGTGGCGGCGCCATCTTGTTCTTCACTACATTGTGCACTTATAACACGTGCAGGGAAATAATTGGTTTTGCGTGGAGCAATTCAAGGAGCTTGCGGGGCTGTGAGGTCATTGAAAAGTGCCCGGCTCCTTTAATTGTTGCACAGAAAACATTGTTCCCTACATGTGAGACGTGTCCACATGAACACCTTTCAGTTACCTTCTCCACTTTGCAGCTGAAGCGCACGAAACCTGCGACGTTCACCGGTGCTGTCAAGAAGCCGCAAGGCATTATCGTCTAAAACTGTTTGTAGACTGTAGAGCAGTGTGTTTTGTATCCAAGTAGAATCTGTGTGTGTGTCTGTGTGTGTACGTGCGTGTGTGTGTGCGCACATGTTGCTCAGCAGCCAGTGTTTTCCAGAGACAGCTGTGCTGTGGCTCTCTGCAGCTCAGAGCTCGCTCTGCGCTGGGTGGGAGGCGGCGGCAGCATCAACCCCAAAATGACTCCTCCTCCTCCTCCTCCTCCTCCCGCTCCTCCTCCCCCGTTCGCCACCTCTCCTGTCCCCTCTCTCCTCCCCTCCCGGTCCTCCTCTGCCTCGGCCCTCACTTTCTTATCCTCTGCCTCGTCCCGCTCGCAGTCCGCCTCCATCTTCTGGTCCTCGCTCCAGCGGCGCTTGAAGCGCAGCTTGAGCGGGATGCACAGCGTGCCCCCGGGGCTGATGGGAGCCGCCTGACCCGGCTCGCTCTTCAGGAGGACCGGGTGCAAGACGGCCGGGCCGCTGACGGCGGTGGGGGTGGCGGGGGTCTTGAAGACCTCGTCGTCGTCGGGGTCGTCGTCGGGGTGCGGCGGGGCGGAGAAGCCGCTCCCCGTCCCGTTGGCTCGGAGATGGTTGCTGAGCTGATGGTGATGATGGTGCCGGAGATGAGGTGTGAAGACGTCGCCTTCGTCATCCCGGTCGTTCTGATTGAGGTCATCATCCTCACTGATGTCGGTCACCTCCACCTCTTCATCTGACTCCATGTCGGATATGGGCTCCACCTGGAGAAGGAAGAATATTTTACAGGGTGACGTTTCATTTATGACTCCAGCTAGGTGTTATTCAAACTCAAAATGTTTGAGAGGCACCCCTGAACCATCACATCCTGTCTCACCTTGATCTTAGGAGGCCCTGCAGCCAAGGGAGAGTTGATTATCTGACTAGACCCTGTGAATGATGAGGAAGAGGAGGAAGAGGCCAATGAGCTCCCGGATTCCCTCTGCTTGCGCCCGAGCGGCGGCGGCTGCAGCTTGAACTTGAACGGCGAGGGATGCGGCGGCCCGTCCTCCCCGCCTCCCGGCTGGTGGCCGAGCGAATGGGAGAGCGGCATCGGCGGGCCGTGGAGGTGATGGGCGGCCGGCTTCTCAAGGGTGGGGCGGTGGGGCTGAGGGATGATGATGCTGGGGTAGTGGAGGAAGGCCCGGGGGCTGAGGTGGTAGTTGTAGACGGACTGGGTGTGGGCCTGCAGGTAGTGCTTCATGTCCTCCGGGTTGAAGGAGAAGTGGGAACCCAGCATGGGAGAGGACATGGAGGGAGAGGGGGTGTAGGGCATGTGCGGGGTGGGGGTCATGGAGAGGGCCGGGGACAGATTTGGGGCCAGAAGACCCCCGGGGCCGGGCAGCGGGGAGACGGGGAACGGAGACAGAGAATCCGGGTGGACCCTGGGGCCGTGTCTGGACAGCCCCGGGTTGGGGTAGATCCTGAACAGAGACTCGTGCGGCAGACGCGGAGGCAGCAGGCCCCTGTAGCCCCGGTCGGGCGCCACGCCTCGCTCGTCGGCCCCCACGGCCTCCTCCAGCTCCGAGTTGGTGGAGGTGCCGTCGCTGCAGTCGCTCACGGAGCCGCGGGCCATGCGGCGGGCCACGCTGCTGAACATGCCCGGGCTGCGCAGCTCCTCGCTGGAGGAGAGCACCTCTGACGGCGTGGAGGAGGGGAAGCGGAAGTGGCTGCCGCCGGTCGGCACCGGGGGGGCGCTCTGAGGGACGCGACCTGCAACGTGAAGAAATGAATAAAATGAGGGTGGAAAAAGAAAGCAGGCGAACTGGCCTTTAAACTGAGGAGAAACGGGAAAGTAACTAATGAGAGTGGGTCTCCCATAACTCAAACTATTTTACCCAGAGGGTCACAGGCAGAAAGAAAACACTGGGTTACTCAAAGCCACAAGTCCCCTTCTCTTTCTCCCCTCTCTCCCTCCTGCCAGAGAGACTGTGGCACGGCAATACATTCTCGGCTTCTGCGCACGTGCCAGAATTAAATATTGGAAAAGTCGCTCCTACTGCCATCACAAACATGGGTTGGGTTCCTATGTTTTTTTTCCAGTACCGCCGACTCGAGTGTGTGTATGTGTCTCACAGCCATGTGTGTCAGTGTGTGTCTGTGTGTGTGTTCATTTGATGTGTGTGTTTGTGAGCGGCTGCGCTCGCCCATTAATCCAGATTGACGTGGGCATGTGCGCGCGAGTGATCCGCCGTACGAAACCGTCATATCACAACATGTCATGTGTGTGGGCCACATCACACGGAGGCTATAATTGAAGTTTCGTGCCGCACTTATGTCACCCGGTATCCAACGCTCCCATATGGGCCGTGTTTACACTGGGTGGCCGGGAGCAGAACGGGAGACGACTTCAGAGGAGGGGAGGAGAGGAGAGGGATAATCTGGGACGTGGCACACTGTTTCAGGAGACTTTGTGGATATGATTTGTACTCCTGCTAGGACGGTATCTGATTGAGCTATCTTAAAGGTTAGCATACTTGATATGAATAGACTCCTAAAACCAGGAAATTATTTAAACCCTTCTGGTTCCCTCATATCAAAGACGTTGGTAAATACCTTTAAAAAGACGGTTGCTACCAAGTGGCTAAATGGTTTTACAGCACGTCGTCATGCCGACTAGTCCGCCTGACCAGACCTTATTTTCTGCAGTCATCATAAACCCAATAGAAAAATCCCAGTGGCTGTTTTGTTGAGGACGCCAGTGTGATGCTAACTTCTGGGGCTGCGAAAAGCGCTCTATAGGATTGGATTATATTACATGCATGTACATTTATATAAAAATATTTGGGTATTTTCTCAAAAGCTTTCTTTGCAGACAACTGCACAAATTACAGTAAAATATCAAATCATGGTTGGCTCTCTGTAATAAGCTAAGTGAGTGTAGCGGCATCCAAAACTTTGTGCTCCAAAAAGTAGTGGTGGATATTCAGTAAAATATGCGATCACAACATCATCATCATTCATGCTTTACTGTTTGCCCATCTCTGATAATGTTACATCATAAACAACCAATCCGTGCTTGAATTGATAGGAGAGCTGGTAGCGTTAGCAGCACGGCTAACGGTACGTCTGGTTACATTATGATGCGTTCAGGCTCTGTTCAGTAAAAATGAGTATTAGGCTAGCTTTGAGCACATCATTAAACTACTAATGGAAAGATTTGTTTTGATTCCTAAAAATACAATACTTTATTTCCTTACAAAGTAAAACAATTTCTGCTGCTTTACACTGATTTCAGAGCGTTTGGAATTTTTTTTCTGAAGGCTTGTAGACCAGCTGCTATAGTCAAACAACAAAGGGATCTGTATCTACCATCTATCTATCATCAATGATCGATAATTCATATTGGCGACTACAAAATTGTGATAAGGGATCTCTGAAAGTTATGTTTAATCCCTTTTTTAAAATTTTGTGCTGATCTGATCTGCGATAGGAACCGAACCGTGAGTTTCCTGATCCGTTGCACCGCTGCTAGCACGTCAAACGCGTCAACACCAACTGTGTTCAGCGGTTATTTTGGCCCTTCAATCTCAAAGTTACATTCAGCAATCTAAACACAAAGACCTCAAATGCATCGACACTGAAGGCCTAAAACAACGCGTCTGCCCTCGAGCTCAAGTGTAATGTCAAGTGTGATGTCATTCTTTTCATCCAAAACATATCACCGTGAATTTTAGTTCCCAGAGGACGTTATCAGGGCAGAAAAAGAAAGACATGGTTAGACATAACACACGGTACAGCAATGTGAGTGCGTGCATACCGGAGCCCATGTCGATGAAGGGGTAGTTGACCAGCACGAGTTTGTTGAAGTTGAACTTGTAGGTGAACCTCTTCCCTTTGGTCTTGTGGAGGATCCTCTTGTTGTAGTAGTATCTAAAGAGTGAAGGACAGACCAGAGTTATAAATACGGTTCCCATCAGCAGCGCATGGATAAGTCCTCTTATCATGCACGGCTTTCTTTGTTCCAGCCGAGACTACGGACTGAAGTAAGACTTCTCCTGCATGGAACAAAACTCACAGCTCACATCAAAAATCACCAAAGTCTGCTTTTCATTCCCAAACCTGAATAAACAGAGAGGTTAGCTCATGTGCTGACATTTAGTAATCTTCGCCGCCGCAAGTCATCGACAGGCAATCAAAGCTGCAGCATTTTCTCGCATCCCTGCCAACGTCAGGCAATTACTGGATGTGAATGGTTCTGCATAAATGGATGAAAAGATACTGAGAGCCATTAGAGGGTTTTCAGTTGTTAAAATTGAACTTTTATTTCAATGAATAAAAGGACCATCGTCCACCACCTCTGGTGGGGCAATAAAATGACACAAGACTGTTTTATCTCAAAGCCATACAGCGTTTTGGGAAAATGACTGACAGCTAATCACTCCAGCCCAAACCAACAGACAACAAACCAACAGACAACAAACCAACAGACAACAAACCAACAGCACGTTTTAACCGAATCAAACGGGTCGGGTTGAAAGCTCCATTTAACGAGCTATGAAACAGTTTACATTTAATGCGTTTGCCTCCGCATGACCGACATAAGCAATCTAGACCAGTGTTTTTCAAGCTTTTTTGAGCCGCGGCACATTTTCTACAATAAAGAAATCCTGCGACACACCAACAACGTTAAAAAATGTCACATTGTAGCATATAACAGCATGTATGATAGGTAATTATTGCACTACCTACTGGCATTGAGGAGTATTTAATTACTCGGCCCGCCACTATATTGGAGCTCAGAGGCTCAACAATGGCTAATTATTTGCGGCAACTAAATGATATTTTTTTGGGACCGATTAAGTTAAATTGGACATTGATCTGCTTGAACATGAAAGTATTGTTTAACAAATATAGATTTGGGTGATTTATTTATTTGTGGCCTGCAGACCAGATGGGCCGATGTTTACATCTTCACAGGCAAAGTTTCCAACGATTGATGAATACGTTAGCCAGTGACAAGGAAGCAGGTGGAGGTTGTTCTTTAGAGATTTTACTTTTGACATTAGATGTTGGTACTGGGACAGGATCAGCAAAGAGAAAAAAGACAGAATTGACAGAAGAACCCCTATGAAATCAAAAATTAACAAAAAAAGAACTAGATGTTGCATGGGGCGAAAACACGAGTCAACCTTAATTAAAAACAGACCCCGATGTGTCTCTCTTCCACCTAGACTGGTATGTAAGACAGGAGTCACTGGGGTAAGATCCAAATAGTTTTAATTATTAAGAATATATTCTCAATTGTGACACAAAGAATCAATCCTATTGAACCGTGAGATGTCCCAAGCATTCCCACCCTAATGAGATTTTTAATGTCAACGTTAACGAACTGGTGTTTTCTACCTGGCGACAGTATATTCAAAGATAATTAAAAAAACAAAAAGCACAATGCACGCTACCTGCATGCTAATTCGACATTACTCAGTGTACAAGCGCATCGTTTAACAAGCTGCTCACAATGTGAACACATGGTTGGATTCAAAGTCTCCCTGTGATTACTTAAGGAAGTGAGACAGACGCTCCGGTTTGGTCCAACCGGGCGGCTCCATTAGCAAAGGGCCGCTTAGTCATCGTCAATACACAGAGCGATGTAGTGGAGTGAATAGAGAGCGGCTGACAGCTCATCCCAAAAGATAAAATGGCTCCCTGTGACTCACCGATGGCCCTCGGGGGACCGAAACCGCATTCATATTTCTGTGCACAAAAACTAATAAATCAGTGTCTCTCATTCAGCCGAGACTGGCCACTTCATTCTGGGAACAGTAATGCATTATGCATCATTTCCAGTAGGGCTTGAGGAGCTCAGTGGTTACATTTGTAAGTAAAAATATGGATTTGCTCGAACATTATGTTGTAAACATGTCTCTTGTTGTCTATTAGTTACAATGGAGCTGTTCTCCATGATACCCACGCTTCTTTATGAAGCCACCCGTCTAATTTTGGCTACATATATAACACACGATATATAAATAAGATTCATCGTGACAAATGTAAAACTATAGTAATAAAATGACGAGGGTAAATGGAGAATTACGGATCTGTGAGGTGGATCCATGTTTTTACACGCTCAATAACCCAATATCTAAACCCTCTGTGTGTGATAGAAATAACTCAATACTTTCAAAACGCTGTTGAACTTTGCCGAGTCTAATCCTTTATTTGCCGTGCCACCAAGCTCCAAACACGATGGATGACAAACCTCAACATCAACTTTTGCACCATCACCGCCCTAGAAAGTAGCCACGATGTAAATAAGATACGATTCTTACAGTAGAGTACAATGTGAGTTTCCTACAATCAGTCACACTCATAGTGACGGGAACAAATTCAATAGAAAGAAGAAAAAACGCAACAATGACGGACATATTATTTGTCAGAGCAATGAAGCCGTACCCAGTTGACTCCCTGCTCCACTGCGGTCAGAGTATCTATTAGTCACCGAGTTTGGTACAACGAGGAGTGTGTGTGTGTGTGTGTGTGTGTGTGTGTGTGTGTGTGTGTGTGTGTGTGTGTGTGTGCGTGTGTCAAACATGAGCTCAACCCCATTGACTCAATGAGTGAAGGGCCTCTTCTGATAGAGACGACTACTACGCACACCCACACCTTCAACGCGGACACACACATATATACATACATATATATATATATATATATATATATATATATATATATATATATATATATATATATATATATATATACACACACACACACACACACACACACACACACACACACACACACACACACACACACACACACACACACACACACACACACACACACACACACACACATAGAGAGAGACACACACGTAGACACAGAGAGAGACACACACACACACACATATAGAGAGACACATACACAGAGAGACACATAGACAGAGGGACACACACACATGGAGACACACACACACAGGGAGACACACACACACATAGACAGACACACACACACACAAAGTCGCTACAATAACTGAACTCAAACGTATCGGGGTTAAGCGGGGATAAGGTTCTCCTCAGAGGGAAGTTGAGCAAACAAACAAATACTATAGTGGAAAAGTTGTCCATTAAAGTTGTGCAGACAAGTTCTGTGTGAGATTTGAAATGAGTCTTTAAATGCTTGACGTGCCCTTTGTAAGATATGATGATAATTTATGTATCCCGAGGGAAATAGCTTGAAAAGAGGAACATTATTTCCTTCTGGAATACAGTAGACGTGAAGAATGTAAAGTAAATCTCACAAAGAGGAAAGAAGAACGGCGAGCCCTTAAGTCCACCATGAAGTTCAGGTCTGACAGACTCTGTACAGGTGGAAATGAACACGTACGTGGCAAGCGGGCGTACACGGGAAAAACACGCTGCTGGAACGGAAGTATTTGTGAGCGGGTGTTAACTAAACTGAGCGCCGTGTAAAATAAAAATAAAACAGCTGACATGATGTTCACAGCCGTGTGTGGATGGACGCCACTTTGATCGGGTCAAGGTGGAAAAGGCAAAGAACGTACATGTGAGAGGAGCACACGCACACAAACAGTGCTGAGTCAATATGGGACACACACACACACACACACACACACACACACACACACACAGGTCCAGGCCTCCTGCTCTTTGAAGACCATTTGAACTTCCTTAAAAAAAAACTAGAAAGGACTTTACTGTATAGACTCGGCCTCTATGCGTCGTACACACACGTAAAAGTCACAAGCGCATACATCTGTACACGCGTGTAAGGGCTACGCATGAATAATAACACACATGTGCACTACAAAGACGGCTAGAAGCGTCAATCAAAGACTTCTAACAGAGGGAACGTCTGAATTTATTAACAGCCGTTGGTTCATATAATAAAAAAAAAAGTTTGCAAACCACAGAAAAGACGTTCCAAGTCGCTCCCCAGCTGCTCCTTGATGTGAAACACAGAGCAGAGAGGAAGTAGCTGCTCTTCAACCACTGGACTGTGTTTACTGTGAACACTTTGTGGGATTAATTATCTTTCAAATGGAAAAGTTTGCCACCTTTTTATATGGCCGTCCAATCAGTGTTGATGGTGAATGTCGTGGATTGGAGCGATAAATCCCTCAGTATGTGTGTGAGTCTGTTCCTCCTGCAGGCAGCGCGCTGCCGTTATTAAACCATTAGAGATTATTTTTCATGCATCAGATGTTTCTATGCATCATTTATTTGGTCTCAATGTGACTATCTGCTATTTTTTAAAGCACTGCATAATTGTAATGATTAAAACTTTTTTTTTTTTTTTAAACGGATGAATTTACTTCCACTACTTCACTTTTTATTAATTCAACATTAGTAATTAATAGAAGAGATGAGTCAACTGGAGGGTCACATTTCCATCACTGCAAAGAGAACGTGATGCGCGGGTCCAACAAACGCTCTTTTACCCAGAAGGCCGCTGTTCGTTCCCCGTGTGAAACGTTGACGTTTCTTTTGTCTCGAAACTCGCGTACTTCAGCGACGGCACTTCCGTTGTTATTTTAAGACACTTTTCTCAGTGGTTTTGTTGCCTGAAACCATTCATTTTGAAAAGGCCGTACGGAACGAGTGGAAATTGACACGTGTGGCTAGATTTTGGGAGGAGAACGCAGGATATTTTCATAGGATATCATACAAATCGTTGCATGAGCATATGTTGGATTATACACATTACACCTTCATCTGTATCGTCCCATTTAAACAAATACACAATACAGCAAAACCAATGCGTTACAGCAGCAGCATACGTGACTCTTGATGGAAAACGGTCCCAGACTAGCTCAGAGAACGTTATGCGTCTTTAAATACGTAGTCATACGAAGTCAAAGACAAAAAAAGGTTGAAACAACAAACAAGACGCAGATGGGCTGGAGGAGGGCTGACAAGGTGTTAAGTGTATGTGTGCACACACGTGGGTGTGTGTGTGTGTGTGGTGATGAGGCAGTGTAACTACTCATCACCATGGCAAACTATAACCCACACCCACCTACAAAACAGGAGGCGACATTGATGACTAGCAGTGTGTGTGTGTGTGTGTGTGTGTGTGTGTGTGTGTGTGTGTGTGTGTGCGCAGGCTGGCAGCTAAATAAAGCTCCGCAGCATTCCACATGTGCTCCACGGAGGGTGGAGGTGTGTGTTTCTAAATCTACCGCCACCCTCTTGTTGCAGCATGGAGCACAGGTGCTCATTCGCGACTAAACACTGATCCTGTATTGTTTTGTTTTACCCTCCACGTTTGACACTGATGTACTTAAGATCAAACGTATCAGAGAAATGAGATTTAAAAAAACTAAACAAAAAAAAAGTCAAGCGCCAAAGTCTCCTCCATTACACGACAGGATGGACTGTCAAAGCAGCCAGGTTATACTTCATAGTATCTTCATTAGTCAAAATGACGGTGACGAATAAAAATGAAAATCATATTTACGTTTCGGCAACCAAAAGCTGACGGATGGAAGATTGAGTGTCCTAAAACGTTCCTAAAAATGTGACTTGTGATTCCTTATTTAGCATAGGATGGAAACACAATGAACATGGAGCAGATCTTCTTTCCCAGGTTATAGTCAGGTAGTCTTGAACCGAACAGTATCTAAATAAGAAACACTAATAAACACTTCCCTCCTCCTAATTTTCACCTTCCACTTAAAACAACAACACCTTTTACACCTTGTAAAGTGCGTGCGCGTACACCATAGTTGTCCTTAACCCGCGCTGAACTGTTATCTTACACCTAAAATACATTGATTTATTTTAGAAATCTCTCTTATGGTGACGGACTTCATCACGGTTCACCTGGAGTTCAAAAGAACACGACTCCAGCTCCTGTAACTCAAGATGGAGCGCCGTCTGGGCTCCATGCCATGATCTGACTCCTCGGGTATCACGGACATACGACCTCAATATGAAGCGAAATATTAGCATCCGTCCAGACTAGCCTAGCTAAGGATGGGCCATACCTTGCAGACTGAAGCACGGACCCACGAAAAGACAATTGTTTTGCCATTGGTGTGAATAAATCAACAAGTGTTCGCAGTTCTGCTCCTGATTAGAGTTAAATCAGGTTTTAAAATATTTAGTTTGAAGCTTGGTGTCTGTGTAAAGCCCACTTGGAATTTTCACAGACACAGAATCTAACTAGCTTGGACCCTTGCGACTTGTAGAATATAATTCTACGACGTGGTCCTTCTTTTCCATCACCCTTTCTATCCGCTTGAGGCTCACCTGAGAGCTCGGCTGAGCTTGTCGTAGTTCATCTGTGGTTTGCACTTCCTGGCCCCCCACAGGCGGGCCACCTCGTCCGGGTCCTTGATGACAAACTCTCCATAGTCTCCCTGCCAGGCGATGACGTCGTGGTACTCCTCTTTCCTCAGCAGCTCCAGGATGAAGTGCCACAGCTGGATCTGTCTGGAGCCCGGGCTCGACTCGGGCTTGTAGGCCCAATCCGGGAAGGCAAATCCTGGGGGGACAGATGGGAGAGTCAGAGTCAGGTTGATAACCATCAGCAGAGGCAAAGGGCAGGATGGACACAACCAGAACTGGGTTATCCCAGCCTCAGTCTTTTCTTTGTCTTGCTTGTTGTTGGTACACATAACTCACTGACTCCGGATCAGTTGAAATGATTTTTCAGGACGAGCATTCCTATGAGTTTAGGACACATGTTCAACCTAACCTAGTTAACAGCTAATAGTCCAGGTTTTAGACTCTGTGTTTGGCGTTTCCTCTTAACCTCGTTAAACTGCCTGCCCCTTTTCAACCAAAATAATTGAAAATTGCGTTCCATCTATTTGAAAACTAAAAGGGGGAGCACACGAACACACACACACACACACACACACACACACACACGAAAAGATACAAGACACGAGAATGTTGGAAAATCACGGCTTCAAGAATGAAAAGCGAACGTTGAAATCCTCGTTTCATTTCGGTCCGTGGCTTCGCCGCGGAGTGGAAAAGCTGGTCGTGAGCATTTCAAACTAAATCTGTTCCCAGAGACCGCAGTCACATCAAAACTCCACTGCTATCGCCATCAAAGCTGGAAAATCAGCGCTGTTATAACAGATTAAGAGGCCTTGAGATATGTGCAGACAAAACACAAGCTATGGTTTTATAACTACTATCAGGGCGCATGCTCACGAGCACACACACTATTATCCAACAGTTAAAAGTATAGGCTTTGAGTTGTAAAGCAGTGGGTGGCAGTAAAAGACTCAACACCACTTCAACGCAAGGCCGGGCTGAAAGGCTGCATAGCAAAGGCATAGTGACACACACACACACACACACACACACACACACACACACACACACACACACACACACACACACACACCTCATTAGGACCAGATGTGTCTTGGCAATCAGGCTGAGAAAGCAAAGGGTGGGAAACATGTGGGCACAATATAACAATGCAGAATTTTGTGGGTGCGTGTGTTTATGCAAGCGTAAAAAAACACAGTATCCTAAATACCAAGGTTACAATCAGTTTCCCACACTCTACAGAGTCCGCCATGTCTGTAGAGCAGTGACGGGGAACTTTGAACAATGACAGGACTGTGACGCTGCTGCGACGCGGCCTTTTCACCCAAGTTGCAGGGACGGCCCACGACACAGTCTTGCCGATATAATGGGGAAGTTGTTGCATCATTCTGCATGTCATCCGGGTCTAAAGACATCTTAACGTCTTATGTCGGGGTCTCAGCCAGAAGCTGATTTCTTACTTTAGAAGGTCCCTGAAGCAACCAAAATGAAGCTTAAAATGATATTTCATCAAAAGCATTTTATTCTCCATGCATGCTGAACACAGAGCGGAGGAGGGGCTGTAAGTAGAGGTTTTAAAAATGTAATTTGTTCAATAGCTATAGCATGTGGAGCCTCAATGAGGATTTATGGCATTGTAATTGTGTTATACCGCACAGAAGACATTTGTCTTGGAGTTCTCTCCACCTTTGCCGTGGTGGTGCGGTTTGCACAGAGGTAAAGGACTTAAATGTTGCAGTGAAAATCGAAACAATACACGCAGAAGGCTGCCATCCTCATGGGAACGCCCACATCCGAGTCGAAATTATGGACCCTACCTACCGCCAATCAACGTAATAAATTCTGTGAAGGAGGCATCGAGAACCAGCGACTCAAGACGGCACGAAACCAGGAGCATAAGAGTTGTAAAGATGTTGGAATAATAAAGAAAAAAGACAGCTGGCCACTAAATCCTAGAGGAGAGTGAACTGCTTCTGAACATGTTGCCCAGATGGTAATTAAATCAATTATGACTTTTCCGTTTACAAAATATTTGCTCTCAACGTCTCAAAGCACTGCATGCTTTCTCATAAATAGGTTGGGAAACAGTCAAATGAAGCTAACAAAAATGGTCTTTTTACATTTTTTATTTTATTTTAGCTTCGACTGTTCAAGCAGCAACAACTGGTGCTAACGATCCGTCTTTTTTGTGAAGCTGAGACGACAAACTCCAGAGTGAGTCACGACATTCCTCCCGACATGGGTGGTGCTTTCTCGAAAAAATAAAAGAATGTAAAAAAAGATTATTGAGTAACGCCGTCTCTGGTGAACTGACTTACGCACGGCTGACTCCAGTGCATTTACAGCCGGTCTTTACATGTGTTTTTCCTCACGCGGCTATAGATGACATTTTAATAGCAAGTATAAATGCCGTGAGTCATGGAAAAACGAACCAAGTCAGACACGGGGAAACCGAAGTCCACTATCAGGTGTGCAAAGTGCAGCTGCGTGTTGGCAAACGTCATGAATCCTTAGCAGAAGACGAAGCACTGGCAGAAGTAGCAGTAGATAATTTCGTAGTAATACATAACTGTCTAAAAGTGGGGAAATCTGTGACAGTTGGTACACTGAGACCTGTGAGAACACCTCAGAGAGAGGAAGCAACAAACATGCACTTCCAAATGTAATACTTTGTGTCTACAATACAGTGTTGCACCGCACGCACACCTCATGTGACTACACACTAGAGGTCGATTTTTGAAGTTTTTAGTGCATGAAAAACAGTCCATATTGTCAGAGGAGTTTAAACTTAGCAAGCAACCTCACTCCGAGTATTGTGAGAGTGACACCGCATGGAGGTCACCATCTGGCTAAATTATGGACACACACAAGTTGAGTAACTGCAATCTGTTTTTCCCCTTGGCTCTGCTCCATAGAGACTCATGCAATCGTTTCAGATTTTCTTCCATTTCCAGGCCGGTTTGGTGGATTCGGAGCTTGTCGTGGTTAAACATTGCGTAATAGTGATGCTCGTTACCCGGAGAGGTTGGAAGGAAATATATGATTTTCTAAAAATGTTACATTACTAGAAACCCGCGCAGCTAACATTAGCAGCAACCGCGCTGATGGAGGCCCCGACCGCATTGCTGGACCCGCTGGAAGGAAGGAAGGAAGGAAGGAAGGAAGGAAGGAAGAACCAGAACCAGGACTGTGCTGGGATAGCAGTCAGACCCTGCTGCAGTAAATTAAGGGTTTTTAGGACTCTGGTGCCTGAAAATACTCCCACTTTCATCCACGGGGATCTTCAAAGCTCTGATTGGACGTCGTCACGGTGATGTCTCCCATTGTTTTGTGGTCTGCTGTTTAAAAGCCTTGAGTTCTGCATTTTGGCCGTCGCCATGTTGGCTTCTTGCAACCAGTGAACGGAAGAGACTATATTTAGACTGCAGTACAGATGCTGTAGATGGCTCTGGTAGCAGTAGTGACCTGTCAATCATAATGTAGCCCCGCCCCCGAAGCATACCCTGCGTTATGCTCTATTTGACTCTGATTGGAACATAAATTACTAAATGAACATCATGCTGTATTGAAGAAGACTTGAAACTAGAGATGGAGACATAACCTCATGTTTACAATGTTTACTGAGGGAATAAATCAGAGAGAAGTAGAGTCATTTGTATAGACTTCTAAACAACCAGAGGAGTCGCCCCCTGATGGACATTAGAAAGAATGCAGGCTTAAGACACTTCAGCATTGGCTTCTCTTTTCAGAACCGGAGGCTGCTGCCTGGTCGAAACCAACATAAAGTCACTTGTAGAAGAATCTTGAGGGAGGAAAAGAACATCCTGAAAGCAGACCCCACTGCTGGTGACTAATAAACCACATGCTGCTATCTGGTCTCCCGTGGCGCTCTGAGCGAGCCAAAAGACGGACAAGCTGGCCGTGATGGTTGATAATAGCCATTTGAAGGCAGATTACTAATGGGGTACGGGCATACGAGTCATAAACCGGACAATAAGGCTCTTGTCGGTGGGGACCGGTTTAGACGCAACACGCTGCTGTACAACGGGGTAAAACACACACACTTCCACATAGACGCGCACACGGACACAGGCTGACGCATCACAACAGCAGGAGTGGGTTAAATCAAAGTGGGCGAGCTAATATCTCCCTCAAACACCCTCACACACACACACACACACACACACACACACCCTCACACACACAGTACAGACACACAATACAGGTTAGTGGGGAGAGGTAAGTGGGTTCATGCGTGGGTGCACAGAGCACACAGACAAAGAACGCAGGAATAGCAACCATGCCCACCGCACGCATATGTGTGTGTGTGTGTGTGTGTGTGTGTGTGTGGCAGATGTCCCTGCTGACTCATCGCTTTGTACGTTCGCCGTTCAGCTTTCACAGATTCCGCCTTTCTCCCCCTCAACACCACGGCCACCTCTTTCTGCTCCTTTCTTTCTTTTCTCTCCTCTTTCATTCCGTCCCTCCCTCGCTCAGCCTCTCCTAAGACACGCCGTCGCCTAGCAACAAAAGCTTTCAGCTCTAAAAATAAAAAAACGGCAGAGTCACGACGGACAAGACGAAAATATGATTCAATTACAGAAACTTGCCAAAAGAGTTTAGGGCTCGGGCGCCGGTCCAGAGCGAGGGAGTGTGATGTCACACACCCCTGTCCTTTAGGAGCACGTTTTCCCAACATCCAGATCTGGTTGAGCCTAAACTCGCTGTACTTTAATACCATGTTGTGTCTGGAGTGCATTCATTCATTCACATTCAGGGTCTCTCTTCTGAAACCGACCCACCGATAGCATCTGAGGTGCATCTGCTACAGCTGGCGGTGAATGGTGGGTGAAGTCTGACGTTTCTTTCAACACATAAGGAGTGTGAGACAGAAGGGGGAGTGGGATGAGGACCGAAGAATAATAAATAAATAAAATGTTATTGTTGTGTACAAACTATCAGAACTAGAAGAAACCTACAATGTTTGAGGATGTCAGACTTCAGACGAGGAGGAAAGCCCTCCAGCCTAAAGTTGCCCATATGTTGCAGGCAGTTCATACCTATAGCTGGTTCTTTTATTATTATCAGGTTCATTCACATTCTGACCAGTGGATTTCATGACTTTTCCATGACTTTAAACCAAATGTCCATGACCAAACATTTAGTGAAATCTGGGTGTAAACAGTAAAAAGTGAATAAATGTAGTATTTAAACTAACAATGAGAATACAAAGCATACAGCAAACCTTAAATGACACAAATGAATGAGACAATAGTTTGATTAAAAGAATAAACATTTATATAGATGCCTGTATGTATGCCTGCTTATATTTTGAGTATCTTTCTTTTAAAAGCATATTCATTATTTCAAACTCAGCGTAAATGAACGACATGAACACATGAATATAACACATTTACATGACTTTTACAACACTTTTGGGATTTAATTTTTTTTCAAGGACTTTTCCAGGCCTGGAAATAACCATTTTAAAATGACTGTAAGAACCCTGTATTATTATTTGTGCACAAGCTGAGACACAAGTCATTCGCTTTCAGGAAGAAATCCTCCTGGAATGAAATCTCTGGACTCATATACATTAGCCTCCCTTATGGATGGTTTTCTGCAAACATAAAACATCGGAAAGAGACGCGGCGATGCTCCTGTGTCAAATCTGCAGCTTCAAAAGGAAATCGGAGACCCGGACAGACTTTAACTAGCATGAAAAAGAAAAACCACATGAAATAGCATACAAATATAATGACCTCTTGAGTGATTTCACGGGCAACCTGGTTATCTTTATCTATCCAGTCACATGGCTTAATTCTTTACTGCAATATATAGAAGCCCTGCACCTGTGTGGAAACAACACCATCATGGTTTGAAGAAGAGAGAACGAAAAACTTATTTTGTGCAGAATAACAGTTGATATGCCATACATCATAGAAAAGAAAAACGCAAGTTACATTCATTTGACAAAAAGATGAAAATAATGGAATTTTTCCAGTTGTCCATTTATTTTCAGGCGGAAAATAAATGGTGCTCTTGGTCTCAGGTGACTCAATCATGTCTTCCAAACAAAACGTTTTTTTCAGGGGAAGGCTTTTTTACCTTTAATTTAGTTGCGAGGTCGTCGGAAAGATGAAAATCTAACGATAATGATGTTTTTACAGCTTCAGGCTAGGATCAACAGTGTAGCTGTGCCGATTGTTTTACAGAAAACAAGCTTTTCAATCCCGCCGGCGGGTTTTGGGGTTCAGAGGGTGAAAGAAAAAAGGATCCCAGGTATTTTTCAAACATAAGACCAACCTGTGAAACTGACACCGCTTTGACAAACTAGAGTGCAAACAGATTGGTCCTTATCAGCAGCCAGGAAAGCGTTAGCGCTGATCAATGCTCGTTTCGCTGCTAATTATATTCCGTCGGCGGCACAAGAGATTTGGATGCAGAGCTACAAGTCAGGGAAAACTGAAGTAGACAAACAAACCCAAAGCCCTTTGTACTATCTGGCGAGCGCTACTCCAGACAGGAAGAATTTCTGATTGTCAGGCGGAGGCGAAACACCATTTCAGGCCTCATTGGAGTCTATATATAGCCAAGAGCAGGGTAGGAAAACTAATTTACTATTAGTCTGCAGTCCCAAGCCACCTGCGTTCTCCTTTCCAAGAGAAACATAGGATCTGTGCGGACGAGGGGGTTTAACGCTAACGTCTGCTTTCCTTAGGGCCGCTGACGTCACCGCAGTTGTAACGGCGCTTAATAACTCGATAGCCATCAGCGGGGTATTGTCCAGAAGACTAAACCCAAAACGGCCTCCTACTCGATGTGCTCTATCCCCGACAACTTTCTTTAACATGCTGTTCCATTTATCCCCCCTGGTTCATTTTTCACCTCCCTTCCTCCTATTCTTCGGTGGTTCTATATTTAGCCGCACCAAAAGGTCGGTGTGTGTCTTTCTGCGTGGTCAGGATTCGGGGGCACGGAGAGTGACTTGCAGAGGCAAGCGGCCAGGCCAAAGGGCTGCCTGACTACTGAAGTGGGCTTTATCAGGGACGGGATCTGCATAACACAGAAAGGCAGGAAATAAATGGGGAGAGAGCAGGAAAAGGGGAATCTCCGCTGGGCGTGTGCAGAGAGTCAAAAACACAAAAACAAATGGAAAACATGATCTGAAAAGGTTCCGACCCGAATCCAACGCAGACAAGTAGGTGTTGGGCGGGGATGTGGAGGCACCACGGCTACATCTGTAGAGACTTTAGCAATGCTACTCATTAGATAACGTTTGGATTTCAATTTGTACCACTGAACTACAAAGGACCCTCTGGACCTTTTGTGTGTGTGTGTGTGTGTGTGTGTGTGTGTGTATATATATATATATATATAAATAATATCTTAGCATATTCTAATAGAAATTCCACTGAGTTTACCTTTTTAAAAAGTCTTATTGTTATCGCTTTCTTTGCTGCTATGTAGCTTCCAACCTCACTTAAGTTTAAGAACTCAAACTTAAAATCTTTACTTACTAAATTTTTCAATAATTCCTGCTGAAATCCTGAACTTTACACAAATTGAATATAATAAAAGCTTGAGATGATAATCTGTGATCGTGCCCGTCTGGGTTTCCCTTCTCGCCGCCCGTCTACAACAGACAATCACACACGGCTTCATGGAGGAGTGCTGAGCCTCAAACTACCATTTAAACAAGCCTCTGCTGCTCATTGGGCTGATCTCATAATTACACTCAAAAGGAGGGAGTTCAGATTCGAGGAGCCGGTGGCTTAGAGCCAGGGAGGAGTCGGAGAGACAGACGGGCCGAGGAGGAAGTCAGGTGGAAGGGAGGAAGAAACAGTGGAGGAGAAGAGCAGGAGGAGATAAAAGAAATCCAGCAGAGAACAAAGGGAGAGGAGGACGGCGTGAGCCCTGACCTCGGTACTCACATGATCCCTCCTCCGTTACATAAGACAGACACAAGGACGGGTTGAGAGAAGAAGACACAAATACAGACAGATGCAAGCGTCTTTCCATATACACAAAATGTCCTAATGCTAGAGATGTGTGTTCGCGTTAGACAGAGTACTGCGAGGCCAAAGTAAAAGCTTCACAGAGAGACGGCAAATGAGGAACTGAGAAGTGCGTGAGGAGACAGACCGGAAGAAAGGCGGCCCGAACACCAACAGCTGGAGCATAAATATGATCGTTCTACAGCGGTCGTAATGCATAACTTTGCTCTATTGGAGCGTGTTGCGTTTTAATGGCTGAAGTCTGAGGCCCTTCAGACTTTACTATGAGCTGAGCTGCCAGGAGACGACTCGTTAGTAATGCCTTGGATTTGTGCAGACAATGAGTAGCGCTGGGTTTGCTGGCAGCCTTGGTTAACGGCACCGGAGCTTCAAGAGGGCCATCAATGCAGCGGCACCGCGTGGCTCCAGATCAGCCGGCTGCTTCTCGGCGGGGATGACGCGGTCGCTCTCCGTCTCTGAGATCCATCGTCCAAAAAGCGATTAACTATCGCGGTTGATAATCATCCAGGCCGATAATCGGTCGAGTAGAAAAAGCTTTTTTTCTTTGAACAATTGCCAAAACTTCAGCGTTTGTCACAGACCCATAATCGTCAGATTCTCATCTTTCTGACGGTCTTTGAACACATCTAGTGTGACAAACGCTTCAGTCGGGAAAATAAACCGGAACCAAGCTTCAAATTGTGATCATCAAACCATTATATTCTACATGACTCATCTAAAATTGTGCGCCAAATAAACCGTGTGACGAAACCAGAACCTGTGAAAAACGATAAAATAGAGCCTCCCTTCTTTTTTTCCACATTCGTAACACTTGAGCATTTTTTTTTTTTTTTTTTAGATGAATAGATTCCATTGTTTGCCAATTTTTGTAAAATAAATCAAACAATTTCAACATGCATTCTTTCATTGTTTATGATTTACGGCTGTTATTGTGCACAAAAGACCTTTTTGAGTTCTCTCTACTTCTAGTCATGATTGTGTTGTTTCCACAGGGGTGCAGAAAAAGAGCCACAGAGTCAAATATGGCCAAAGAAAACGCCCCGAAGCTTTGGGGTTCAGAGGTCGTCAAACTCATGTTTCTGTGGTCACTTTCCCAAATCAATTGAACGTGTGCACCTTTTGTAATCTTCACGGGGACGGATTATCGCTGTGCTGATGAGAAACTAAATAAACAGTCATTGACGGTCTCAGAGCTGAACACTTTTACCTCCTAATCTGCAGCACCGAGCCGAGGTTGGAGGCCCATCTTCCCAGGGAGGGAGGAGCTCGTATAGACGTGCACACACTCGTACTCTGAAACTCGCCCGAGCATGCTTTGCTTTTCAGAAAATGACAACCGCGTAAAACATTCAGCTGTAATGAGCTCCTGGCTACCTGACAGCCTCGCTGGAGATTTTTCTTCCTATAGTCAGGGCAGAATTTGGCTGGAAGACCCTACTCTGTGTGTGTGTCTGTGTGTGTGTGTGTGTGAGAGAGAGAGATAGAGTGGGAAATAGAGACGGACTGGCAAAAGTAAAGACAGAAAAAAGAGTGAGACATGACTACAGTCTCCGTGCAGAAGTGCACTGGGGCAGCGCCGATTTGGTTTACCTGTCCCGCGCGCACGCACCCCTTTTGGGGGTGGAGCCGCTGCTTTAACTCACGTACATCTTCCTTGTAAAGTGTGGATTTAGGACCATTTTGGGGACCAGGGCAAAGCGGTTGTTAGTTTGATAACATTACTGCGTTGACCCACCAGCAACCCTCGCCAGTCTCTATTGTGGAAACGCAGACAACGACGGAGTGAAGGAGCCTTTTAGGTTTTTTACTTTAAATAGTCCCTGGACTAAAAATCCCTGGAGAACTTGTTGGTGGGAAACCCAGCTCTCGTTTCGAGTGAAAAGGAAAGACGAGAATATCTGGGAAGAGGAACTATGACCCAAAGTGAAACTCTGTCATCTTTGAATTTATTTCTGAGTGAGAAGTCAGAGGAGGTGTCCAAAGAAAAGAACAAACCCTGAATTCAGCAAACCATAGATAAACTCTATCCTGACTACAAGTCGACAGAAACTGATGGAGGCCTTTATGAAACTGGAGGGCTTTGCAGAGTGGTGGTGTTGAAGAGACTTCAGAGCACACACACAGAGAGAAGATAAATATCTGCGTATAAATCTGGCTTCTGTGTTGTGGTTTGGTTGCCAGACGACTTTCATTTTCCTTCAGCGAGCGAGCACACACACGCGCACACGCACACACACACGCACACACACACACGAGAATTCGGTGGCTTCAGCTGTCGGGTTGGGCCATGTGAAGGCTGGTTTGCGCGCCGTACGCGACCACATACAAACACACGCGCACGGACGGCACCGCAGCTCAGAATAGGCCCGTCGCTCCAAACCCAGGGAGCCGGTGAGTGACTCATTCTTGTGCTCCCTGCCAATCAACGTTCATCCCCTTCCCCCAAGAATGCTGCTTTCCCTTTCAGCATCTTTCCACACAGACAAAGAGGCTCCACTGTTGATTGCAACTAGTTAATGACAACGCTCGCGTTTTGGGGATGCGACCGTGATGTGACGAAACAGGGAAGGAAAGAAGTAGAATCCATTTTTTTTTTTGCATTAACATGTAAAGTAAACTGTGTCTAAATTCTCCTGAAGTCAAGAAATCTTCGAAGTATGTCAAGAGCAAACATCAGACAGGAATGTGCATATTTGTGCACTGATAAACAATTTTATTCATACTGTGTAGTTTCTGCCTCAGGGGGTTTCACAATCTGTGCAACATTCGACCCGGGATAGCCGAGTAAATATAAACTGAGTCAACATCCCGCTGTGACCAAATGAATGCAGCTCACGTTGGAAACCCTCACTTTTTATGATGACTGACGGGGGGCATTGGTCATGTTATCGCCGACACCCAGTGCGCTTCATACAAGTGTTGATCAATGCTCAAGGACCAATTTGTTGCCGCATCGGTAAGTTATGTCAGGGTTCATACACATTCTGACCAATGGGTTTCATGACTTTAAACCAAATGTCCATGACCAAACATTTAGTGAAATCTGGGTGTAAACAGTAAAAAGTGAGTAAATGTAGTATTTAAACTAACAATGAGAATACAAAGAATACAGTAACCCTTAAATGACAAATGAATGAGACAATAGTTTGATTAAAGAATAAACATTTATATAGATGCCTGTATGTACGCCTGCTTATATTGTGAGCGTCTTTCTTTTAAAAGCATATTAATTATTTCAAACTCAGCGTAAATGAACGTCATGAACACATGAATATAACACATTTACATGACTTTTACTAAACTTTTGGGATTTAATTTTTTTCAAGGACTTTTCCAGGCCTGGAAATAACCATTTTAAAATGCCTTGACTTTTACAGGTTTTCCATGACCGTAAGAACCGTTATGTGCACTTCATTAGTAAAGTCAATTAAAGTGCTATTAATCGTGTGATACCTCTAAATACATGTCAGATTAACGTCTTTTCCACTTTGATTAGACGGACACTCAAACTGGAAGTGGGCCGAAACCCATTTTAGCTCAAACTGCTGCTGAACATCTGCTACCACTAAATAGAAGTGCCTTCTCTTCATTTTCTGCAGAAATCAAAACATGAATATTTGTCGTTTCTGCCAGAACGCTGTGGTTCTGAGCTACCGCCCCACAGCGTCGGCTCAGTGTTGTTGTGCTCCAGCCTCTAGAACAACCACAGTGGCAGCGCCGCGCTCCGGATGACGGTGTCAAATGTGAAACAGGCTTTCGAGGGGCTTTCTACACGTGCGATGTCTGGGTGCGTTAGTCAGCCTTTCCTCATTGGCAGAGCCGCCCCCGCGGTCTTAATTCCTCAGTCTATTGCATTAAAGCTGGATGCTTCAGCCTCCAGACTGAGTGGCTCGCTCCCCGTGTTAAAAACATTAAAGGCGGAGGCACGACGGCGTCACCGCAAGGAGATGGCAGCCCCGAAATGAGCGAGGCCACGCTCGATAGCTGCAGCGAGAGAATTAAGAGTGTGTCTACGGGTGCGCGTTAATGCGAGACAGACGTCGCCCCGTTTCCCCCCCGTGGCCCGTGGGGGGTCTGGAGGGCCCCCTAATAAAACGTGTGCGTGCTGCGAGATGAGCGAGTGAGTGTCAGATGGGACTAACTGACTTTGGCGTTTCAATAAAACAGAGACCCGACTCATTCGTCACTGCCACTGGGTTTCAAACCACCGACCGGGGGGACAGCAAATCTCCTCCTCATGGGGTTAACTAATCAGCAAGGGCGGCGCTTTAAACTTAATTAAGCCAACATGTGAAGTGATCCTCCGTCGTATCCCTCAAGTATACATAAAGCATTTAGATCCCAAAGCTTTTTGAAGAATTCAGCAGCGTTTTTGTGCTGAGGGTGATAAAGAAAAAACCTTTATGACAAGTGGTGGTGCTGATCAAATGGTGCCGTTTCTTATCACTCGTGTCGTTTACGGTCGGCCTTTGAAGCGGCTACAAGACCGACCCGACCCCTGCTTTCCCCGCAACGGCTCTGGCAGCTGTTTGAGGTTATTCTCAACGACACAAGTGTGAACCGATTTTAATAGAGAGACCTCCCAACGTACATCATCAGCACCCCGTTGTGCTCTCTTGGAGATATGACCGGGAATAAATCTAATGTAACTTGGCCTGTTTGGACTGGCAAAATGGTTTTGATCAATGCAGTTGGTCCAGGTTCACACAAAACCAAACACATGACCTTCTGCAACTGGTCAACAAAGTGATGTGACTGATGTTATCCCACTGGAGCCAGAAACAGCCCCCACCCGGTCTTACATCTCCTCATCGACCTGTCCCTGCTTTGATCTGCCCGGAAGTGATATATTACGGGCTGCTGCCTTTCAGCTGGACACTGTGTGTGTGTTTGAGCTGCAGATGTGCGTGTGTGTGTTATAGGGGCAGAAAAGGGTTCACCCAAACATTTGTGCTCGTCTGAACTTAGGTGTGTGTGAGAAGAGGAAGGGCAGAGTGAGTAAGAGAGAGGCTGTGAGTGTGTATGCTGCCCTTATGCACTGTGTGGTTTGGGGTGTAATTAAATAAAAAAAAGAAGAAGAAAGTTTTAGGGCAATTTAGCCTCGAGCTAACTTCACCTAGTTAAGGTATGAAACGCCTTCGAGCACGGAGTCACTTCAAATATAAAACACACCACGCAGCATATAATCACCGAGTCCCAGGACAGGTTGAGACAGAAAAGAACACACAGGGTTCCCAAAAAGACCAGCGACTGGAGCAAACAACAGATAACAGCGAGCGCTGCTGAATCTCTCTCTCTCTCTCTCCCTCTCTCTCTCTCCCTCTCTCTCTCTCCCTCTTTCCCTCCCTCCCTCCCTCCCTCCATTTCCACTCTGAAGGTCCCAGACAAGACAAATTCTTTCTTCGGCTCGTTTTGACTTATTCTAGTCAAAACACAACAACATCATATTGTTTTCATTCGAGGCATTTATACTGCAAAAAAAAAATTACGAAATAAACATGCAGTCCCACACTGAATGGATTAGATCAGCCCGTGTCTTTTATCCACATAAGGGATCGGGCAAGAAGCTGACAGCCAAACTGTGTGAAAATGTAGGCCAATAAAAAAAGGAAATCAAGTGGGATTTGGACATTTATTGTAATGTATTAACAAACTAAATGTATGCTCTCCTCAAAGCCACTAGACTCAATTGACAGAAACAGTTATTTTACATTGGTAAATGCATTTTATTCAAATTTGCACAACAAAATAAAACTCATTATTCCTACAGAAGCTTGGCATTACTAGTGTTAATGATGTCATGCCATCTGATTAGAGCTAGAATGAAAAAATGAGGTCGCACTCCCCTCTTTAAAAAAATACCCAGATATCAATTTTTACTACATAGAGTTTGAACGCACCATCACGTCTATGCAGCCTCTGTTAACGTTAGCTCTGTTATATAGCTGCGTCGCCCATTCGGATGCTAGCAGCTAACGTTAACTAGCTCACACTGATTTGTTGTTCACACCGATACCGATCACCATATCGTCTGTATATATGCTGCACCGGCCACCATGCTGCTTTAACAATATCAAACTAGACTTATGTCACCACAGAAGGGAAAACCAGTGTAAAGGCTAATGTTACATTACATAACACAGGCTGGTAATGAGAAAATGACTTAACAGCTCACAAAATATATTAATATGAATTTTGTGAACTGTATAAATCGGCCATTAATGTACTTAGCGTGAATGAGCTCTGGGCACCTTTTTGTAATTCTAGCAACCATTTAAAATCCAGAGGAGTCATTTTTTAGTTCCCCAACACGTGGGATTCGATGATATGTCATCATATGCCGGGCCAATTTACAGGCACCATGCAGCACTTGGCAGCTTAGGCTGCCAAGTTCATCTGTGCTTTCAAAATCAGCTGGAGGGAAGTGCCCGTTTCATATATGAGAACTATGCCTTGAGCCCACCCAGATGTGTCTTAGCTTTGGATTTAATGACCTTGGAATACAAGCGCACTTTAACGGGTCTTTCCTCGCAGCCACAGTGACTCTTTTACCTCGTGCTTTCTTGTAAAACTCTTTAAGAAACTCTTTTAAGCATGTCATTGTCCAATAAAGCAAGGTACCTCAGCAGGAATCAGATTAAACATTTTGACTTGCGGAGACCTTCGGGCAGCAGTGCTGAATATTGAACGAACCCCAGAAAAGCACCACACAGAAGGTTTAAGTGGCAACATGTCCAATAGAGTAGCTTTGGGGGAAACAGAAAACAAAAACAGTATTTGGAGAAGTACCAAGATTCCTATTTATCGGAATTCAAATCTGCATTTCTGAAAGCTGGACATCGCACGTTTTCAATCGAGCGCTGTGGGCTAAAAAATGCAGGTGCAACGCCAACAAGTGTACTGGGCAGAGAAAGTCTGGGTTGGATCAACTTCGTCCAAACAACCACAAAACACCCAAAATGTTTTCCTCCCTGCAACCTGTTGGCAGCGTGTTCTTCTCTTCCCTCAGTGGCTCTTGAGGTGGTCCCTTTTTTCTTTTTTTAAAAGAAAACACATCCAATTTATTTGACATCATTTTACAACTGGTTTATAAATCAACCGATTTGTTTTGGACTGAAGTCTTTCCACTGGTGTCGTAATGAATTGCTGATGAATGCCACCGTTTTTACAGGACTTTAGTGCGAGTCAACGCTCCCATTTCATTGTAAAAACACATTGTGACCTAGATGTTGCCACCTACTGGCGCTCTCTTAATGGCCAGAACACAACCTGGCAGACTGCAGCTCACCGCCCCTCTGAGCTAAAACAGACTCCCCAAAAAGCTGGCAGTGAGGGGAGCAATGTGGGCGGCATTATGCAGAGCCATCCAGGACCACACCTAGTCTGTCCACTTATCCCTTCTGCAGTGTGTAAACGGCGGGCCCACCTCGACCCGTACGGCCGTTAAAACAACGGCAGACAGACGCGCTCTCCACGAGCCGCGGGCGACAGCCATAACACACGGAGAACCTCTTTCGGTTCAGACTCCAGTCAAAACAGCCACAGAGAAAGCTCAGCCCTACCTCCACACCTTCTGCATCTCAGCCTTGGTTCCATTTAAAAACCTTCACACAAAAGGAGCTCCAAGGGCACAAGAAAAGTCTGTCTGCATTTTTTGTGGCTTTGCGAGCTTCACTCTGACTCAAGTACAGAGCTTTATTCCACATTATCTGTCAAGAAAATCAATTAAACGGCAGATTAAAGTGGGCAAGTTTACTTAAAAGGGATGTTTAAATTGCTGAAGCCAGAAAACGCAGTATCCTGTCCGGTGTGTCAGAGAAATCTGTCCCGCTGCAGAAGCCGTCCTTATCTGCTCGGTGGAGTGAGTCGTCGGTTCCACTTGACCGGCGCCGTCCTTTTCATCGGCCATGCCGGGGGTCGACGGTCACAACACGGATTCACTCCATCGTAAATGCCTACAGATACCAACGCGAGCAGGACGGCAGACCAAGACATTCAAGACGATACGGACCCTCTTTGGCCATAAAAGTGATGCCACGTGGACTTGTTGAGATAAATAAAAAGCACTTCTAAGTATTTGTGCGTTTTTATTTTTTGCTCGATGGGGAAAAACAACGAAACTGTAACTTAGTCTCTGCGGTAATTAATGGTCGACCACTGAGCAGATTGATTAAAAGCACATGTTATTTCCACATTCTTTCAACAGTATTATTAGATTTAAAACAAAAAAAAAGGAGAAGATATTTATTGAGAGAAACCCAGCAAGTCTATGTCAAATCAGACATTCAGCCCCCCAGCATAGCCCGAATGAATGATCCTTTGTTTCATCCGCACATTTCACCATCGCTGTGGCAATCCAGTCGGATCAGGCTCCTTAGATCGAACCGTCAAACCATCGACTACTCTGGGTCACCCTGTGTACTTTCATCATTCCTGCTAATAATACACAATAAAATAGGATTCGGCCAACTAAAGTATCAACAACATAAATGTCAGGTTTTCATTTCAGCCTCTCGAATCAAAGAGCAAGAGCTTCTCCTCTAAACCCAAACACTTCATATAGCTGTTGAGCAAGCCAAGCCGAGAGAAACTCATCGTAGGTGGACAGCAGCCCAATGCACTGCGATAAAGTACAGCCCCGAGATGTACAGATCTTTTGCAATGAGAGTAGGGGGTGCAACAAATCATTTGTTCTCCAGTGGAAAAAAGTTCCCCTCTGCATACTGCCCCACAGCTGAATTGTTCACGTGTAAGCCGTCTATGCGTTTTGTTCAAAGTATTGTTGCACGGTATACCGATACTAAGAAGGTACGATTTTTCATATTTCAAGTATCAATACTTCCTCAAAATAGCTCCCTTAAAACTGCTGCGCTCTTCGTCATGCTGCCTGCATGCATCGAGTGCATGGAGGTGGAGCTCAAGGGGGCGGGGCTTACGGGGGCGGGGCTTCCAGCACACACGCAGCAGCAGCGCTAACAGCGAGTGATGGGGGAAACATGGCCTCGAGTTCAGGAGCTTTTGCCGACCGTCCTCGGCTTGTTGAAAGGGAAAGCCGTCTAACACAGAGACCCGTCTGCAAAACGTGTTTTAAAGCCACACAGACTAAGAGGTAACACAGAACATGGCAAAGCACCTTTCAGGCAGACAGCCCGCACTCTTTTCAAAGAGTTCAACGAACGACGGGTAATGTGATTATTAACATGAAAACCCTAAGCTCACCATATACAGCTTAACAGAGTAGCCTCAGCCTAGTTTGACGACGAACACAATTGATGCAAACTGGTGACATGAGGGTGGACCTTGAGCTAATTATTTGTAGTTTTAGTTAAGGAAAAATAACTAATAATTCCATGAATTGAGATTAAATATGAAGTGAAAATATCAAACTCACTATGCAAGTAAATGAAGCATTGTTTATCCACCCAGTCCCACAGACAGTCAAACAGATACCAACAACACAGACAGAGTTCCCTTCCAGCGGCGTTTGAAAGCCAGCGGAAATATGAGAGAGGCTCAAAAGATGAGAAAAGGTTAAACAGAGAAGTGGCCGAGTTCATCTGTAAATAGTTGTAATAAGCGCATAAACAAGTGTATAATAGTTGCAACAAGTGTGAATATTCACAGTTCTGCCAGACAGCATAGAGACTGGCTGTCTCATTGTTCCCTAGTGTAATTGCATTGTATTGGTGAAAGGTGGTGGCATGTTTTTCATTGTTGTTTTTCAATAAAGGGGAGAAATTACTCTTTAAATTACATGTCCATCTTTAATGTACTCATCCCACATAGCTTTAGTTTTTTTTTTTTCACCTCAAACACACATCTGTAAAATTATGCAACTCTACAATGTCTCATACTTATGGAAATAACTATGTAGTCACCTGGTCAGATACGGACACTAGGCCTACATAGTCTTGTATAATCAATGCTACGATGGCACCATGTAGTTTTCATTAATATCTTTCTGTAGGCTAATACTAATTACAAATACTAATTTGTTAAGAGTTCAAAAAGCTGGGCAGGAACAAGCTGGTAAAAAAGGGAACCATATAGACGTTTTATTTATTACCATTATAGGTAAATATACCAGTATCATATCGACAGTATCGTGCATCGTGGTATTTATGGCAGGTATCGTATCGAAGTCTTAACTGTGGTATCGTGACAACCCTAGTTCAAAGTTATCCTGGCAACATGTAGATGCACAATTATGTATTTGTTTATGAAAAGGGGACAAAGTAGAGTAATTGACTGTCCCACAGTTCGCCACAGTGGAGCAATATTTCATCAGCGGTCGCAGCAGATGGATGTAATGAAAGAAAAGCGCGACATTACAAATTGATGATTCCTTCCTTCGGCAAGGCGCTTCAAACCGTCTGCTCCAAGTGTTCCTGCTGAGAACACGTTAAAATAAACGCCCAAAAAAAGAGCATCTTTGAGACATTTTCAGTGTTTTGCTCAATAAAAACACCTCACATAACCTGTATGAAGGTTTTATACACGTCACATCAGTGACACCCACAATACACAAACTGATGAATAGCACAAAAATTAATCCAACAATTTAAAAAGGACAGGTAGCGATGCAACTCCTCAGTTGATCTAGTCAGACCGTTTCTACATCTGAATAAAAACACGTCTATCAACGCTCACCTCCCAGACTGACGACCTTCCTGTGCTTGTTTGGCCAGCATGTCCCAGCTCGTGCAAGCTGTTGTCTATTCTCTAAGCTTTGCATGGGTCACCGAAGCCACCGTACAAACACACACACACTTCCAGGAAAAGGGGACCGGCGTGACGTCGAGAGGCGATTGTTAGCAACACTGACCTGGGCCGCCGCTTAAAAACAGAGAAAAGCTGACGTCGCTCTGCGGCCGTACTTTATCCAGGGTCCGCTTGCCCCAGGGCTCGGCTCGGTAGTAATTTAGGAATGCGATCGGGTCAACCTTTTGCTTTGACCTGTTCGCTCGCAGTAACCACATCATGGGAGGGGAAACCAGGGAAAGTGGTGCATCCTGTGAGGAACACTGGTATTTAGGGGCTTTTTTGGGGGGGCTGTGGTGTTTTCCTCCTTAATGGAATCTGTCATGATTTATGATCTATTGGAGGGACCTGAAACCAGCATGTTAATGGTCTGACCGGACCTGCAAACAAAGTGAGTCCCAAGATCTGATTGTAGTTATTCTCATTTAAAATACAACAGTATTAGCGCGCTCTCTCTCTCTCTCTCTCTCTCTCTCTCTCTAAGACTGTACCATGTTTACCATTATGAGACATGAAACTAACTCATAGCCCTAATAAAGTTACCGCCAGCAAAATGCCTCCACTAATTACAGCCATGCTCTACTTTATAACAGGTAGTTATGTCAAAGCAAGCTACTAATACTCCTTTTTGGAACTTACTTCCACTAATTGCATTTCATTTTGCAAGTGACCACGACCTGGGGGTCCTCAGGGGCGGATTTAGTGATTTGGGATTCCAGATCATATTTTAATTATTGAGTCAAATCTGAATCTACAACATAACCAGTAACACTTTTATGTCAGGTAGACAAAGTAGTACAATGAATTCCTCTGAAGTAGACGTACACAGTAAGTAGTATAAAGTTGAGTTACATCTTTTTAAGTGCATATTTTGGAATAGTAACAATGAAATATTTTCCACATATAACAATTATATTAAGTTAATGGCTGTTTATGGCCTCTGGTGTTTCAGACCGTGAGTATGGGACTATGTCATGGCAGGTGTGTTTCTGAGGACCAAAGGAAGCTCAGTGGAGTGTTAAGTTGTTCGTATGAGCGGTTCCTCAAGCAAGTGGCAACACCACAGGCCGAGCGTTCTGCTCGTCTTCAACAGGCCCTGCACTCGTCTTCACTTAATCACGGAGAAGACCGGGTGTCCTGAAACAGAGACTGCACAACCACATCCCTGAACACTGAAGTCGCCGGCAATTGTGCCGCCGCCGCTGTACTGGCATCATTCAGTATAATGGTGAGACGGCAACGCAACAGAGTCCTTCCCAAAGGAAACTAACAGCGTCAGTCCTTTACCAAAACACGCCTGTGGTTCATTAGCTTTTGGTCTAACCGGTGTAATTTGAATATGCATTAAAAAAAAAGACGTCTCGTTGTTCTTCCTGTAATTACAAGAGGCCGACTCAACTTGCCCACAACCAAATGGTCTTCCTCAAAAGGGCAATTTGGTCTCGCTGGTAAAAGTCAAACACTCGCTTTGTTGTGACCACATCAATGTCAGGTAGAGCTGCACATTGACAAGACATATGGGGTGTGCACGTGTGCGCACACACACACACACACACACACACACACACACACACACACGCACACACACACACACACATAAATATACTCAGTCATAAACAGCAGCCTAGCGCATACCAGACTTAACACCAGCTAATTGCTCATGTATGGCTCCTTTCACTCACACTCTCTCTCTCACACACACACACACACACACACACACACACACACACACACACACACACACACACACACACAATGCAACAAAGCGTGCTGGCTTGCCTGCCGTCTACAGCTGTGACGTCTAACATGTGGCGCAGTGTTGATATAAGGAGTAACACAAGTGGAAAATTGGAGCTGGTGGGGCCAGACTGCTGACTTCCTGATAGGAAGAGTGGAGTGGAGGGTTGACCCATATATACATAAAATAGTCAACAGGCTGCTACACCAAGGGAAACAGACAAAGGGTCTGTGTAGCTCCATGCATAATGTAATGTGGATGCCGATCACGGTTACCCAATGGCATCCTTTGGTATTAACGTGGGCCTTCTTACAAAAACATGTATAAGTAAAATGACACACACCAGTGATGTCATTTAAAATGTTACCCAGCTAAATTTAGAGTGCTTTATTCCCCAGAAATTGAAGGAAGTTGGTATGAATCACAAAACAACTAAAATGGGAACGACTGAAAAAGCCCACAAGCAGGGCCAGCCTTCATTTAACAGGCACAACCAACAACAATTTGAACTATACCAGAAAACAATTTATAAATAGCCAAAGGGGAGCTGTACTCTGCTGGAAGGCACATGGCTAAAACAAGGCCGTCTACTTTTAAAACTAAGTGGAAGTGCAGCATAATCTTAGTCATTAGGCGGGAATACAATGTTCAGACGATTGATAAAGGGCGCGGCGGCATGCTAGTCTCAGTGCTGCGCAAAAAAATGAACTGTCAATTTTGCATATTCGGAACATCCTAAAATGTTATGTGTAAAGATTACGGATAACGCAGGAAAAGAAAAATATTAAAAGCAACTATGTCTAGCATTGAGGGCACGTCGTGGATGTGTACAAGTTCCACGCCTGCAGTGATTTCTGCATGGTGAGCTCTAAAGGTCAAGATTTAGATGGGTCAAGGCATTCAGTTTTACTGTCACATTTTAACAAAATACACCAGCAAACAGCCAAATTTGACCATTTAGACTCATTTCACCACTTTATGATCATTTAAAATTAGTGATTTTCAACCACTGTGCCGTGGCACGTGAGAGATCGTCAGGTGTGCCGTGGGAAAATGTCAAATGTTACTTAATCGGTCGGCAAAAATATTATTTAGTAGCCGCAAATAATGTTCCATTGTTGAGCGTCTGAGCCTGTAATATAGTGGCTGGCCTAGTAATTAAATACTCCTCAATGCCAGTAGGTAGCACAATAATTACCTACCATACATGCTGTATTATCCTGCAATGTGACATTTTGTAATTGTTTTTTTTCGCATTTTTGTTATTGTAGAAAATGTGCCGCAGCTCAAGAAAGGTTGAAAAACACAGATTTAAATGATAGTGAGAACAGCTCGGAAAAGGCGAGCGGCATTTGAAATAGTAGCTTGGAGTCTAAACCCGTCTAAACTACTGAAAGTATCCACCTGGACACAATTCTTATGCATCCACCAATGGGGTCAAACTGGATTACTTGCAAAGAAAACACATAATTTTTGTAAACAAGGGACACACTATGTTTCCTAATTGAATTTTAGAATCTCACACCAAGGACCCCGGCAGCGTGTTATCCAGGATCTCAGATAACCTCGGCTTCAACCTCAAACTTATCAGCGCTTATCCAACCAAACAGTCACTTTCTACCTGGCTCACTGCACAGTGGGGCTGTGATGGAGGGATGAATGGAAGTCTGATTTCCAGCTTGCAAATTAAAACTCCCATGTGAACACGAATCATGAAGAGTGTGTACTTTGCACTGTCACTTCCTGAAAAGAAATAGCTGACAAAACAGCTTCCCCAACAAACTTCATCCACGGAAAAGTAGTGCATCTATTCTCAAAGCAGCCATGACTCTTTCAGCTGGCTTTCTTTTTTTAATCTTCCCTGCAAAATTACATTTTGTTGTTTTTAAATCTGTTATAGTTATTGATCCATTTCCTTCCTTTTCTCCTGTAGATTTGAAGAAAAAAATATATTGTACGTGCACGATATCAACTTTCACTATATCACGAGCTGCTCCATGTGGTGTTGGTTAAAGAATCAATTAAAAAGCGGTTGTTCCACTGAATTGGAGTTTGTCTGACCGGGCACTAAATATTGAATGCAACGCTATGGCATCGGGGTCCGTGACCTTTGACCCCGGCTCTGACCACCACGCTAACTCCACTGTAAAAAGCTCCGCATCGGAGCTTCAAGTTAAATATCGTAGACATAAGTTGTTAAAATGGCATTAATGATTGCGTCGAATCCGCGCTATCTGAAAATAAACTTGTCCGTGAGCTGGGCTCTATTTGTATATATATTTGTACTCTTTCCTAAACAATAACCGGAGGAGCAGACGGATCCACCCGAGCGCCATAACTCTGTCACACTTTCCCGGAGCGCAGAGTTCTGGTCGGCGTGCTAACACAGCTAGCCACCGATGCTAACCGCTGTTGTTTCCACTGGAAGAACAACGGCGGGGTCCGAACAGTTGAAGTCAGTAAAAGCGAGCAGCGTGAACTCACCGGGGTCGGCCGGGGTCTTCATCTCCGCAGGTGACTTCGGCCGCGCGGCTTCCGTCACTTTTCCCGTCGACTCGGAACTTTAGACTCTAGTTAGCTCACGTTTTAGCCGCGTGAGCTAGCGGAGTTAGCAGTGACACCCCACTCCTTCCTCCGGTGTTGTTCTCACAAGTGGCTCGTGAGGGAAAGAACCTGCCCCCCCTCCCCGGAGGTGCGCTCGTTTTTGTGTTGAAAGAGAAAGCGGCGAACTTCACATGCGCGCCCGCGTTTTATCTCGACGCATCAGCGTTTGTTGGAAAAAAGTTTTGTGCCGGAATATTTGCACGCAGCGGCTGATGCCAAAAGTTGCCCCGAGCCTCTGGAGGGAGGGAGGGGGGTTCAGTTGCCCGGGTCTGAATGGCGCAGGTCGGAGTTTGGAGGAGTCGTGCTGGAGCAGCGGAATGCGAGGAGTCTACGCGTTCATCCCGTGTGGCGAGACGTGTCGCGCGGTGGACTCCTGCTCCTCGTCATCATCTTCATCCTCCTCGCCGACAGGCAGAACAGCGGCGCTTCTGAACGGAGCAAAACAAGCGAAGCCAACTCTGTTCTTTCTCTGCCCCTCTCTTTCTTCTGCAGACTTTTTCTTTTTCCACTGCACTCACTTCGTGTTCTCTCAGCCCCCCCTTCTCCTGTCGGGTGTCGTGTTTCGCTCTCCTCCTGCCACACGGGGCCGCCCACGCTGACCTACGGAGGGAGGGAAGGGGTGAGGAACTGAACGCCCACTTGTTGCCAAAGATCGTTTATGGCGCGTGAGTGTGAACATCAAGGAGAAGATAAAGGTGGAAACATTGCTTTTGTATTGTTGCTATATTGTATAGTAGTGTATGTTTAAACAAAAAATACATAAAAACACTCTTGACAAAAGCATTTTGGGGGCTTTAAATTTAATGTAAAAATAAAATAAAGATAATCCTTTTAGTCCCGCAGTGGGAAAATTGCAGGATTACAGCAGCAGTACACACAAGACACACATGATAGATAGATAGATAGATAGATAGATAGATAGATAGATAGATAGATAGATAGATAGATAGATAGATAGATAGATAGATACTTTATTAATCCCCTAGGGGAAATTTGTTGTCGTAGTTGCACCTCACAATTTACAGCTTACAGATACAAATAAACACACAAGATACAATATATAAAAAAGCAACAGGGATGAAAGATATATACAAAATTGAAATGAAGTTATTTAAACCAAACGTGAAAGAAAAGGAAAAGAAAAAGAGAGGAAAAGTGGGAAAAAGACAATAAAATAATAAACATATAGGCAGCCACTGGCACGGCGCCATCTTGCAGAATCAAGTAATATAAATAAACAGTAATAAACACAGTAATAAGAACAGTAAAGAAGAATACATTAGCAATATAACATGGTTTTGTCAGAATCAGGATATTAAATAAACACTATAAATAAATATCAAGGTAAAAACACCAAATGCATGGGAGCCACAGTGTCTAACCACCATTAAAATAAAAGTGTGTTTGGATTGCATTACACATGGAAGAAAACAACTTTGATCAGTCGACCAGATTCAAACCAATTTAAACTATCAGATCTGAACACTTCCACGATGTTTATGTTTATTCTGTATCTTTATCTCAGTTCACTAAAGCCATACAGGAGTTAGATATCATAGAAGATTGAGGAAATCAGCAAATATTCACATTTGAGCGGAGTTTTTGTTTAAACAAATTATGGATTAGCCAAATCGTTTCTGACTTATTTTAGTTTAAGTAGGTTAATGAACACCTTGAGCTGAACGTTTGGGCCGCTTGTCGTGTGTGTGAACAAGTGGAAAACATTGATGCTGGAATAACGGCCCAATCAGTTCAAAAATGTAAATAAGTAAATAAAAGGCTAATTCAATTAATGATGTAAAAAAACACAAAAAAAACACAAATAAAACACACGGTGTATGTAAAGACAGAAAAACACATTTCTGCTGCAGTTATCCGTTCTTAAGACCAGGTCACTTTTTTTATTTATTTATTCCGAGTAACTCATCATCTCAACCGACGATCTTCGATGAGGACCAGCCGCTGCCCGGAGTTACCGCCGCTGCCTCCAGTGCATCCAGTGCACGCGCCAACCGGGGCCCGCGTGCTCCCGGTTGGCGCGTCACGGCGTTGCTGTGGAAACCCGCTGCCGCCGCGGGTGATGAGAGAGGCGCCGTGTTTACCGGTAAACTCCGACGCCGCCATGTGCACGCGGGGAGGAAAGGAAAGGTAAGGTAAGGGCCAATCAACAGGTGTTTTATTTGTTTGTTTTTATCCCGCAGGAACGGACGGTGGCCGGGTGAGACATCCATTCGCTTCTACTATTATTACGAGAGGACGTCGTCTGTAGCTTATCAGGCGCGTAGTCGCATTATGGCCTATCACACACACACACACACACACACACACACACACACACACACACACACACACACACACACACGCACACCTCTTTTCTCCCACACTCCTTTCTCCCTAATGAAGGGCCCTTCAGCACTTGCATCAGATCTGAGGAGGCAGCGGAGAGAGAGAGAGAGAGAGAGAGAGAGAGTTGAAAGAAAGTAGAAGTAATTACTCAAGAGCGTAAACTGGAGAGCAAGGAGCGAGCCGCGCTGAATAGCGCATGCGAAGGAAATGAAGTGGAGGAGAATAAGTGTGGATCGTAGGTAGGTCCTTATTTTCGTATTCTACTTTCCCCTTCTTTCTTACCCAATCAGTCATCACACTTGTTTTCTTTCTCCCGTCCATCCACCCATCCTTCCCTCCTCTGCTCTGCTCATTTACTTTGAGTGGCAGTGTGTGGGAGGTGAAGGCCAGCCGGTGGGTGAAGTATTTCATGAGATTGACACAGACACACACACACACACACACACACACACACACACACACACACACACACACACACACGCAAGGAGAGGCACAATAAGAATACAACAGAAAAAGGGAAAAAACATCTCCTCTTTCTGCTGTCACTCCTTCGCCTCCTCCTCTCCTCCACTTCCTCTCCTCCTTGGCCCCCGTGCATCTCACTCCTACTGCTCTCTCACTCCTACTGCTCTCTCACTCCTCTGCTCTCTCACTCCTCTGCTCTGCGTGGATCCTTCATCCTCCTCAGTTTGGCAACTTCTCCTCCTACTTTCTTTTGGCCTCAGCCTCTCATCTCCTCCTCTGTACCTCACTTCCTCCTCTCCTCACCAGTTGTCCTCCTGCTTGCCTCGCATGATGCTTCGTCAACACCTTCACCACAAATAGTCGACAGCTGTGTGTGTGTGTGTGTGTGTGTGTGTGTGTGTTATGTTTATGATTGATTCATCTATTGATTACAAATCAAAGGAATACAGCTACCCTGGCTCTGTCCACAGGTAATAAAATAGCTCACTCATTAACAAGTTATGTCTCATTTTCTCATATGTCCTTGTTTCCCCCCATTTCTAGTATTTGTGCTAAGCTAAGCTAACCGGCGGCTGGCTTCATGTTGAACACACCTCTATGAGAGTGAATATGAAGTGCATTTCCTAAAATGTCCATTTCATTGTTTAATCATTCAGTAAATAAAAGGTAGAAGAATTTGGCTGCACCAACAGTCCAAAACCCAAATATTTTCAGCTCACTATCAGACTAATAATACAAGCAAATATTCACTGAAGAATTATTACCTTTGAAAATGAAAATCAACTCAAATATTAATAGACCTTTTACCATTAACATATCACAGTTTATTCATACTTTTGCATGTCAATCGTACATGTAAATAACACATTAATAATGGCTGCGTTCCATTTAGCTGCTTCAGTGTATTGTGCATAATGGACCCTGATTAGAACTTAATGGAGTTCTTGTAAATGTTCCCCTGACATTGCAAAAATCCCCAAATGTCTGCTGTGAAAACAGACTAATTGTTTCAACTCTACATTTGTGGGGTTGTCACTTTCCTCCCCTCTCCACGCCGCCGCTGACCTTTTGCTCCAGCCGAGGACGCGTCGGGACAAACACCTGGAGGAAGTGAGGCGTGAAGGAGCCCGTCGTGTCTGGAGGTCAGCGTGTTGACGTCCGTGATACCCGTACCCTCCGCTCTGGGACTGCAAGACCTCCCGACTGAAGTGCAACCAGATTACCAGAAAAGATTTCTAGTGGATAATAATATAATGCAAATTTCTGGTTTACGTCAGAGAGATGTTAGTCTTTCGTAGCCACAGATACGTGGAGCTGAATTAGGCAATAATTAGATATGATTTAAAATCCATCTTCCCACCAAACCTGCATTCATAAAGTAAAAGTGTTGATTCTTTATTGGACATAGCTGTATTGCTAAAGACTCCTCACAACAAGAGAGTTTCTCTGATTCTGTAAGTTTTTTAGGAGCACTAAAGAGGTTGCAGCTGTTTCTTGATGCCAAAACGCTAATTTTCTGCATTGCAGTTCCAGACTGTTTTAAAAATGATTTGACTTGAAAAAGTAATTAGCTTTAATATTCATTAATAAGCCTTTCTAGATAATAATGATGGGATTATATGGTCACCCTTCACATCAAACAAACTGGGGGAAATGTGTCTGGACAAGTATCTTGTTTTGTGTATTTGGCTTTGTCATGTGTAAGATATGAGGCACTGTGTTTATTGCCTTTTTGTGTGTTTCAAAAATCTAAAAAAGAAATACAAATTTGGTTCAATTCCAAAAATGCAACAACAAAACACCCAAAGTGTGACGATGGTGGGAATACTGTGCTCACTAACTTCCCTTCCATCCCATATATTTTAGGCCATGTTCCCTCGCTCACAACACAACAACTTGAAGTCGATCTGTGTCCTCCGGCCGGTTTAAAAGTGGAAATAACAGCTTGTTGATGCAACAGGAGGGCAGACTGTGATGCAGACACCCGGCCGCATGCGAAAGCAACGGACACAAAGGCCCAGCGGGAGCCCTGACGGCCACATACGTGTGAACTGGAGGGGCGATCGGGACGAACTGATCACCAGGGTCGCCATCGGTTCATTACCGAGGTGGTAATGACCATCATCAGCAAACAGGAGCCATTCAAAGCTCCGCTGATTGGTAAACGATGAAGAATGAGAAGAAGTCAAGGATTTAATGAAATTAAAAACGTGTGAACGGTGGTCGTGATAATGCTGTCAGGCTGCTGCTCATTAGATAACTTAAGCTAATACCAATGGGCTGCTTTGACACAGTTTCACTACCTTTATGTCATCGTTAGGTTATTTACCCAAATTAACTTATTTTTAGGACACAACAACTGTCAAAAAGTATATGCCATTTTAAACAGCAAAGGGTACACATTATTTACAATCAGTAAAAACAAATAGTGGTATATGCGTTTTAAAAGAGGTATAAAGTTTCATAACTATTACCATATTTTACAATAACATACTCTTTGATTTTTAGTGTGTTGGGGGGGAAAACACTGAATGTGTGTGTGTGTGTGGGGTGTTTCTGTTCCATTAGCAACGTCCCACATAGAGCTACGGCCACGGCTTTGTTTTTTCTTCTTCTATAGGTTAAGTGTTTTCTATCCGAGGAAATCTGCCGTGTTTATAAAATAGTGAAATCGGCCCGAGGGGGCAAATGGTGCAAACCGAGCCACACCTCAGAGCGGGCGGCGCTCACGCTCAACAACAAAACTGTAATGGGAGAGGCCTTTTCACACCAGCCCATCTGTATGCATAAGAAAACACACACTCTCTCTCTCACGCACACACACACACACACACACACACACACACACAGCAGTTGAGTCAGAACGAGGCCGCTCGTGTCCGTGACAGCAGAACGCGCTCGACTGGCCGGAGGGGGGAAGTTTCTGCCGGTTTCAGAGGGATGAAGACATTTTCCATGTTGTGTTCCTCTGCTCTGCACCATGAGCTTATGTCTGTGGAATAAGGAGGCCCTTGTGTGTGTTTCTGTCTGTCTGTCTGCCCGCTGGCTGGTCACATGACGCATGTCTCTCACACACAAAGCAGCGGGACGTTCTCGGACGTGTTTTAAGAAGATGGAGAAATGGAGGGAAGAGACACGTGGAGAGGTTTTTGTAAAAGAAGGAAAAGACAGAGGTCAGGAGAGGAGAGCTGAGGAGAATCTACCCAGGATCAGTAGAGGGGGAGGGGAGAGAAAGAAAGAAAGGAAGAGAGTGTGAGAGAGAGAGAGAGTGAATGGGCCCTTTGTGATCAAAAGGCTTGTTTATTTTCTTGGCGCTTGAACTCCTCAGGAGCCGCGTTGGGCCTGTCTAGCTGTCTAGCTCCCGTCCTCACGGCCCAGCGACGAGCCCTGAATCACAAAGAGGAGCCGGCTCACGTCGGACCCAACACAGCAGCTGTGAGACACGGGACGGGGAATTTAAAGTGGTTTGAAACGGGAAGGTGACCTCCTGGGCACTTGAATGGCGTCACAATGAGAGAAATTGAGTTTAAACGAGTGCTTCTTGCCGTCTATTTAATTTGACCTTTTTCTGGAGGTATAAAGTATTACTTAAGTATTGTATTAAAATGTGAGGGTTCTTGTGAGTATTTCCATTGTACTGTTCTATACTTCCACACAATTCTAGCAAAATTCTGCTGAACGTGTCAATAAAAATGAATCAATAATAATAACAACATATCCCTGCAGATTCAGACACTGCTACACACTTCTAGTGATTCAGAAATGATTTTTCAGAGGGACTACTTGTTTACAGTTTTGTGATATTGTTCATGTTTTCATATATATATATATATATATATATATATATATATATATATATATATATATATATATATACTTTTAGGAAAGTCCTACTGTGCCTTTGAGTAAAAGTAGCAATATCTCACAGTAAAAGTGCATTAAAAATGACATTCAAGTACAAGAGAAAAGCATGTGTAGGATTTAGGGACATCTAGTGGTGAGGTTGCAGATTGCACCCATCTGAACAGCCCTCCTCCCGTCCCTCTCTTTTCAAGCCCATGTCGTGGCCTTTAGATGATGTAAAAACGTGAAAGGCTCTCTCTAGAATCAGTGTTTGTTTTTGTCCATTCTGGGCTGCCGTAACAACACAGCGCCTGTGTAGATATGAAGGGCTCATTGTAAGCTAACGAAAACACAACAATTCTTAGTTTCAGGTTTTACACAAGCAGTGTAAATGAATATTACATTCCATCTCGGCTAATAATAGCTATATCTATTGCTAATAGCTATTTAGTGGTATATACTTTATAGATACTAGTTATAGGTGTTTCTGTGTTTTAATCTGAAAAGTAAACCGAGTAAAGTAAAATGTATGAAGTAGTTCAAAGTGGAAATACTTAAGCAAAGTAGAGTACTTAAGTAAATGTACTTAACTATTCCACCACTGCAGGCCCTTAAATACTTAATATTAATAATAATAAGTAAGGGTATACATATATATATATATAAAAAATAAATAGGATTTAAGTCGTCCTCTGCTTTCCACATCACACTCCTCATAATGCATACATTATATTAATGGGGACTATGCACCAACCAGAAGCAGTGGCAGAGTTTACAGGACACAAACACTCTCTGTTCCTCTCTCTCTCTCTCTCTCTCTCTCTCTCTCTCTCTCTCTCTCTCTCTCTCTCTCTCTCTCTCTCTCGCTGCCCCCCTCTCTCTCTCTCTCTCCTCCAGCTGGTATTCACACACGTGTAATGGGATTAACACGCTCCTGTGCCGGGGAGGAGAGAGAGGACAGAAACGGGAGGAAAGAGGGGAGGATGAGGCCATGGAAGAAATGGGGGAGGAGGAGAGAGAGAGAGAGAGAGAGAGAGGGGGGGGAGAGAGCGGGGTTCCTGAAAAGGAAAACGAATGTATAGAGAAAGAAAGAGGGGCAGAGCTCTTTCCATTAGCTTGTTATGATGCTACGGGAGGTCACGGGGGACATTTCGGGCTCATTTGAATGTCGGGGTCAGCCAAGACGTGTGTGAATAATCACCCGCTGGTATCTATAATTAGTATAATATACTAGTGGCTGTTTATTCAAGTCAAACTTGAGCAAGCTCATAGGATCGAGGTGTTAGTTAGAAGGGAAGGATAGCAAGAAAACGCGTGATAAGAGGATGCAAATACAGAGTGGAGAGGGTTAAGAATAATAAAGTTATTATATTTAGCTGAGGAGCTGATATTGACTTTCAAGTGCTGTCACTTTTCAACACGTGATCATACAAACCATATCCTATGTGAATCCTCATTTTTTCGTATGTTTTTCTACGAAAGTCTTTTAAAAATAAACTATTTTTATTACTATTTATTCATGTTTTTTCAATTTCTTATTATTTATTCAAAAAATTCTACCTCTTTCTTTAAAAAAAAAAAATATTTGGGCTTTTTGACTCTGTTATGACATGCTGTCATTCCTATATTTTGTCAGTATGTATATATTATTTTGATGTGTGTGTGTGTGTGTGTTTTGTTTGAGCAATCCTGTATCATACCATCTCTCTTGCTCAACATTAAGGTTGGTGCAAGAACAATTCAAATCGCAAAGCCAGGGCCAGTAAAACCCAAAATATATCTCCACTGAGCCGGTGTCTTTGACACCTGAAAATGACCATAACGGACTCCTTTGAAGAGCCTGCTGTTTTTGTGTAGTTTAGCTTCTGGAAAATGTCTATGAGAGATCACTCATTATAGATGTTGTCATTGAGCCGTATTGATGACCCCAGAAGGCCGCAGGGGACAGAACTATGTCCCGCTGCTGGACAGGTAAAGGACAAAGAGGAGACCTTTACCAAAACAACCTGGAAATGCAATTACATTGTTTCCAAAATGACCTGATGAAAGGTGGACGAGGTCAAAGAAGGACTCAAAACAAAGGAGTGAAGGCTCAAGAATCTGTCGGACTGATTACCACTTGAATGTCTTTTGCTCCTTCACGCGATCGTTTTGTCGTTGATGAACCGCCGCAGATCTCCAAGCAACGAAAAGGACGGTCTTCTGCAGCGAGACGACGCAGTCACATGAATAGAGCTTTAAAGTGGAGGAAGAGGAGAGCCGCTGGAGAGGAAGAGGGACTGCAGGGAGGACTGTGATAGTTTTATTTGACCTTTAGTCGCAGCCCTGTGCCAAGTCTGTAATGGAGAGGAGGAGAAGAAGAAGAAGAAGAAGAAGAAGAAGAAGAAGAAGAAGAAGAAGAACATGAGCAAGGGAAAGCGGAGAGGCCGAGCACACAGCTGAGTGATTTGGTGAGTGAAGGAGAGAAGTGTGAGTTGGCAAGAGAGGGCCTGAGAGAGTGGAGCAGCCAGTCAGTCAGACTGGAGGTATGTGTGGAACGGTGACAGTCTATATAGAGCCCGGTGTGTATGTGTTAACAGCCTCCTCTGTCTATCTGTGGAGGAACTCCCTCTTCCTCTTCCTATTGGCACCATGCACCCGCTTCCTCCCATGAAACACTCCCCCGAATACCCAGACCGCTCCGTCAACTCAGTCAATATAGCAACGCAGCAACGCAGGCCCTGTGGCCTGAATGTCAGAGGACATCCGCCAGTCACGTTCCTTCAGTCCAACGCGATGAGGACCTGATCGCACAGAGACGCGGCCGCTTCCTGGTGGGTGCGCTTCAAAAACGGGAAATGGAAACAATGTGCCCCCCGTAGCCTTCATGAAACTTTCACAACATGAGATATGAATCCCCTCTTCCCTCTGACAGCCTGTTGCGTGTCAGTGTTGTGTTCCACCTGTGAAGGCCAATCAGCGTGGTGGTCGGCCATTTTAAAAGGAGGAAGTCAGGGGGCAGTCTTTCTTGATGCACGCTAACACTGTTAGGCTGGAAGGTTTGTGGTGAGAGGTTGAGGGCAGTAGGTGAGTTTGGGCTATCCTGTACATGTGTCTAGAAACATTATGTTATTGGTCGGTGCTCCCTCTGTATCTGTTTTGGTTAATAATTTTTAGAGAAGCTTGAGAAGCCATTTTGTTTTTGTTTCCAGCGGTAGAGAGCTAGGCATAGTTTTGTTTTCTTGATTTCTATTTGTTTGGCACGACCACAAACTGTCCCCAATCTCTCCCACTTGATTTATCCAGCAGTGAATAAATATTGTTTACGAACGTTACGTCTGTTGCCTCTTTAAAGCTGTTGCGTTGACAGTTTGTATTGTGGGTACTGTCCCCCTCCCCCGCTCAACAACCGGATGAACCATTTCAAAGGGCTTATCCTGGATAAATAAATGAGCATATTAACATGATCATGACATTGGAGTCATTTTTCTTCTAATGACAAATCCAAAATTTCCTTTTTTTAGTAAGATCTCTATGATATTTCTCTATATTTCTATGATTGGTTGTTTGGTGCTGGACAGGCAGCAACAGACCGATGAACTATTAATTCCTTAAGAGTAGAATATTTGACTTTGCTTTTATTTCAACCCTATTTCCTCATGTTTATGTGTCGAAGAGACTAATGGAGACAACAGGTTGTGAAGCAGGTCCAGGATTGAAGGAGAGCGCTGCAGACGATAAACAGGCTCCTATGTAGTCCTCAAGGTTGTGTCCACTGACGGGCTCAGATTGTTATTAGAAGTGTCTGACAACATCACGGAAAGAAGCCTACGGAGAAATAAAACCTTTTTCTTTCCACATTCGGCTGATCCGCTCGGTTTGTTATTGTGTATCTCGCTCTGAGTCAGCTCCATTAGTCACTTGGACACAAAAACATGGGAACATGGTTGAAAAAGCAAACAAATACCAAAGCTTCATCAGGGGAGCACAAACATCTTGACTACTGTCAGATCAGAAGTGTCATCAGATATTATGTGTTAGTACCAGCATTCAAATCTTTATGGACCTGAACCAAAAACCCTGACAATTCTTTTTTTTTTTTTTTAAATAGAGAGCTTTTTTATCTACTGCAAATCACTCAAATACTACTGTATTATTATTATTATTAACAGTAGAAATAATACAGCACATAAAAATGGCATAAAAAAAAACAGATGTAATAAAAGCAAGAAACAAGTGCTGAGTATGAACAGTATGGAAATAAGAATATGCCATGAAGCAACAAACATCCCCCTCTATATATATATATATATATATATATATATATATATATATATATATATATATATATATATGACTGTCAAATAATTTTCGGCTTAATGCTTCCTATTCACGGTGCTTCGTCTCCGCTCACACTGTAAATCACTGAGCTGAGGTGCAGCTGACCTGCGTAGTGATGCTAACGGCCCGGTCGCCTCACAGAGCCTCATTCATGTCTTTTTTACAGTCTGTTGACGGCAGAGACAGAAAAGTATGTCAAAGTCGGCAGCAACCGGCTCAGAGAGCCAATGAAAACACCAACGAGGTGCTGAGGTTCTGGTCCGCTGCTGCTCTGGAAGGCTTGGATGGATGCAAAGCGGCCTACTTTCACTATCTCCTGGCTTCCTTTCTCCCTCATCGTCTTCTCCTTCTCTCCTCCCCATTCTGCTCTTCGTCACTCTGTCCTCTTCCCCGGTCTGCTTCCTATTAGACTCGCTGACAAGAAAACCGACGGGAGATCTCCTCCTCCCTGTTTTTATTGTTTGAACACGATGTATATATTCGGGCTGACATGTGTAGTCTACCGTCTCGTGTCCAGGCCCTGCTGTACGTCGACCCTCACACGCGTGTTATACTCGCTGCACTGAGAGGTCCAGGGGACTCGGGCGCAGACTGCTTTTCTTTTTTCTTTGGAGTTTTTCTAAGTGTTTAGTTGGCCAGACATTTCTGTCCCTCTAAACCCTGAAATAAAAACTTAAAAAACTGCCTCACATAGAAGGATTCTGGCGGCTCAGTCCCCCCCTCTGCTCAAAGACCAAGAGAAACTCTATCATTTTCTAGTTATTTGAATTATTGTCTTTTACACTTGGATATATGTGTGATTCATGCTTTTGGCTCTTTGCTTTCCACAGTTTGTAACAGTGAGCGGTCTGTGGTTCAGCCTCCTGCTGAAAGACTCTGACTGACAGACCAGTCAGCTGTCGATGTGATCAAGTGTTTGACCTTTTTTAGACGCAAGACGCCACCCTCTACCCACAAGGGCCATCCTGCCGCCTACAATTATGATGATTTCTACCACTGTTTGCAGTTCTCTCGGGAGAGTGTTGGCTAAGCGACGTCTCCGGTATTAAATATCAAATGCAGGGTTGGGGCAGGGTGGAGTGCGGTGGTGGGCTTGGCTGCGCACAGTCAACGCTCGGATGGCTTTGGATGGAGGCGCGGTGTGTCTGAGTCGGGTTGAGATTGGCCGCCGCTGTGTTTGTGCAGGTCTGGCCGGCCTGAAGGCCTCGGAGTATGCGGAGCGTCCCGCTCCTCTTGGCTGCATGGGAGCGCGATGGCAGCAGACATCACACCGGGCCCGCGACGCGCCTTCCAGCTAGCCGGCCGCAAGCAGCCGGGCCACCTACCGCACGCCGCCGGGCGCCGTTTGTGTTTCTATAGCTACAGAGGGACTTGCCTGCATCACCGCGGTTACCAGGGAAGGTGGGGGCGTTGTGTCTGGGTCGTGGGAGACAGTCGCACGTCAGAGGCAGTTGTGGTGTCGCGTTGGAAAGCGTGCTTCCATTTTAGACACGTGACGTGCGGTTCATGGCTCCATCACCATGACCGGATAGAGGGAGCAGAGACGGGCAGAGGCTCTAGAGAGGGCAGAGGCTCTAGAGAGGGCAGAGGCTCTAGAGAGGGCGGAGGCTCTGTCTGGAGAGGGCGGAGGCTCTGTCTGGAGAGGGCAGAGGCTCTAGAGAGGGCGGAGGCTCTAGAGAGGGCAGAGGCTCTAGAGAGGGCGGAGGCTCTAGAGAGGGCAGAGGCTCTAGAGAGGGCAGAGGCTCTAGAGAGGGCAGAGGCTCTAGAGAGGGCGGAGGCTCTGTCTGGAGAGGGCAGAGGCTCTAGAGAGGGCGGAGGCTCTAGAGAGGGCGGAGGCTCTAGAGAGGGCAGAGGCTCTAGAGAGGGCAGAGGCTCTAGAGAGGGCAGAGGCTCTAGAGAGGGCAGAGGCTCTAGAGAGGGCGGAGGCTCTGTCTGGAGAGGGCAGAGGCTCTAGAGAGGGCAGAGGCTCTAGAGAGGGCAGAGGCTCTAGAGAGGGCGGAGGCTCTAGAGAGGGCAGAGGCTCTAGAGAGGGCGGAGGCTCTGGAGAGGGCGGAGGCTCTGTCTGGAGAGGGCGGAGGCTGCAGGGTTCACGCATGAATATAGAACTTCTGACACGGTGTGGAGCCTTTCAGGGGAATCCAACAGCAGAAATGTCATATGATACTCATACCTATGTTTTCATCCGTGGGTAATCACCTGAAACTAAGAGTCGTGTTTCCGTGAGCTCAGAATGCATGTCGTATGTCATATGTCACGTCTACACAGTGAGTGGGACACTCGTCCGCCATGTTGCTACGGAAGCCCAGAAGGTTTTTGCTGCTCGACATTTATTTGAAGCTGTAGTTTTGTTTCAGATTAAGATTTTACATCAAAAAACATGATAAGATTAAATCAGTCATTCTTTTTTAAATTTGTTTTACCTTGGTTGGAAACCACAGGACTAGTAAAGAAGTTAAAGACAGCTCAAAGGGTCACAGGGTCAAACCAGTACATTTACTATTGATATTAATATTTATACTGAAGCAGGATTCTTACTTTGACTGGTTTTATTGGTGCAGAACAGACAGTTCAAGGGTATCCTTAAACAAATAGAAAACCAATAGTCCAGGCTCATGACAGCATTAAGTGTGAGCTGTTTGTCCGGCAATTTGAATATTTATTAATAATAACTGGTTTGACAACACAGACAGTTTAACTGTTGAGTCAGAATTTACATGTGAAGAGCAGCAAAGGCAACTGGCAGACTGTCTACCAACTGTCTGCTCTTCCTTTGAAAGGCCTCCGGCTCTAAAACCAAAGTGCTCTGCAGAGAGACGTTTCCTCTAATGCTCTGAAGCAAAAACCTGGAAAAAGTCAAATAAGATGTATTTCCTGGAAAACAGTTCTCAGAAGCTGAGCGATCGGGATTTTCCCATTTCCTGCGAGGTACTGGAGAAGAGTAGTAGAGTTTGTACAAAAAGGCATTTTTTTTTAAAATTAGTATTGTATTTGAAAAGTGATCGAAATAACGTGATTCACAAGGTCACACGTGTCATTTTGTTATTTCTGACTGAAACAAAACGATAAGATGGGAAAACATCTACGGTTCTCAAATCCTGACACCAGAAAGCCTGAGCATTGTTATGGAGTATGGAAGGAAGTATTAATTTTACGTAGATCTGAACTACTCAAAGTCTTACATGAGACATGACAGAGAAAGGCCTTGGAAGCAAATTATTTCACTCATAGCGCAGATATTACTCCTATTGATAACTGATGGAAAGGTTAAGAGCTCATATCAATTATAATAAATTAAGACCACGTTTAACCATATATCCAGAGACCAAATAGATATGATCAGGTCTTCATATCTCTTGAAATGATCTCCAGTCTAAAAGGACCGACAACCTGTTCATGCTCCCGTTGAAGTCTGTGATCTTTTTACAGTGAACAGGCGCCATCTAGTGGTGTTCAGCACAAACTGCAGCTCAACGCTGTTCTGTGGAAAAAAAGCAACATTAAAACCACTCTAGTTAAAAACAGTCTCAAAAGGAGAATGAAGAATGGAAACTATAGAAATTAGACTAAGGTTGTGGTTAATTTGTTATTTTTGTCTTGGGTTAAATACTTAATTAACATGTTTAATAATAAAGTATGTGTCTATTGTAGCCACCTTTGTATGAAAGTGGCTACATATAAAAAAATACATTTAATTCAAGAAAACATTGTAATATTAGAATAACAAATCGTATTATTTTTGGCGTCTTATTTTTTATATTTGTATTTTGCTTCTTTTCAAATCGTGTGTTTACTGCTGCTGATACAACAGATATTGGTAAATACATGCTTGTATATGTTTTATTAAGATCAAAGACACGGAAGCTAAAGAGAGAAGGTCTTTGGGCTCATAAATTATAACGACATCACAAAGCCGATTAAGCAAAGTACGAAACTAGTTTTTCTTCCACTCCACATTGCGGTGTGTGTTTCACGGCCGCCTCACACCTGGTATTCCAAACTTCTTTGGGTTTGCCGAAGCGTTTGGCCCGATCACATCTGGCCCGCAGGGCGCGTGAAGGTGCAAACAGAGAGGAACGTTCACGGGCGCAGAGCTACAGAGACAGTTTGTCTCCAGGCAGCAGGAGACGGTTCTCCTGAGGGACCTGTGGGCTCCGACAAGTTAGTTCCCAGAAGAGAGAGTGGGACTGACTGGAACACACACACACACACACACACACACACACACACACACACACACACACACACACACACACACACACACACACACACACACACACACACACAGGGCCACCCAGATCTGAACCACCCAGGACCACGAGCAGCAGCATCGTTACTTCATGGGGTCAGTTCATGTGCTGCACATCATCAGTTCCACACAGAAGCCTCCTATCGGCCTTTTATTCCACCACAGCTGCTAGAACACGTTTCACGTGACTGCTGAAACATCTGAGGTTTAACGACTTTGAGAAGGAGAAGAAAACACAGTGATATTAAAAACTAAAATGACAGCGTTGACTCTTGATTTGAGGCCTCAGAGGAAACCGTGTGTGTGTTTTTCCAGATTACCGGGTTACTGCTGAGAATGGGCACGATCCAGTCGCCTGACTGTGTCAGCGCCCAGTCATTTGTTGGAGAGGGAACTGAGGGACCTAATTTGCACCCTGCGGCTCTCTGTGTGTGTGTGTGTGTGTAGAGTTGGATGCACTCGGTGTGATTTACTGGAGATGGGAGGAGCCGCGGGGGAATTTTTTGGGGTTTGGCAGATGTGTGACTTTACAAAGCATGCAAACCACCCTGGATCCAATCTCATGAAAAAAAGAGCAAGGAGAAGAGGGAGCCGAGGGAGAGGAGGAAGCCTGTAGAAGCCGGGTAAGAAGAGGTAGTTGTTTTTTTTTTGGGGGGGGGGGGGGGGACAACAACTTGGATCTTCTCTCCCTGACCAACGCTGGGGAGGACGGTGGCGCTGCCGGCCAGAAAGAAGTTGTGAATGTGTGCAGGTGCCGCTGGAACTCGTGGAGCTCAACAACACATTAAATATATAATCCCTGTCCCGCTGCAGGCCGCCTGAATCATTCAGGGGTTCCCTCCCATGGCACCCTGCACGTGCACAACTGCCAGCTTGTAAAGCAAAGTGTGCTAAAAATCCTCCCGCCATGTCAGCAACTCTTGACAAACCCAAAGTGAGAGAAACGGTGCAGGGAAAGGTGAGCTGTTTGCTCCTGTAAACTTCTACGACATTACATTTCAGACAGCATTCATTTACTCATTTAAGTTACTTTGCAGATTCAGGTTAACCGAGCACTTCACAGCTGCAACGTAAAAGTGATGAACACATTAATCATAATCGAGCCGCTCTCATCCAGCGTTTGTTCCTACAAAAAAAAACGCGGCGAAATTTGACGATATACCACGAAGTGGTATTATTTGATTTCCCTGTACTAGTTTTGTTTCCTAAACTTAACTAAGTATGTTTGCTTCTTAAACTTAACTTGGGCCTGTTAAGTATAGCTAATCTGAAATGATAAAACATAAATATCATGAGTGATAAGCGAGACAGGAAAGCACAAATACACAGTTTGGTCTCGATAGAATTGAACAAATATAAAAGTTCTGTACTTACACAGACCGGTTTCCTCGCAGCGTCTCTACGGGTCAACGGCTTCTGTCGCTTCAGTCGAGAGTCTGAAGAAAGTTTCTTTGTTTTCATGGTCTAGAGCAGCTTAACATTCCTCTTTATTCACTGCATGGGAAACAGTTTGACTTTGTGTTTGGAGGAAGAAATAGTTTCTGCTTGAACCTCATCAGCCCTAGTCCCCTGATCAGGCTTCTTCAGGTGTTCTGCAGCTCATATGACCTTGATTTGAATACCAGCTCCAATTGTCCTTGATCTCTAAAGAATCAGCAACTCCTTGCCTTTAAAAAAATAAAATACAAAAAATAATATTTATTATTTATTTTCTGCATAAATATGATCAAAAGGAAAGAGTCTGATCAAAAAATTAGTTAAATAGTGAAACGTTATAATCGCTCAGTCATGTTTAGGAGCTAACGGATTTACGTAATAATAAAAATATAACGATCTTTTTTTTTAAATGTAGTCCATTGTTTCTCTTCTCACAAGGGTTTACAGTACTTTAGCCGTTTAACTTTATTAAATCGGACCTGTGGTTGATGATCTAGAAGCGTTTGAGCTTTTTAAAACTCACTTCCTCATTTTCGAAAAATAATTTAAAAAAAAGCTGTGTGAGGTTAAAATGTTTTAAAATCCAAGAAAAAGTATTCAGTCTGTCTTGTGAGAACGTTATTGTCTCGTGACATATTTATAGCAGCATTATACTTATCGCAATATTCTTTTTAACCCAAATCACAATGTGTTGGTTAAAACTTCAGACTTTAACATGAGAGATCACAAAGTTTCTAACCTAGTTTTGAAGCGGCCTACATTTACCCTTGTTTTGTCTCTATTTTTGGTCCAAAACTTATGAGAATGTAGCTGCTAAATGCTCCTCTAAGTTCTGTTTAATTCAACTGTGGAGAAGTACTCAAATCTTTTCCTCAAAGCAGCTTTAAAGCAAATGTATCGAGGGATATTGCCTCCTCATGGCTCTCAAAATGGCGCCGTCGGGACGACAGACTGCGGAAGTGGAGAGAGTCGTCGTGACGTCACCCATTAGTGTGGACTGCGGTTTTGAATCCTCGAGTTCAGCGTTTTGGCCGTCTCCATCTTTGACTTTTGCAAACAGTGAACGGAAGTGAACAGATTTGGACTGGGGAGGAGTGACCTGTCAATCACTTTGGCGCCCCGCCCTAAAGCACACCCTGCTTTAAGGTTTATTTGACTCTAATTGATCACAATTTACTAAATGAACATCATGCTGTATTGAAGAAGACTTGAAACTAGAGATTGAGACATAAACTCATGTTTACAATGTTTACTGAGGGAATAAATCAAGAGAGAAGTAGAGTCATTTATATAGACTTCTATACAACCAGAGGAGTCGCCCCCTGGTGGAAAGTAGATAGAATGCAGTTTTAACACATTTACCCTTGTTTTGTCTCTATTTTTGGTCCAAAACTTATGAGAAAGTAGCTGCTAAATAGACTTCATAGACTTCTATACAATCAGAGGAGTCGTCCTCTGGTGGTCAGGAGATAGAATGCAGCTTTAACACATGAATCATAGACTTCTATACAACCAGAGGAGTCGTCCTCTGGTGGTCAGGAGATAGAATGCAGCTTTAACACATGAATCATAGACTTCTATACAACCAGAGGAGTCGTCCCCTGGTGGTCAAGAGAGAGAATGCAAGTTGAAGGCTCTTCTGCATCGACTTCACTTTTCAGAACCGGTGTTGCCTCCTGGACTGGATGGTGTGACACAGAGTCAGCTGATAATTCTCTGTTGGTTTTTCTTAACTAATAACATATATACATATAACTAGTAAATAACAGAAGTACTAAATGTCAGTGTTTATTTATTAATACTATATAAAACAACTACCTGCAAAACTTTATTCAAAACTCTGTGAACTCTTATCTATTATTGTACTAGAAATGTTGCATCATCTTTTTTGTTTACGGCTTGCTTTTTGTTTTCTATGACATCATATCAAGACAACAAAGAAACAGGAGATGACTTTGGTCTAAATTTGCACTTTATTCCTAACACTTACAGGTTTGTTTCGTCCCCGTTTCCCTGGCCCCCAAAACAACAGGCACACAGATAGCGATGAGTTCAGGGACAGGAGGGAACAGTTTCAAACCCAAACCTTTCCAACAGAATCAGGTTATAGAATCAACTCAGAAAGAGAGAGCCTCGAGGTTTAAAAACAGCATATCGTAAGCATACTTCAAAAGAGGAAAAAAACAGATACTAAAGCTTACAGAGCAGTGTTTGTGTCATCTTTTCTGTTCATCGCCACCATCACCATCATCATTAAAGAATACTTTTGGAGTTTACAGCCATCAGAAAAAAAAACATGGGAGTTGTACAATGCGGAGAAAATAAAATCAAGGTGAGAAGATACAGTGGAGCTCTTTGGTTTTCACTATTGAGGTTTTTTCTTGAGCAGTAAAATCTATCTTTGCTGTCCTCTTAACCTTTGGATTTAAGCTGCATTGTAGAAAAAATAGAAAGGAAAATGTTTCTTTTTATTCTTTTTCCTAAACAAATGAACGACAAAACGGGGCAACCGATATCGACTAAAGTTATTCTCTCTTTTTTTTTTTTTAAGTTGTCAGGTTTTACATTTTATGTTCTCAAGGCCAAAAAAACTGAAAAAAGGTCTTTTATGAGTCACGTTGACTTGGAAAGTTGAACAGAGTAATAAAATTAACATTCACAGCCACAGAAGAACTACAGTAGAAAACTGTCAAGGCCTGAAGTGCTCTTATTGTCTGACAGTGTTTTGATATCAACGACAGGCGCTCGGATGCCTTTTATTTTAGCAGAGACAGTCCCCAACAAGAATCCTGATGTGTATTTACACGTGGAATGAGTGTGAGTGTGTGTGTTGTCGTGTTTGTCGTGTAGCGTCTCACTGTGGTAGTTTTAACTTTGGTATCATTCTCTGTCCACCACAGCCGAGCCGGACTACACAGGCACACAAAGAGCTGCACTGCTGTCGGAGACACAAAATAAATTAAAATCACAATTCTTAAAAATATAAATTTGTATATATTTTTTTACTTTGACATCCGTGCAGTTTTTAAGCTCTGCAGGGGATTTTCTTTTTTCTTTAACAGCCCAGGGGTAAATTAGTATTTTAAGTAAAAAGTTCAAATGTTTTCCTCCGACAGCAGTGATGAATACACACACACACCTTCCGCAAAACACAGCCACCAGGACGTGGTGGTGCATTCTGTGGGTTAAAGCCATAAGAACAACTGAAATCTTTGTTTCTCCATAGTCAAGCTTACTACGGCCAGTTTTACATCCCTCACTCCTGAGTTCAGACAGGTCACGTTTCTTTCTTTACATTTTATTATTACATTTTCTTTTTTACGTCATTAAAGCTTGAATGTCTATTTGGTTTTTTCATTAGAGTATCAGAGGTATGAGTTAAAAGCCCCGGAGGGGAATCAGAAAGCTTTTTAGAGAGCCGACGAGGAGACGTGAACGGAGGAAATGGTGGAGCTAGATTTCATTGTCAGTTTAGTTCTCGTCCCAACGCACCAGACTCGCTATGTGAAACGTCCTGAAGCAGCAGGACCGCGTTGCACGAGCTATTCGTAAAATCCACCCCAGAGTGTGTTTAAGTTCTTAGAAAACCAAGTATTTTAAGTGGTGAATGAATCAGGTTGCACCATAAAAATAAAATGAATAAATGTCTTAGTGATGAAGACTTTAGGCACTGTTAGCATCACAAGCTGTGACATCACAGCCACAAGCAACAGTATTATAAGTCTTATCTTTACACGAAAGGTAACTGCTAATCTTTTGTAAAGCTACGACTTTGTGTTATTGCGTACGTAAAGAAATTGTTTGGAGTATTTATCCGCAATTATGCTAACCAATGTTGTTAAGCTATCCATTCAGTCTGACATTGCTAGCATAGCGTTTTGTAACGAGATGTATCTCTACTGTGTTGTTTTTGTGAAATGTAATTTAAAATCTTCCAGTTTACGTTATTTTTAAGAACACTTTGATCAAGTGTCAGGTCAGCTATGTTGATCATTTGTATATTAGCTCTTTTACTTGTCCATACAAGCTAACGTTAGCGTTGTCAGGTAGTGCTAGCTCTGTAACAGCTGCCTCTGGGAGCTACTGGGTGTAGATCTTTAAGGCGACTTGGATAAATTCAAAAAACATCCTGACCTCAAAATCCAAGTTGGCAGCTCAACAGTGTGTGCGAAATACTGTGTAATGCGGGTATTGGTATTGCTAGCAATGGCTAAACCGGCTACAATGGGCGTCCATCTTGGTTTTCCGACTTCTACTGGAACGCTATCAAGGTCAAGGTAAATGGAACGCAGCACTAGAAACAACTAATCTGAGAATTAGTTTAATTTAGTGATATGTAAACCTCCACTTAGTAAATACTAACAAGGCTACGGTTGAATGAAACGAAGAGCTGGTGCAATGGTAACATATAAGTCTGATCTAAAATGAGAAGCCCAAAGTCTCCTTGAAAAGAGTCTGTGTCATATGTCAGTAAACATCACTGACTGAATATTAAAAAAACAATAACACACACTCCAAGTTCCGGAGCGAGCTAATTTAAAAACAGCATTTTCCTCCGTCACAGCTTCCCTGCTACTTTCTCTCTCTGTCCCAGGTTACAGCAGTCTTTAGGTTTGGTTTTGCTTTGAAACATTCGTTTGGCATCTTCTCTTCTCGATCTCAAGAACCCCCCCACCCCCCCTGCAGATACAAGCCTCACAACAACCCCTGAAAATACTAGTACAAAGATCCAGAAAGACATAAATAGAATCCAATAAATACATAAATAAAGAGTCAACAAATAAAGGTGAGAGACAGACAAGTTAATAAAATACAAACGGACCATCTTCCCCGTCCCCGAAAAAAGCGCACACCTCCCTCGTACAATAAATACAAATATTATTACTTCTTTTTTTTTTCCAACAAAGAGCCTGTGAGAGATAAAGAGTTTTAAAGCTTTTGGTTCTTAAATCCGTCGTCGTCGTTGGTCCTCATCATCAAGAGATAATAGTCCCAGTCTTTTTATACATTAGCAACTAGTAAGAGCAGTTGAACATAGATTATTTTCCCCCTACAAAAAACCTAGAAGAACTAATGGATACATTCCCTCTAACAGTGGACGTGTTTAGCCTTTAATCAGCACCCCCCCTCCCCAATCCCATCCCCATCATCTTTATCAATGGTTGCCTTCACTACCTGTGTGTGTTACATGAAACTCTGTTTTCAACCTGGGCCTTGAGTTCTTCCTCCCATCAAGTGATAATCGCTTACTGCTTCACTGTTAAGTGTATTACAAGCCGATTAACTTGAATAAAACACATTACACTGCATTACAATAATATCATTTTGGGGGAGAAACAAGTGATGTAATGTGAAGGATTTAAAGTATTCTAAGTCTGTGTAAATTGATTTTCATTCAATAATGAAATTAATAGAAACCCGTGGCTGCCTGTTATGTATAAAAGACAACAACAATAACTAAATAATAATAAATGTATGTAATTTCAAACCACCAGTGAAGTCGTTGGATTTTCCTTTGGATGCTCGAAGAGGCCAAAAGAAACTTCTGTTCAAAGATATGAAGCCTGCAGTCCAACCCCAGAGGCTAACCGCTAACATACACAGTGATCTGATTAGATTCAACTAAAAACTCCATTTGTGCATCTTTTTTGGGAACAAAATGGGTTTTAACTTAAAAGACACACTTTGCGTTTCACTTTGTTTTAGGGAGTTTGAATTATAAACTGTCTGTAGAGACGAGTTGGAGACGATACGTTAGATGGGAAGCGGCTCCAGGTTGAAAATGACCAGAGTTGTGCTTTGAGCTTCTAACATTAAGCGGTGTCACTTTTTTTGAGACAGAGAGAATGTGAGAATTTATCTTTATACTGACACACATGCTCTCTTTCACACACACACACACACACACACACACGCACACGCACACGCACACGCACACAGCTGAGCCACTCGTACAACTTGTGCATTGGTTTGGTTGTTCTATTTGGTTTGGTTATATGTCTAAAAAGTTTTGCTTTTGGTTTTTTAGTTTTGGGCTTTTTCGCAACATTTTGGATCAACAAAAAATAAATAAAAAAATGTGTTATTTCCAACCGTAGAGAAAAAGAAAAAAAGGCCAGAGCACAACCGAAGAGACAAGAAGATCCCCCCCCCCACCCCCCCTCCCGACCCCCCCACCCCGCATATTAAGTAGAAAGCAATGAGACAAATCCATACTTCATTAACACACACACTATGAAAAGCAAAAAACAAAAAAAAAAATATATATATATAGATATATATATATATTCTCAAAGTCAGTTTGTTGAGGTTATTCCATATTTTTATCCTCCCGGAAAAAAGAAAGTGAGAACAAAGCCGAGGTCCGCTGGCAGAGAGGGGGAGTGAACCATTTCTGTCTGTCGATACAAGAACGGCAATCACAGCGAAAGACACACAGACAGACGGCCTCACTCCCACTCGTCTCCCCGTCCTCCCCTTTGTTTGTATTTGGTTTCGTTTAACGGTTCAGTCACTCACACATCATAAGTAGCAGTAGTAGTAGCTTTTGGTTTCGGGTTTACTTTTTGGTTATTTGGTCCGCCGCTTCGAGCGCACCTCCTCCTGCTCCTCTTCCTCTTCTTCCTCTGCTCGCTTTGCCCCTGCAGCTTTTTCATACCTTTGGCTTCTGACCGCTTCTTCTCCTCCTCCTCCTCCTCCTCCTCTTCTTCTTCCTCTCCTCTTTTCTTTTTGGCCCTTTGATCTGATCTTTGGAGACAAAGGAGAGGGGCAGATGGGATGGAGGGATGGAGGGCAGGGGTTTGGGGGCAGTAAGGGGAACGCCGGTGCTTCACCTCTTTCTTTAGTTCTTTCATTTTTTTTTGGTTTGGACTTTCTTATGTGTGTGTGTGTGTGTGTGTGTGTGTGTGTGTGTGTGCGTGCATGTGTGTTTTCCCTTTGACTCTGCTGAGGTTTTTTGTCTGGACACTCGTCTCCCGGGCGAATCAAGAGACAGCGCTGCCTGAGGCGATGCTTTGGTATCCCAGAGTGGCGGTCCGGCGGTAGAGGAGCGGCGTGGAGGATGACACGGCGATGGTGCGAGCGCGTTTGGGGCGATGATGAATAAAGGAGAACAAACAATGCTGAATATAATCCCAAGACTGTCCACGTCTGCCCCTGGTGTCCTCTTTGTAGGCAGTAGAAGAAGTGTGTACACTTCAGGTTGAGCAGACGTTGAAGAGAACAATGAGAGCACTGATCATGATAATGGGGATGAAAAACCTGATGGAAATGTTCTATTTCAACAGAAAATTAAGATGAAAATAATCAATAAACATTGTGGCTCTTTAAAAAATACCAGTGTGTTATTTTTTCAAATGAGATTTTCCAACAGGCGCACTTGGTTGTATTCTACTGACGTGCCAGAAGCGTGGCTTTTGCCACATGGTGGGATTGAATGAATACCGGCTCTTAGAAGTTAGTTTTAAACTCCAGTTCATACATATTTGCATCTTACCTGGTGCGATTGTAATTCTAGCAGTAAACCCCACACGTCTGCCACTCCAGGCTGGTTAAAACACTGTCCTAATGTAAGGTACGTTCATCACTGTAAAGCTGTAAAGAGAGAGAGGTAGATATCCTGCATGTGGGGTCAGCTTAAACATTTACATTTGGCGATGAATACAAAATGATAGAAAAATAGATGTTTTGTAAAAATGGGAAATGAGACTAAAGGAAATCCTGAGTGAAATGCAAAATGCTTGGCATGAAGTAGGATGGAGAACTGAACTGAACCTGGACGGATCAGGATGCAAAAGTCTTTTTGAACTAAAGCTTTTCTCGTTTGTCGTCTTTTTTGGTTTTCAGTTTTTGGTATTTGGAGATTTTGGTTTTCATCTTTGTAAGTGTGTGTTTCTCTTCTAGCATCTTTTCTTTGTTGTTGTTTTTTTTTATAATTCGGTTGCAACCCCGTGACCGTCTGAGCTTGTTAAACAAGTCTTTTCTCCTCGCCATACAGTGGGGCTTCTCGTCCCTGCCCTCAGCGAGTCTGTGTCGTCCTCCAGCAGATAAAAAGCATGCTGTTGGTTTTCCCGATGCCAAGCGCAAAAATAAAACAAAAAAACACTTCTCAGTGCCACCTCTCCAGCTGTAGATCACTATTTGGTTTCAAAACCCCCCCACCCTCTCCGCTCTGCAGTTCTTTCTCTCCTCTCCCTCCTCCCTCTCCCCCTGCTTCTTCCCGTCATCCGTCTGTGTATATTTTTGGCTTCAGAAGACGTCAGCGGGGACACAGAGGAAGAGAGAGACGGTATCTGAGACGGATCGGACAGAGAGATGGCTTTGGTTGAAAGGCGAGGTTGTAAATTTAAGATTTTTTTTAAAGCTCCTTTAACTCTTCCTCTTCTTCGTCCTCCTCGTCCACCGCTGATTCTTTGGCTGTCAGTCGGGGGTCACTCGGCCATGGCCCCTCCCAGGGGCGGAGGCGAGGCTTCGCTGAAGGAACAGAAAGAGGCGGGACTTGAACAAGGAGACACGGACTCCTCGGGGCACGAGGACGGGCTCATGAGGTCGCTGGCGCCTGGGGGCGGAGACCGGCAAAATGAGAGCCTCGGGCCACACCCACCGATGCCGCTGATCAGTCCCATGGCGGGCGTGGAGGGCGTCGCCATGGAGCCGGTCACCATGGGGAGGAGGGTGGGGCGGTTGAGGAAGAGGGAGGGGCGGAGGGAGTGTGGCACGGCGGGACACCCGGGCCCACCGAGGAGCATGTGAGCCGCTCCTCCCTCGAGGCCGGAGATGGACATCTGGCCGCTGCTGGCTGCCAGGGCTGGTCAGGTGGGAAGAGAGGAAGAGAGGAAGAGGAGTGCGGACAGAGATGGAGGAAGAGCGAGAAGATGGACAGAGCGATGAGAGGGAAGAGAGGAAACAAAATAATTAAATAAGATGCAAGAAAGTCAAGATGAAGCAGACGGAAAGCAGAAAGTGATGAACACGAGGTGAGAGATGATGAAGAGAGGAAGAAAAAGATTGAGAGCAGAGAAATGCACAGAAACAAGGGACAAAGAATATAGAAGAAGGGGTGAAGAGAAGGATAAGAAACAGGTGGAGTGGATGAAGAAAAGAAGACAAGAAGTAAAGAGTCAGTGAACGCATCAGCAACCAGAGACACAGGTGATCACTAAATGACGGACAGGTGCATGAAGCTGAAAGGCTCAGTTCACCAAACTCAAAACAAAAGAATAGAAGAAGATCCTAAAACCCAAACTGTCTGCATGGCTGAGAGGCCAAGACGTTATCTTTAAGTTGAGTGAACTGAACCTTTACAGATGGGTCTATGGTGATGATGGTGATGATGATGATGATGATGATGATGATGATCATATGTAGTTTGCACATCCCACGAGAGGATGAGATGGATGGAGGCGGACGCTTGTGAACGTGTAAAAAATGAACTTCTGTCTCATCCTGTGGACCGTCTGCACACGGAGCCAAGCGTCGCCACGGTAACCGCTTATTTAAAAATGTCAAACCCGATTGACGACCGGCCTTATCAATAAATCGAGAGAAGAGCGAATTTGTGCGACCATTTCCTGCTAGACCAGCCATTTCAAAGATGTATATATTCATACAAGTTTTTTGAAAGACTTGGTTTTGTTCATGTGTTATTGAAGTTATTGTTATTAAATATTGAATTGAACTGAATGAATGCTAGCCTTTCATATTAGATATTAAATGCTATAAGTAGGCTATAATTATCAGAACAATACGAACCTTCCCAAGGTGTTTATATCTGGATCTGCAGATATAAATGTGGAAAGAAGGACGAAGAAATTCAGCTTTTTTATCTTGTCCGTCAGTCGGAGCTCCGCTGTAACGGAGACTTTTGATGGTGTAGTAGTCAACCTTTTTATCCATTACAGCGCCACGAGTGTAAACATTCATGGTGTGTGTGTGTGTATATGTGTGTGTTTGTGTGTGTGTGTGTGTGTGTGTGTGTGTGTGTGTGTGTGTGTGTGTGTGTGTGTGTGTGGCCCCGAGGGGGATTCAAAGCAGAAAACCCTTTTTTTTTCGCCCGTGTCAACAACTTCATTTCAACCCCCGAAACTCCTCTTTCTTCTCTCCTTCAGCCCGTAACTCTATCAGAGAGCGGCGGTGCCAGAGCTGCAGTTTCCGTAACGCACTGTGTCCTTCTCATCAGAGGAAGGCCGGCTCTGAACCCAGCGGGAGAGAAGGGGAAGGTCTGAATGGGCGCTACAGGGAGATGGATCACATAAGGGATTCAAAGCTGAGCTCGACGGACCTTATTTGTGATGCTTAATTGATTTGGCAGCAGATCGCCTCCTTCCAAAAGCGGCATTAGGAGAGGAGACTAGTTATTTAGCCGACAGGCCCTGGAGTTGAAGGAGGAGGGATTGTGCCTGTTCAACTGTTTACTGTAAGCTGACTTGGCCTCCTAAGCTTTGCCACGAGGGGCTCTTGTCACTTTGTGATAATAGTGGGGCTATTGTATGAGAATCAAATTGAATCTTTCACTATACTGAGCGATTCAACAAGTTTGTGCTGAGGAGGAGGAGGAGGAGGAGGAGGAAGAGGAGGAGGAGGAGCAGCATGCGGCCGGGCTCGCTGTTGGCTACGATCGTCTGAGGCTGCGAGGAAATTCATTTTGAGCAGAATGGATGAGGGGTGAAATGGGAAGAGGTCTTTAGAAATGGAGACTCGCTGGACTGGAGGGACACACACATGCACACGCACACACACACACGCACACGCGCACACACACACACACACACACACACACACACACACACACACACACACACACACACACACACACACACACACACACACCTTGCATGGTAGCCAGGGGGTTGCTGCCAATGAGGGCCTGGTTCATCCCTGTGCTTACTCCCATCATTGTGTTCCTGAAAGGTGGATGGACCGCAAATTCACACACACACCCGCAAACAAATTCACACATGTAGAGAAACGGTCGACAGGTTAACGTATTTAACGGCTTCGGACTCGGATTGTGTTTCGACTGAGGCACCGGCGGCTTCTCCGACTTTTTTGTGCAGCACCTGATGTTTTTCTATCCGTGTCAGAACCGCATACCTTAGCTTGCACACGCGTCTGTGTGTGTGTGTGTGTGTGTGTGTGTGTGTGTGTGTGTGTGTGTGTCGTTAGACATGCAGAATTGCAGTAGAACTGGCGTGGCAGAGATCTGAATGTCTGAATGCCACAGATTCCTTTGTAGCATGCAGCTATGTCTCTGGCTCTGTCAAGTTAACATGTCTTCTTTGCAGGTGGTGGAGTGTTACCACTTAAAACCAACATCACTCCAAATTGTGTAAATAAAGAGAAGAAAAAATAAACACTCTCAAATATAGATATTCATAGACGTAATTAAATGAAATTGCAAACCTGTAAAAACTATTTTTGGTTCATATCATTTCATCATTATTTTTTGTATCATTATACATTTTTTGTGTGCAAAATGTGGATTTTGTAAAATGTCAATATTACAGTAAAAAATAATAATATATATATTAAAAAAAGCTGAATATTCTTTATTTGAGAGCGTTTGATTTTTTAACTTTTGCTCCGACTTTGACTTAACAGACTGTTGGAGACAGGTTGAAGGGTTTAAGGGTAGAAGTGTTGAAGGGTTTAAGGGTTGAAGTGTTGAAGAGTTTAAGGGTTGAAGTGTTGAAGAGTTTAAGGGTAGAAGGGTAGAAGGGTTTAAGGGTAGAAGGGTTTAAGGGTAGAAGGGTTGACGGGTAGATGGGTTTAAGGGTAGAAGGGTTTAAGGGTAGAAGGGTTGACGGGTTTAAGGGTAGAAGTGTTGAAGGGTTGAAGGGTAGAAGGGTAGAAGGGTTTAAGGGTAGAAGGGTTGAAGGGTAGAAGGGTAGAAGGGTAGAAGGGTAGAAGGGTTTAAGGGTAGAAGGGTTGAAGGGTAGAAGGGTAGAAGGGTTTAAGGGTAGAAGGGTTGAAGGGTAGAAGGGTAGAAGGGTTTAAGGGTTTAAGGGTAGAAGGGTTGAAGGGTAGAAGTGTTGAAGGGTAGAAGGGTTGAAGGGTTGAAGGGTTTAAAAGTTTCAGGGTTGAAGGGTTTAAGGGTAGAAGGGTTTAAGGGTTTAAGGGTTGAAGTGTTGAAGGGTTTAAGGGTAGAAGGGTAGAAGTGTTGAAGGATTTAAGAGTAGAAGTGTTGAAGGGTTTAAGAGTAGAAGTGTTGAAGGGTAGAAGGGTAGAAGGGTTGAAGTGTTGAAGGGTTGAAGGGTTTAAAGGTTTTAGGGTTGAAGGGTTTAAGGGTAGAAGGGTTTAAGGGTTTAAGGGTTGAAGTGTTGAAGGGTTTAAGGGTTGAAGGGTAGAAGTGTTGAAGGGTTGAAGGGTAGAAGGGTACAAGGGTTGAAGGGTTGACGGGTAGAAGGGTTTAAGGGTAGAAGGGTTTAAAGGTAGAAGGGTTGAAGGGTAGAAGGGTAGAAGGGTTTAAGGGTAGAAGGGTAGAAGAGTTTAAGGGTAGAAGGGTTTAAGGGTTTAAGGGTTTAAGGGTAGAAGGGTTTAAGGGTAGAAGGGTTGAAGGGTAGAAGGGTTTAAGGGTAGAAGGGTAGAAGGGTTGAAGTGTTGAAGGGTAGAAGGGTTGAAGGGTTCAAAGGTTTCAGGGTAGAAGGGTTTAAGGGTAGAAGGGTTTAAGGGTCTAAGGGTTGAAGGGTAGAATGGTAGAAGGGTTTAAGGGTAGAAGGGTTTAAGGGTTTAAGGGTTGAAGTGTTGAAGGGTTTAAGGGTTGAAGGGTAGAAGGGTTTAAGGGTTTAAGGGTTGAAGGATAGAAGGGTTTAAGGGTTTAAGGGTAGAAGGGTTTAAGGGTAGAAGGGTTGACGGGTAGAAGGGTTTAAGGGTTGAAGGGTAGAAGGGTTTAAGGGTTTAAGGGTAGAAGGGTTTAAGGGTAGAAGGGTTGAGGGGTAGAAGGGTTTAAGGGTTGAAGGGTAGAAGGGTTTAAGGGTTTAAGGGTAGAAGGGTTTAAGGGTAGAAGGGTTGACGGGTAGAAGGGTTTAAGGGTAGAAGGGTTTAAGGGTAGAAGGGTTGAAGGGTAGAAGGGTTTAAGGGTAGAAGGGTTGAAGGGTAGAAGGGTTGAAGTGTTGAAGAGTTTAAGGGTTGAAGTGTTGAAGAGTTTAAGGGTTGAAGTGTTGAAGAGTTTAAGGGTAGAAGGGTAGAAGGGTTTAAGGGTAGAAGGGTTGAAGGGTAGAAGGGTAGAAGGGTAGAAGGGTAGAAGGGTTTAAGGGTAGAAGGGTTGAAGGGTAGAAGGGTAGAAGGGTTTAAGGGTAGAAGGGTTGAAGGGTAGAAGGGTAGAAGGGTTTAAGGGTTTAAGGGTAGAAGGGTTGAAGGGTAGAAGTGTTGAAGGGTAGAAGGGTTGAAGGGTTGAAGGGTTTAAAAGTTTCAGGGTTGAAGGGTTTAAGGGTAGAAGGGTTTAAGGGTTTAAGGGTTGAAGTGTTGAAGGGTTTAAGGGTTGAAGGGTAGAAGTGTTGAAGGATTTAAGAGTAGAAGTGTTGAAGGGTTTAAGAGTAGAAGTGTTGAAGGGTAGAAGGGTAGAAGGGTTGAAGTGTTGAAGGGTTGAAGGGTTTAAAGGTTTCAGGGTTGAAGGGTTTAAGGGTAGAAGGGTTTAAGGGTTTAAGGGTTGAAGTGTTGAAGGGTTTAAGGGTTGAAGGGTAGAAGTGTTGAAGGGTTGAAGGGTAGAAGGGTACAAGGGTTGAAGGGTTGACGGGTAGAAGGGTTTAAGGGTAGAAGGGTTTAAAGGTAGAAGGGTTGAAGGGTAGAAGGGTAGAAGGGTTTAAGGGTAGAAGGGTAGAAGAGTTTAAGGGTAGAAGGGTTTAAGGGTTTAAGGGTAGAAGGGTTTAAGGGTAGAAGGGTTGAAGGGTAGAAGGGTTTAAGGGTAGAAGGGTAGAAGGGTTGAAGTGTTGAAGGGTAGAAGGGTTGAAGGGTTCAAAGGTTTCAGGGTAGAAGGGTTTAAGGGTAGAAGGGTTTAAGGGTCTAAGGGTTGAAGGGTAGAATGGTAGAAGGGTTTAAGGGTAGAAGGGTTTAAGGGTTGAAGTGTTGAAGGGTTTAAGGGTAGAAGGGTTGAAGGGTAGAAGGGTTTAAGGGTTTAAGGGTTGAAGGATAGAAGGGTTTAAGGGTTTAAGGGTAGAAGGGTTTAAGGGTAGAAGGGTTGACGGGTAGAAGGGTTTAAGGGTTGAAGGGTAGAAGGGTTTAAGGGTTTAAGGGTAGAAGGGTTTAAGGGTAGAAGGGTTGAGGGGTAGAAGGGTTTAAGGGTTGAAGGGTAGAAGGGTTTAAGGGTTTAAGGGTAGAAGGGTTTAAGGGTAGAAGGGTTGACGGGTAGAAGGCTTTAAGGGTAGAAGGGTTTAAGGGTTTAAGGGTAGAAGGGTTTAAGGGTAGAAGGGTTGAAGGGTAGAAGGGTTTAAGGGTAGACGGGTTGAAGTGTAGAAGGGTTTAAAGGTTTCAGGGTAGAAGGGTTTAAGGGTAGAAGGGTTTAAGGGTTGAAGGGTAGAATGGTTGAAGGGTAGAAGGGTAGAAGGGTTTAAGGGTAGAAGGGTTGAAGGGTAGAAGGGTAGAAGGGTTTAAGGGTTTAAGGGTAGAAGGGTTGAAGGGTAGAAGGGTTGAAGTGTTGAAGGGTAGAAGGGTTGAAGGGTTTAAAGGTTTCAGGTAGAAGGGTTTAAGGGTAGAAGGGTTTAAGGGTTTAAGGGTTGAAGGGTAGAAGGGTTGAAGGGTAGAAGGGTAGAATGGTAGAAGGGTTTAAGGGTAGAAAGGTTTAAGGGTAGAAGGGTTGAAGGGTAGAAGGGTTTAAGGGTAGAAGGGTTGAAGGGTAGAAGGGTTGAAGTGTTGAAGGGTAGAAGGGTTGAAGGGTTTAAAGGTTTCAGGGTAGAAGGGTTTAAGGGTAGAAGGGTTTAAGGGTTGAAGGGTAGAATGGTTGAAGGGTAGAAGGGTAGAATGGTAGAAGGGTTTAAGGGTAGAAGGGTTTAAGGGTTTAAGGGTTGAAGTGTTGAAGGGTTTAAGGGTAGAAGGGTTGAAGGGTTGAAGGGTAGAAGGGTTTAAGGGTTTAAGGGTTGAAGGATAGAAGGGTTTAAGGGTAGAATGGTTGAAGGGTAGAAGGGTTTAAGGGTAGAAGGGTTTAAGGGTTTAAGGGTAGAAGGGTTGAAGGGTAGAAGGGTTGAAGGGTAGAAGGGTTTAAGGGTAGAAGGATTGAAGTGTTGAAGGGTAGAAGGGTTGAAGGGTTTAAAGGTTTCAGGGTAGAAGGGTTTAAGGGTAGAAGGGTTTAAGGGTTTAAGGGTTGAAGGGTAGAAGGGTTGAAGGGTAGAAGGGTAGAAGGGTTTAAGGGTAGAAGGGTTTAAGGGTTTAAGGGTTGAAGTGTTGAAGGGTTTAAGGGTTGAAGAGTTGAAGGGTAGAAGGGTTTAAGGGTTTAAGGGTTGAAGGATAGAAGGGTTTAAGGGTAGAATGGTTGAAGGGTAGAAGGGTTTAAGGGTAGAAGGGTTTAAGGGTTTAAGGGTAGAAGGGTTGAAGGGTAGAAGGGTTTAAGGGTAGAAGGGTTTAAGGGTTTAAGGGTAGAAGGGTTTAAGGGTTTAAGGGTTGAAGCCGAGCCGCGATGCTACATACTTCATAAAGAAGTGCGTTGCCTGAAGATGTTCGAACTCACCCGGTGTTCAGCCCGTGGGCCCCGAGGCTGGGAGGGGCGGGGCTAGCTGTGCTGTGAGGGGGCGGGGTCACAGAAGAAGAGGTGGAGCCCACCGCGGCGGAGCTGACGGGAGTCATGGGGCAGGATGCTGAAGAGCTGGCGGCTAGAAGGGAAGAGAAGAAGAAGAGCAGTGGGTTTGAGTGACAGCGTTGTTACCAAACAAACCCGTTGGCTCAGGATCTCAACGGTTCTTCATCAGCAGTCAGGATCCCGAGCGTCTTCTTTACCTCCATTCTACTCCATTCCCGGAGAGGGAGCGTCAGCCTCGGCTCAACGGGCCGATACATTTTCCAGCTGTGTCTGTTACCTGTCAGGCCATCTGTCATCTCTGTGAAGCTCGCTGTGGCCTGAGGTCTATAAATCACCAGGACTCGTCGTGACTCATGGCGGTAAACAACTCGAGATGGGACCCGCGCCTCCATGTTGTCGTCAACAAAACATCATGTTTTCTATTTCAAACTCCCTCTCGCGGAAATCATTTTTCTTTAAAGCGACGATTCTTCAGTGTTTCATCAGAAAGAGACGGCTCCGAAAACACAGAAACATCAACTTCTTCCAAACAACGGTTTAATCTTCTCGCTCCGACCTTTAATAATGAATTGATGAGACTCTACACGGGCACAAGAAGTAATTACAGCACTGTGAGTAGGAACAGCACTCAGGACTAACCTATTTATTTATTTATCACTGTAATAAAAATAAAAAAACTGTATAATAACCTCCTTGTACATACATACCTTTGCACATATATATATACCGCAGTATGTACAGTGTTCATATTTCGTACAGTGTTTTTCATTTTTCATATTTCATATTTTATATTTTGTATAGTGTACTCATATTTGATCTCTTTACTTTATTGTGTTTTTTCTTATTTTTATTTCTTCCCAAACGGTTGACTCGGAGAGTCTGGACTGTTGGTCTAGGCACAAATGGCTAAATAAAAACCTTGAACCTTGAGCTCACCAGTTGTGCTGAGGCAGGTGGTGACCTGGGTCAGACCGTGACTCGATATCTGGAGAGGGAGAGAGAGAGAAATCAGGAGATCCTTCCAAACCCATCTGTGAAGCAAAATATCTGGCAGCACCAAAATAAAAACACACAAAAAATTAGAATAGGTAGATTAGGAGTTAGTGGCCGCGGTGGACTGTACCATGTGCGCGCTGTAGCAGGGGGGTTTGTGTGTCAGGCCGGGTGGGGTCTGGCTGGGCAGGGGAGGCGTGGTGCTGCTGGACGGGTTGATGCGTTTCTCCTTCTGCCTGCGGTTGCAGAACCAAACGCGGATCACCTCCTTCTCCATGTTGAGCTGGTCCGCCATGAGCAGGATCTCCTCTGAGTTTGGCTTCGGGGTCTGAGGAGGGAAAGCGTCAGGCGGGTGAGCGGATGCTGAAACCCGCGTGGGCTTCTGTCAGAATAACCAGTGACAACACCTGGGGTTCCTCAAGTGATCCGTCTTTAACAGCATTATGGTGGACAAAGCTTTTATTTCCTCATCATTTGGATTGTGTGACTATATTAGAGTAGACAATAACAAGCAAAGGATATCATTGTTGTTTTGTTTACACTGAGCCTTGCTCTCAGTTATATTTATTAGAGAGAAAATCCGAATGGTCAAAAAAAATCTTGATCGAATTGAAAGTTGGAAGCGGTGCATCTCTGGTGAGCTCGATCCAGAGTGCACCTTTTCACTTGTTGAGTTGTGTGGAAGGAACCAACTTTAAAAGGTTGATCCCCAACCAACAAATCCTACTCATTGAGCCTTTAATGCTGCGGTTGTGATCGATCGTTATATATAACACTGAAAATCATAGCGTGTTTTATGAAAAAAAAATAAAAAAACTGCTGTATTTGGATGCATTGAACACCATAAGTAATATACAATTTAAATATATGGTTTGGTACATGGAGAAATGTAAATGTCCCAGATGTGTGCAAATGTGCCCCAATGCAAATGTTGAAGTCCTCGCCTGAATTTTCTCTGAACTAAACCCTATCTAACTTTGTTCTGCTTCACTTTATCAAAGTCAACCTTTGCAGAGAGAATGTTCACATATTGAGCTGTGATCTGGGTTAGAGAATGTTCACATATTGAGCTGTGATCTGGGTTAGAGAATGTTCACATATTGAGCTATGATCTGGGTTAGAGAATGTTCACATATTGAGCTGTATCTGGGAGAGGTTTGGACCGTACAGCTGCACCATTTCAAAGAAATAATCATCCTGAAAGTGCTTTTTTTCTAGGCGGACCTGAAACCTTTTAATTTTTTTCTGTGTGTCATCTTCATTTACTCGTAACCAGTGACATCTCACATGTGTACCTTTTATTAGAACCAAAATTATTCAAAAGGCCCTAGTGGTTGCAGATATACACCCTTCATTTTTAAAGGGAAAGGGCCTAAAAATAGGCTGGTTTTTAAAGTGTTAAAACCTCTCTGTTTTAAAAGGCTCTTGGGGATTCTTGCTTGACAAGTTGAATTTGTTTTCACTGTTACATTTATTATATCCCTAAAATGAAAGCTAAACCTCCACTCTTAAATCTGCTACCTACACCATTTAATACAATTAATTTATCTACAGTAAACACCTTTTCAGTTAAACATGTAAAATGCATTGAGATGGGATTTTGTGGATCTGTCTCTACGTGCAGATGTGACACACACACTTCCTGTGTTCTCCTACCATGTGGAAGTTGCGCTCTAAGGCCACTCGCACGTTGGTCTCAATGCTGGTGCGTTTCTTCCTGCGGCGGCCGGAGAGACCCTCGATGCCCAGCATGGGGGAGGAGAGAGAGGACGGGCTGGGCAGCATGCTGTCCACGGCCATGATCTCTGTCGGAGGGAACACGTGAGACAGGAAGGGTTGGTTTGCAGTAAAACAACCATCACGGTGGGGATGATTTACGATTTATAGAACTGTTGCTGGCATACAGTTTAGCTGAGTATCCTGTGTGCTGAACGGATTCTCCCTAAACGTCTGCGTTATGGATTATCAAAATGCCACATTATCAAACAAGATGAAATACCTCTTTAGAGAAAGACACATTCAGAGTCTTCATATTCAAGGCAATTTAGAAATAGGAAAAAGGTAATACTAATAAAATGAGTATATCTGCCGGCTCACGACGCAGCGGTGTTAAACGGTGAGGCCTGTGGTGCGTTGAGGTTCATCCAACCTTTTCATGTACATTTATTCTTCATAATCTCAGGAGAATAACCACAAGATTTTTACTTTAATCCTGGAAATAATATGAATAAAGTTTTTTTTTTTCTAATAACAATAATTAGTTCGACCTAATACTCTGTTGTACTGCCAATGGTTGAGTTAATCTAATTTGGGGTCATTTCTAAATCTTTTACGTCATGCAACCTGATGAGCTGGTGTCTCCATGCTCCTGATGACAGTCGCTACGTTCTCCGTGGTTTACCTGCATCACACAGCCACTTCTCCAGCAGCGGCTTGAGCTTGCACATGTTCTTAAAGCTCAGGTTGAGAGCTTCGAACCGGGAGATGGTGGTCTGGCTGAAGTCGTTGCCGTACAGTTTACCCATCGCCACGCCGACGTCCCCCTGGCCGAAAGGACAAGCAAGAGAAGTCAGAAACAGAAGTCAGAAACAGAAGTCAGAAACAGAAGTCCGACTGGCTCCACCTTCCCCTCGTCCCCGTTAAGGTGCTACCTGGGTGAATCCCAGCTTGATGCGCCGTTGTTTGAAGGTGCGGGCGAACTGCTCCAGCTCCTCCAGGTCGCTGGGCTCCTCCCCCATGTGACCCCCGTGACCTCCGGGAGTCAGCGAGGAACCTATGGCGCCGCTGGACGCCGAGGGCGTTCCGACAGACGTCACGACGCCGACGCCGCTGCTGCCGGTGGCAACGAGGGAACCGCCGCCACCGCCGCCGCCGCCGCCGCCGCCGCCGCTTACACCGATCACATCGCCGCTCTTCTCCCTCTGTGACATCAGGACGACAGCAGTGTTGGGAGGTACTGTTGTACTTTTTTCATCTGGTTTTATAGCTTGTGGTTTCGATTTTGTTCACTTTTTTATTTGTATTTTTTCAAGTCAAGTGCTTTGTAATTTATTAATTTAGTTTTGAAAGGTGCAATATTAATACAGTTATTAGTTTTAATACTACACATATTATACAGAGCTGTCAAGGCATTGAAAAACCTTGAATGTATTATTCACTTTCATAAAAAACAATAATTTGGCCCTGGTGCATTGACAAATCATAGAGATTTGATAGGAATCATGCACACAAAAAAGAATCACGTAACAGGAGAAAAACGCAGTGAATCTAATATTCGGATATTGAGTTTAACCCTCGACCCGCCACTAGGTCAGCTGGAGCAGGAGGCAGGAATTTGACCCAGCGTGCTTTTCGTTTACATCCACCGTCTCCGTGCATGAAACACACGGACAAGCAGGGGATGCCCGGCGCCGCGTTTGACACGACTTCATCACGGCCTAATGAAAAGAAATCCATAACGGCCCTTCGGGTGTGTGGGGATGCATTCATGCATCACGTTACGGCAGACTGAGGACGGTGTGAATGCATCGAAGCCTTTTCCAGAAGATACCAGATATGTAACGATGAAGACTACTCTGCTTTCTGCAGGTGGTCTGCAGCTCATGACGGCTGATAGAGGTGAATGTGAGTCTGACGAAAATAACATAATAAGTCCCACTTATGTAGTTTTGAAAGGTCTCTTTTTCTTTTTCTTACTTCCCCTCTCTCTCTCTCTCTCTCTCTCAGTCTTATTGGCAGGACCATAAATTACTGTTTTCTCTTTGAAAGAAAACCACTTCTGACTCGATGACAGTCGTAGTTCCTCTCCACATTGACCAGACTTTAAAACCACATCAATGAAGCGACCAAATGAATAAAACAAAAGCATGGAAGAGCATGGTACTGCTTTTGAACACAAATAAACAAAAGAAACAAAAAACCCTTAATGTGAGGGAATAAAGGACACAAGCGAATGATTCATTATTGTGCGTGCATTCTGAAGTAGTGATGATTATTATGCATAGGCAAGATATCGCCAATAATCTATGCGTTTGATGAACAAAATGAAAACGGTCTTCCATTTCCCTCAGTACGATCTGTACTTTTTTATTTTCTATAAATGTGGATGCCTATTTTTTTTGCAGACAGGTGTCCATTTAGGGCTGCTCTGTCTCTCCCACAGTTCCTCCCGCGAGTCGGCACAGACGCTGCTGTCAGTCATGTCCTACCTGTGCTTGGAGTCCCAGACGAGGTGGACTTGTCAGTAGTCCCCCTGGGCTTTGCTGAGGTAGCTGAATCAGATTTGAAGTCGAGAGCAAACCTGTGACAAGAAGAGCAACCAATCAACGAACAAAACAATCAATCAAATTCATGATTCAATGAATTAACCGGTAGAGCAAACAGGTGAGGAACAAAACATGCAAATGAAGAATGCGTTACTTTGTATTAAAAACTAAAATATTTATTGGAATCTCGGTGGTTTCGATTTTTCATGGGTAGTTCCTGTTCTGTGGCTCAAAGTGCGTATTCTACAGTAATCATCAGCGCTGAAGAAGACCAGCAGGTGAGCTCACCCTGGTGCGACTGCTGCGCCTGTGTGGGCTGAGACAGGAGGAACTGGGCCGGGGACTGGAGAGGATGACCCGGCATCAAGACCAGCTGCTGGAGCTGCAACAGCTGCTGGATGTCCTGCAACAACAGACGCGCATGTTTCCTTCCACAGCGCAGAGAAAAGGTAAAAAGCTACACAGTGTTCATGGGAGCGCTGGAGGTTCATACCTGGGCCGTGAGCTGGATTGGCTGCGACAGGGCTAGCTGCGGTGGAGGCGTGACTTGGACAGTTTGTTCCTGTTTGATTTGCTGCTGTTGCTGCTGCTGGGATTGCGACTGGTTCTGCTGTTGCTGTGCGGCGGCGTGGGCGGCGTGCGCGGCGTGGGCTGCGTGGGCTGCATGGGCGGCGTTGGACTGCTGAACAGCGGCCGCCAGGAGCTGAGCCTGGGCCTGTTGGAGGAGCAGCTGCTGCTGGGCCGGGAGGAGAGCAGCAAGCTGTGGGGGGGGGGGGGGGGGCAGGGGGATGAAGAGGAGGAGGGAATGAAACGAGATGAAGATGTAGGGACGCAGGAAGGGGATGTGAAGGACGGGGCGAGGGATGACGACAAAATGACGAGAGAGCGGCGAAGGAAGGAGGAAGTGGATCGGGACGTGAGTGGACACAGAAAGGACAGTCAGGAGAGAGAACAGAGCGGCGGCGGCTAAACATTCCAGGAATAGAGGTGTGGGCGAATCTGTTAGCGGAGAGCAAAAGCATGCGAGAAGACAAGCGAGAAAAGCCAATTCACTTAACGTACAGAATATTTAGCTCAGGTATTTCTCCTCCTACAACACATGGTTTTCATGTCCTTCAGGTATGTAGTTTTACCCATTTGCTTCCTGCGAGCAAAAGGTTTTTACGACATTCCTCTGAGCGTGACATTATGAACTGAATACCAGCGTCGTTCATATGAATGCTGCTTATTTCATTCATGGAGCATTTAACTCAACTGCCTCCACACCGGAGAAAGTAATACAAGGCAAAGAAGAGCAGAGAGAAGACTTTGAGTTGAGGGAGAAGAACTGATTTTCTTTCAGTTTGTGATGAAAGAAAGTGACTGAAAAGATCCAACAGTTCTGATTCTGTAGATAACGCCACATTCTTTTGTACAAATGTTGCTACATTTCCAAATCAGTTTCAGTCAAAGTCAAAAAGAACCGTCCAGCTTTGAAATCTGTTAAGACGTTCGCCATGTTGGACCAGCGTGGTCAACTCTTTTCCACGTGGTAATTTCATTATAGAAGAAAAGAAACTGTGTGTGTGTTGACTCACCCCAGCTAGCTGACTGCCAGCCAGCATCAGCTGTGTGTGGTGGTGTTGCTGCTGTTGCTGCTGTTGCTGCTGCTGCTGCTGCTGTTGCTGCTGTTGCTGCTGCTGCTGTTGCTGCTGCTGCTGTTGCTGCTGCTGTTGCTGTTTCTGCTGCTGTTGCTGCTGTTGCAGTTGCTGCTGTTGCTGGGAGGGAGGAGCAGGTGGGACGGGGGTGTGGGGCATCTCAGAGCTCTCCTCGCTCTTTCCCTAAAGAAGATCACAGAGGCACAATTTCTTTCAGCAACGTCGTCTGGAGCAGACAAAGGTTTTCTACGTTCATTGTAAACTCAAATGATGCTGAACCTGCACGAAAATCAAACGGCTGAATAGTTAAATGCAAAAATCCTTTTGAGGATCCTGCAAATCTGATGGTAAACCGATTCATCTTCTAAAATCACAGGTGCACGGAGACCAGAAGCTGGTGTAACACCTACTCTTGGTTGCCATTCTCTGCTATGGTTCTGACCCCGCTCTCTGCGCTGTGCGCTGTCGCACAAAACACGAACCTTGGACAGAAACCAGACTTTCAGATGATGAACCAGTTTGGCACCCACTCTCACAAATGTCCCGTAACACCAGGGAACAGGTTTCTCAGAATGCGGAGGCGTTCCCGGCATTGTGCAAGGGAAGAGAAAAAAACACACAAAGAAAAAAAAACAGTGTACGATAATTCATCGTTTGACCCGTATTGCGGCTCACTGCTGATTCACGGGTTCAAGTGTTCGTCCCGTCCAGACGGGCGACTCAATCCTCCTCGTTTTACCGAGGTGTCAGGAACGCCGCTGACCTCCGACCTCCGGCTGTCGTTACCCATCCATCACCTGCCGCACTGTGCTGCAGCTCTACCTGTCCATCACTCACTGTCACCTCGTTCACATCCTTCAGGGCTTTCCACACTTTTCCAGGACTACCGACTTTTGTTGTTGTTGTTGCAATCTCTAATAGTTATGGCTATGTTCATATTCTCTTCAAACTACAGGCTCAGACAATACATTGTCCTTAAATATTGAATGTACACTTGCTATTCAAACATAATGTCAGCTAGGACTCTTGTCTTCTCAGTAAAGACGGCTGGAGACAAAGTTTGTATTATTAGCGCTGCCTACAAGAATGCCACCTCGGGCACAAAAGTCATTAAACACACCACAGATGCCTTCATGGCCACACGACTACTCGCTCACACACACCTGCATGATCACACCAGGCGGAAACCACCGGTACTGAAAAGAGAAGCCAATGCAGAAGTGTCTGAAAGCTGCATTCTCTCTCCTGACCACCAGGGGGCGACTCCTCTGGTTGTATAGAAGTCTATATAAATGACTCTACTTCTCTTGATTTATTCCCTCAGTAAACACTGTAAACATGAGTTTATGTCTCAATCTCTAGTTTCAAGTCTTCTTCAATACAGCATGATGTTCATTTAGTACATTATGGTAATTTAGAGTCAAACAGACCATAAAGAGGGGGATGCTTTAGGGCGCCCCTGTACTTTGCGCCCCCTCTCGTGTCACTTCTGGTTTCAAAACAACAAGTTGGTCGACAACCAACAACCAAGATGGCGACGGACAAAATACAGAACGACCTCCACTTCTGAAATACTGTCTATTGTATCTTTTGTAGGAAACGGATATAAAACAGAATCACTCATCTCTTAATGCCGTGTACACACACACACACAGACACACACACACTCCACACACACACACACACACAGACACACACACACACACACACTGCCTCACCTTGCTGCCAGCCGGTGTGGGAGAGACGCTGAAGGGGCTTGTTTTCATCGGCTGGACCTGCAACAGCAACACACACACACACACACACACACACACACACACACACACACACACACACACACACACACACACACACACACACACACACACACACACACACACACACATTATTACAAATACAATCACGCAGATTCACAACAGCATCAGGTGAAGCCCCGCCCCTTTAATCTGGGTCAGCAAGCTCCCGAGGGACTCACAGGTACAGTTACTGTCACCCTACGGTGGCCTGCGGGGAGCAAATGGGCTCAGACGGCTTATCAGCTACTCAAACATCAACAGCAACAGAAGTGGAGATCCACATGCAACCAAAATGAATTGTTGAGACAGGAGCACAGAGCTCCCAAAGAGGATGTGAGTTCATTTTGTAAAAAAAAAAAAAAAAATTGCTTTCTGTTTGCGAGCGTTATGAAACAACACCATTACAAAGTTGACTTTCATATTGCTGTAGCAAGGTTTTTGAGATAGCAGATGGTGGACTACCCACTAAATATCAAACCACTCTGATGAGGGAAGGCAACATGAAATGTTACTGCGAGGATTTGATACAGATAGTTTCTGTGATGGATTCACTTCTATATATATTTCTGATCATTTATAGTCACAATAACCAGTTATTTTATCTGTACTTTGATGCAGTTTCTATTTAATTTAAAAAAGTTTACAAGACTCTGCCATGCTTACTTTATTCATAAAGAGTCCTTTAATGAATGTAGCTAACTATTATATATATGTATAACTAACACATAAATAACAGAACTAACTATGTCGTAAGAATAAAAGAATACAACCAACCTGGTCATCAGGGCTGTTTCTGTTAGAGTCTGAAACACAGAGGGATCGTTTATTAGACAGTGTGTGTGTGTGTGTGTGTGTGTGTGTGTGTGTGTTCACTGGGTCGTAGAAATTGCATGCGACTTTAGTAACGTTCACTTAAAAACACAAAGATAAAACTGATCAGGTTAATTCACGTGTGTCACATAATTGAAACATGATGACTGGACATGTAAATAAAACGTCATTTTTATTTACATCAGTAAATATATGTGTGTGTGTGTGTGTGTGTACCTGAACTGTCCCCTGGATACTCCGCCCCAGGCTTCTCATCCTCTGCTGCTTTAGACATCCTGATATCTGCAAGAAACACACACACACACACACACACACACACACACACACACACACACACACACACACACACACACACACACACACACACACACACACACACACACACACTGGATCAGATATACGGAACACACACAGAGGCTTGTAAGGCGCTGTGGAAGCGATGATGAATGTTGAATAAAATGCACAAAACAACACAGTTTTTATTGCGTACTAATTTGAAATGAACTCCAAACCTTTTTTTAATCATAATGTCGCATAATGTTTGAACAACCAGACAAAAGATCAGTCAGTAAACCTCCAACAGAAAAACATATACTGCTGCCGTTATACATTATAATTGTAAAAAAACATATTTTATTACATATCATCATGTACATCATCAGCGCACCCACTATGAAGACACCCTTACATCCAGTCCACGTATATCCATTCAGGATATATATATATATATATATATATATATATATATATATATATATATATATATATATAATTTGAACTATTTTTATAACTGGTTGGTCACAAATTAATATGGGAGGAATTTTGAATCTACTGACTGAATGGAGTTTTATCATTTTAGTCAAATTTAGGAAAGAAAGTGCACACACACGCACACACACACACACACACACACACACACACACACACACACACACACACACACACACTTTGTCTGCTGCTTGTTCTCTTTCACATTCAGATCCACAAACAAGAGCACAAGCAGCCGCCGCTCTCTGAATGAGACGTCAGTCTGCGGTCTCGCAGGTCAAAGGTCAAGCGAGATCAACGGCGTCAGCACTTCAACAGAATCGGGAGCGAGGTCGGGCGAGACTGCGACAAATACTGTTTGTAGAAGCAGTTGCCGTGCAGGGGCAACGGTTGCTGACCTCGCTCTGGTTCTGGTGACGAAACCCTTTGAGAGCTTGGATGTGTAAAATATAAAAAATACACAAACAAGTTCTGCTAAGTTCCTAAAAAGTTCAGGTTTGGAAGATACTAGACAGTTTTCTACTCTGCTTTTCAACACGTTTTTTATTGCAAACAACCGAGAGAAAACCCTGCTCAGCAAAAAATAAAACCTGACGTGACCAACAAAACGGACGACACCGTAATTTAGCTCTTTGAACGGAGACGTTATCGACCCGCCACGCGTGGGCCGGCCTCCAGGAGCGTCTTCCTAACCGGCCTCGCCGTGCTGCCCATGTGCACCGGCTTCTGGGAACCGGGTAATTGGCAGAAGGCCGAGCGCCGGCAGAGGAAGTGCTGAGCCGAGCGCCGGACATTACTCAGCACTACCTGCCGCTTCTGCCGCCGCCATGTTGGAACCGACCGCTGCTCTTCAACTTCTGTCTGCCTCGTGCTTTTTCAGGACTTTTGCAGAGAAGAAAGAGCTCAAGAAATTTATAAAAATTGCAATTGCTCTGTGTGATTTAGTGGCCGAGGTTCGTGCGCCTGACAGGAGGCCGAGGAAATAATTAAAGTACAGCTGACAAAACCAGAAAACATCCCCTCCTCTTCCTCGCTATAATTACACCTATAGCTTCTGTCCTGCTGCTTCGCTGCCTCCTCCATACCCTATGGAGCACACACACACACACACACACACACACACACACACACACACACACACACACACACACACACACACACACACACACATATTGTGTATGATAAAGGACATGTGAGACAAGAATAAATACTTGAAAACAGCAGAAGTAGAAGAAGAAGAAGAAGAAGAAGAAGAAGAAGAAGAAGAAGAAGAAGAAGAAGAAGAAGAGCTCATTGGAAATGATGTATAAGCCCGGTGTGTGAGTGTGTGGTAATCTTATCATCAGGGTCACAGACAAGTTCAAGGTGTGCTGAGTGGAGGTGGAAAATGGAGGATGGACGGGGATAAAGGCGAGAGAGAGACAAAGAGGAAGAGACGCAGAGAGAACACTTAGAACCTGAGGAAAAGTAGGGGAAGATGAAATTTGAAAAAAAGACAAAAGACGAAGAAGAGAAGGAAGATGAAACAATATTTACACACTGAACAGAGACGCAAACTCCATCACACACTTCTCTTTTTCAGTTCGTCGACTCCATTCGTTTTCCTTCTCTGTATTAGATGTGAACATACGTGGTCATTTCTCTACAATATCAGGTATTGGAAAGGATTTAGCTGATTTGTGTTGTTTTTCATGTGAATGAACATATTGGAAACGTCTGTAAGTCTGAACCTCTTGTCAAGGCTTCAGCTACAATCCAGTTGCATGAATTAAAAAGGGAAATACATTTTTCTTACTGAGGAAACCCTCAGTTCGTAGAGGTGCTGCAGTTACATAATCTAACCAGATGGTGGCAGCACCCTACTGGAAATGTTGAGGAACTTTGTGTGTGTGTGTGTGTGTGTGTGCACCTGTTAGTATTGGTCCTACCATCAGCTATGCACGTGTAGCTGTTACAAAAACATCCACCTGCACAAACGGCAGCTTTCCACTATTTAAAAACACAATTTCACTAAAATGTTGGATCTGTTTAATTTACACGAGGGGTTAAATGTAATACACACACACACACACACACACACACACACACACACACACACACACACACACACACACACCCACACACACACACACGTCATTTTCTTTATCCTCTCATCATATGAAGGTTGGGGGGCAAGTCCCATAAAATAAGATAATTGTATCATCCCCCTCTCCGTCTCTCCCGGCCCTAACCCCTCTGGCCACGGGGCCTTTCCACCCCCACCCGTCCCAACCACCTTGTTTATATACGAACAAATCAAACTCTCTTTTTTTATCTCACGCAGCTGCAAAAGTGTGTCGTCTGATTTTCATAATCTCTACATTTTGGGATTTCAGTGTCAAATTTCCCCTCCGAGTTACAGTGACCAACGCACTCCTCCACCCCGGGGTGACAGACCCCCCCACTGCTCTACTCATCCTATCAGTGCTAATAGCACAGAGAGAGAGAGAGAGAGGGCAGATGATGTATCTGTCTTCTGCGGTTGACATGGCCAGTGTGTGTGTGTGTGTGTGTGTGTGTGTGTGTGTGTGTTAGAGGGGGGTGCAGGGTCACTGTCAGGGAATTAGAAAAAGGGGGAATAAGTGATAAGAGAGAGAGAGAGAGAGAGAGAGAGAGAGAGAGAGAGAGAGAGAGAGAGAGGGGGGTTAGGATGGCTGGAGGGGTCCCAAACTCCCCCCCCGTCCTGGTGCCCACCCACCCCGCCTCGGTCACGCCTGTCAGGGGCCGCTGACAGACGGCGCGTGGGTTTCTGTGTGTGTGTGTGTGTTTGAGGGGAGGGAGTGGGGGCTGTTTGGCGTGTGGAGGTCAGAGGTCAGACACATGGTCTCGACCACCTCGCGCCTCACATTGACACACACACACACACACACACACACAAGCTGCCTGCCTTTCCCACCTGTCCCCTGTCACAATCACTACCAAACACACACACACACACACACACACACACACACACACATACACACACACACACACACACACCCGCACACACACACACACATACACACACACACACACACCCGCACACACACACACACACATACACACACACACACACACACACACCCGCACACACACACACACACACACACCCGCACACACAGACACACACACACACCCGCACACACACACACACACACACATACACACACACACACACACACATACACACACACACACACACACCCGCACACACACACACACACACACACACACACACACACACACACACACACACACACACACACACACACACACACACCCGCACACACACACACACACACACACACACACACACACACACACACACACACACACACACACACACACACACACAATCTGCAACTGCTGTAATGAAGACTTTTCAAATCAGCTGCGAACTGAATAAAAAGTAAAGTAAAAAGGAGCAAAAACATTATATTCACGGCTGCTTACTTGTACCATCGATTATTTGCTTGATTTATCATTTATAATCGTTTAAAAAATGTTAAAAGACATTGAATTGAATTTGTTGCAGCTCTAGTTATGCCAGATATTAGGCAATAAAGAGGAACATTTTTGAAAGTTTCACATTTTATGGTGAAAAAGCTCTCAATGGTTATGATTTGAGCTTCAACTTCAACACAAAAACTACCTTCAAACAAACATGTCAGCAGTTTTAAGAAAGTAATATCAGCGCAAATAAATACAAATTAAAAAAGGGGTTATCACTCATTTCACAGCAGTTTGGTCTTCAGTGTTCAATAAAGTGAATCCAACTTCATTGTTATAAAGTCAGAGATTACATAAAATATGACAAATCTGCAAAAACAAAACAACCGTTGAATCTAACTGAGCAAAGAATGAGGAAAAGTTTCACATTTGCGCCTTTTCCCCTGCTGGTGTTGAAATCAACACGTGAGCGAACGGACGACGTGTCGCGTCCCGTTTTAATGACCTGAAGGCGAGGAGCAGAGGCCGTGTTCTCTGAACACACGCGTCGGGCCGCATTTTAATGAGAACACGTCTGGCTTGAGACGAGCGGAGAACATGTACAGCGGACTGCGGCCGCATTAGGAGACGATGTCGTCCATACGCAATCCTTCAGCGGAGACGTGAGGCTTACAAATGATGTGTTTATTGTACTTCACAGTCGGCTGCCGATGCTGTGGGTTTACCATTAACAGGGTTCACGACTTATTATGTATGTGGTCGAGGAGCATATGCTTTAAATATGTTTCATACTACAAAAGAGACATCATCGAACATATTCACAGTCAAACTTCCGTGCTTAAATCTGTGAAACGGATTTGTGCTCCTGATTTCTCCACAAGGTGAAATACTGGTTAGTTTTCCATCTGCAGAGCTGCAGTCTGCTCCTGGCTCCTCTCGCCTTCACCCCGTGCTGAAAGATGATCCTCTCCATGCGCGGCCCTGGTTTAATGAGTCCTTGCAGCCGGGGAGAGGGAGACACACTGCTGGAGTGATCGCAGTCACTTCCCAACACAAACCCAGTAATGCTGGATTAGTGGCGAGCGTATTTAGCGGGCTGCGCCGCCGTGTGTCAACAGGAAGAAGCAGTGAGCTAGTTCACCTTCACTTCTCCTATCAGCGGCGCTCCTCCTTCACTGTGTCCCTCGCCTCCTTCCTCTCTTTGTCCTCCGCTCTGTCCCTCTTTGATTTATTCGGATCGCTCTCACACTTCCTCAGCTGTATTGCCGCCATCCGGCTTGAGCTTCTCTCTATCCCCCTCCACCCATCTCCCCTCCCTTGCTTCCTGCATTGGCAGCCTCTTCTTGCATCCTCCCCTTCAACACCTTGGGTGGAGATGATTCTCATTAGGGTGGAGCGAGTTGGCCCCTGGAAGCCCACAGGTGAGCTGGTAGCCCGGCTCACCTGTGACACTTGTTGTGGCTTCTTGTCTCGTGAAAATAATGAGTCTTTGCGATGCAAGTAGAAGAGAATACAAACGGAAATATTGTTAAGGTGCTTTCAAAACAACTGTGAGGGTGGAAAGCTGTCCTGTATGCCATATTCTGTGTGTGTTGAGCCGGAGCTACGAACTGAAGGAAATCCTCACATTAGAATTCGTCTGGTCTTAAGTCGAGTGAAGAGTTCCTCCTAATAATCAGCTTCCTGTCTCTCTAACGGGCTTCTTCCACTGCTGCAGGTCTCCCATTATTCTCCAACCCCCCCCCAAAAACACATGATTCCTGACCAACGTGTCTCCTCCTCTCCCTCCGTGTCTTCATCCCTTCATCCCTTCATCCCGTCTTCCTCCTCCTCCCCCCTCTCCTCCAGCAGTGGTCAGCTGCAGCGGTCACGGCACCGCTGGACAGCGCTCCGCAAGCACAGGACACACAGACTCGTTGCCAGGCAACAGCAAAGATCACTGTGTGTGTGTGTGTGTGCGCGCCCGTGTGTCCACTCCGTGTGTGTGCTTGTCCGCTCCTCGCATGTTTGCGTGTGTGCCTGTGAGAGTGTTAATCATTAAGAACCAACGCGTTTGGCTGCCTGTAGCTGTGTGAGGCCGGCAGAGGGCCGCATGCTAATGTCTCCACTCAAGGAGTTTATTTCATTCAGTCATGTGTCCACCGATGAGAAAAAGGGTGAAATTAGCGTCACGTTTCACATTATTTCAGCTGGCAGAGCTAAAAAGGGGTTTGAAGGCATTGGGACGTTTCAGGAGGTTTTCAAGCCGGTTTCATTGTTGCAGTTTTATGTCAATACATGAGGGAAAAACTCTCTTCAGTGTCTTCCACAGAAACACCAACCACTTCCAGGCTGATAATATCTATGTGAGCAAAACACACACACACACACACACACACACAGAAAACCCCATCATTTCCGCACGCCCACGCCGGCTTTGCTAACGCTGATCCGTACGGAGTCGATGCCCATAAGTGACTTGTTTCATGCTTCCATATGCCGTGTGAGGAACGCCGCTTGCGTGAGTTTATGCACAACAGTGTCTTGCGCACACATGCAGTGAGACAGAGAGTCATTACAGGAGCGTGCACGTGCTCGTGCATGCTCACGTGCACGCGAGCGCTTTCCAGAATATGTCTCTAGAGTGTTTATTATATCCGATACAGTACCTCTTTCTCGCACCACATATTTCTGTGCCGATCGATTCTTTTGACTCCCGACAAGACAATAATCGCACCTCCCTCCCTCTCTCCTTCCCTCCACCATTATTACTGCCCTCCCCGAGGAGCGCCGCGCCGGGATGGAGGGATGGAAACCGAGAAATGGAAGGGAGGACCAGGAAGAAGGAGGAAATGGCCAGTGTGTGTTACTTCCTTTTTTCTCCCCCAGAATCGCGCAGATGGAGGGAGAAAATGTGGAGACGGAGACAAGGAAGATGAAGATGAAGACGAGCACATGCTGGAAATTTAGGGGGATTTTTAGGGGGGATAATGGTGGAGGCTGGGAGACATGACAGGGGGGGTTTCAAAGAGAGAATACAAGGGGAGGAAAGAGACAGAACATGGCAGGGGGAGTGATGGGACAGTAGGGAGGCATGAGAGGGAGGGAGGAAAAACAAATGAGGAGAGAAGATGAAAAAATACACTCGCAAATGACAAACAGGCAACAACAACAACAAGGAGAAAAAGTAGGAATCCGGGGATAATGGCTGAAGGTGGGAAAAAAATAACGAGGTCTGGTGAAAAAGGGAATTTGAGGGTATAAAATCAACCCACCCCCAAAATGAAAAAGGAAGGTAAGGGGAGATAGGAAGAGCAGAGTTAGTGAATGGGTGAGTAGGGGTGCATGAGCAAAAAAAAGAGGCACGCTAATTTAGAACAATGAGAGAAGTGAAGTGAAATCGAAAAGAATTAAAGTGAAAGAAAAAGGAAACGCGTGGAGTGAAGTGAACTGCGGCGAGACGCTGCGTCCTTGCAGGAAATAATAGGAAGTAAAAAAAAATGATAGTGACAATTGGACTAACAAAGACACACAGCCTCGCCTTGATGGTGTGTGTGTGTGAGTGATTGGACGAGGAGGGAAGCCCCCCCCCCCCCTCCTGTGGTAGATTGTGTGCAACAGAGTTGATGACAAAATGAACAGACAAGACCAAAAGATGAGATGAGATCAGAAGAGAGGAGAAAGAAAAAAAGATCAGATGGAAAACCCGGAATCACAGTTTCGTGTCCGAACTGACGCGGACGTGTCATCACGTCAACGCCGACCAGGAAAAAGAAGAAAGCCTTGGGGATGAACCCGTCACCGTAATTCCTCCTAAAATCAACTTGTTAAAAATACAAAGAAAGAAAGTGTATTGTGTGAAAGAGACTGAGTTTAAAACTCCCTGATGATAATTGTGTGTATTTTTGTCCGGAATCTTTTTTCGAGTTAATTTGCAAAAAAAAAAAAAAAATTAAATCAAATCAAATCAAAAAATAATAATCGATATAATGCTTGAAAAACTGCCTTCCAGACCCTCGGTACTATTCTTATTTCCAGCTTGACCGCCACATTCCCTCAATGCGGCTGAAAGGATCTCATAAGTCCAGAGATGCAGGATCTTCCTCCACCCATAGGAGATCATATTATCCTTCAATTTGGAGTTATGAGGTTGTCATGTGACTGTAGGGATATTTATGTTCAGACTGTTTGGATTCGGGGTGAAAATCCTAGTAGTGTGTGTGTGTGTGTGTGTGTGTGTGTGTGTGTGCCTTTCCTGTCTGTTTTTGTGACACCGCTGATTCTGATTCAGGATCTGATCTTGCGTCTTGATGCAAAACCGATGAATGAATGAACCGACTGTGTGAAACCGGCCCGCCGTCCTCTCCTCCAGCCGCGGAAACCCCGGTGATCTATGGCGCGTGCCGCGAGCCGTTAAGACGGTTGGGTTTACAGGTTTATCGATTGGACCCGACTTAAATTGGCTCCCAATTAAACAGAGCGCTTATTTGACCTCTTTACCCCTTCCTGTCCTCTCCTTTCCTGTCCTGTTAAATACCCCCCCACCTCCTTATTCTCCCCCACCTCGCCCAGCCAGCTCCTCTCCATCGACACATCCATCTCTCGCTCAGTGTAATACCTCTACTCCCTTCCCCCTCCGTCTACGGCCGTCACCCCATCCCCATTTTCTGTTACCGCCACCTTCTCCCCCCTCTCTCTCTCTCTCTCTCTCTCTCCATCACCATACCAGCGTCTCCTCTCACCGTCCATTTCGCCACCTTTCCCCACATTTGATCTTTCTCCTTTCTCTCAGTCCATCCATCAATCTCTCCTTAAATAACAGCGATGAATTATTAAGTGTATTTATTCAAATGCCATTAATTATAAAATAAAGCCAGCTTGTCGGCCCGCTAGCTTTGGTTGAGGCCCGGTGTCAACCGGATGGGGAGGGAAGAGAAGGAGAAGAGGTTGGAGGGGCAGGAGCGGTGGAAGGTGAGCTGGTTTAGTGGTTAGGTTTGGAGATGGGGGAGAGAAAAATAAGAAAGGGGGAGGTGAAAAGGAGGGGGGGGTAGGAAATTGGTGTGGCTAGCGGAACAGCTCCCCATCACCCCCTCCCTCCCTCGCTCCCTCCCCCCTTCCCTTCCCCGCTCTGCTTTGTATTCTGCGGAGATGACAGGGGGAAAGCTTTATTGCTCTGAGTTGGTATCGATCGGGGCCCCACAGAGGGGGTAGCCAGACCCACGCACACTGGAGGCCCTTTGCAGAGGCCGCTGACTCCTACTCCACATTTTCCCCCGGCCAAAGCACACCCTTGCCTCTCCTCCCGTTTCCACCTCGCTTTCTTTTTCCTCTCACTTCTAAAAAATTGTGGGCTTCTCTTTTCTCGTTCCGAGAGGTCAAGAGACGAGGCGGCGGGCGGCTTTCATGGACCTGCGTGCAGCGCCGCCGCCGCCGCCGCCGCCAAAGAGGCTCGCGCCCGGCGACGCTCGGGGCGTAAATGAGGGTGAATGAAAACACGATTTCGCTGTCGCAAAACACTTTCCACGCAGACGCACGCGATCAGACACACACACACACACACACACACACACACACACACACACACACACACACGCACGCACGCGTGTTGCCGTGACACAATCCCAGGCTGCGGGGCTGAGCTGCTGTCCTGACCAGTTGCATCAAAAAATCCCTAATCTGGGAGCGTGACTGTCCTCAGTTCCAGCAGGCAGGGATCAGGGCGCTCCGGGCAGATTCAGAATTTAAGGATAAGATGGGATGGGGATGCAGGTTTCTGAAATCACCCCAAGGCAGGGAGGGATGGGATGGAGCCAGGGATGAGAGGGGTGGAGGTGGTATGATTTGCACCCCCTGTGTACCCCTCACTGTGCACCCAACTTCCCAGCATTCCTAGGGGCCGAGGGCCAGTAGAGGAACACGGAGCGGAGGAATTACATTTCTTTTTTTTTGTCCGAATAAGCTGCAATGCAAAGAAAAGCTCTTTTTTTTACCCCCTGACACAAGTGGCACGATGGATGCGGGTGCATGAAGTGCATTGCAATTATTAGTTTTTTTTTCAGAGATGGACAGAAAAGGATTGAGAGATGGAGAGAAAGGGTATGGTAGGTGAATTATCTTGCTCAGTAAAGGCCTTGACACCCTTTTCATGTGATTAAATCACACGTAAATGTGTTTTTATCGAATATGATGTTGTTTTGTTGAGTTGTTTTCCTGACTGACGAGCATTAATTGGCCTCCTCTGATTGGTGGAGAATGAGCCGTGCTATCTCCACAGCGTGACCAACACAGATTCCTTCAAAACAACAACAAGAAAACAAATCAAATGTTTTCCTTCGAGGCGAGAGACTCTCCTAAACGTGTCACCTCCTGGCCACCGTCCCTGCCATTCCACTTAACAAACTCCATTTTGTTGAGGCTCGGCCGAACGAATCGGCGAGCCGGCCGTGGAGAGAGGAAGAGACAGAAAGAGAGAGGGAGAGAGAGAGAGAGATGGACGAATCGACGGCTGGAGGGAAGAATGGGTGCTCAAGGCCACCCGGCTCTGACCCCCCACCCACCCCTCCTCCTTCAACTCTTTCGCTCCAGAGTGGCTGTTATCTCTCTATTTTTACACTCCTTCCATCAACAGACCGCCCCAGACCCACTTATGTTCACTCACCAAATGACACATGGACGGACACGCACACACCCGAGAAAATAAAAAAACACAATTACAGATGTAGACAACGGCCGTGGCAAGCCGACTGCGAGTCCTCGGAGCGAGTGTATCCTTTAATCTGGGCTTGTTTGCGTGTGTGTGTGTGTGTGTGTGTGTGTGTGTGTGTGTGTGTGTGTGCGTAACCTTTTACAGACAAATCACCTCCTCTTTGACCACAGGGTTTTGATCAGGAGTGTTTTTTCTTCTGCATTAGAGCCGGTTTAGAGGTGCTTCTCTGAAATGTTGTGCCTCACTTTGTTTTCTTTCTCAAAGGAAGGCTTGTACGGGAGGCGGCTTTGACATTCAACTTGAGTGGACTCCTTGGGGAATGAAAAATAAAAAATAACGATGATAATAGCTCCAGGGTTTATCAAGGTTCAGGTGATTTATTTGCATGTGAGATTTTCTTATTTCCCTCCATCAGATGTTTTTTTTTTGTTTTTTTTACCATTTAATAAGCAAAAAGGTTTTTCAGGCAGTTTTAGATTCCTGCTTTGATGTTTCTTATAGCACCTGAAAATATAGACCGAAAAAAATACACTGAAAATAATCACATCAGACTAACCATTACACACACACACACAAACATACACAAACATACACACAATTACAGGCTTCCAGAGCAGAGATAATTGTAACAGCAATAGAGAGAATAGGTGTGTGTGTGTGTGTGTGTGTGTGTGTTTGTCATTGTATGGATCAGATCCATAGGGGGTAGACTATACAATAACGACCAATTTAATGGAAAAGTCTATCTTCTCGCGGGTGGAAAGGGTGTGTGTTGCTTTTAGACCGCAACACACAACAGGGATGCCAGCGTGATGCCATTATAGGTTCCACCGTAATATTATGCCTGCCTGACGCTATGTGTCTATATTATTTCTACTATAATCATGTCTTTTATTCTGTGTGTGTGTGTGTGTGTGTGTGTTGGTCTTTATTCACTGTAGATGAAAGCCCGCTGGCACATACTGGACCACCACAGTGTGATGTCCAACTAAGACCCCTCTCTCCTTAACAAACACACAAACACACAACACACACACACACACACACACACACACACACACACACACACACACACACGCTGCCTGGCTGACTGACCTACCGCCATTTCACACCACTGACCAGTACAAATTGGATAAGGGTCCATTCTCTCTGCACCAGCACACTTTCACACACAGACACAAAGCGCACAAGTACACAAATCTCTCTCTCTCACACACACACACACACACACACACACACACACATACACACATACACACACACACAGACACACACACACACAAACACGCTCTACAAAACAAGTTCAAAATGGCCGAAATGCTGCGGTGAGAGTCGGCCCCTCAGTGGCGAGTAAAGTTACAGAGCACAAAGGGAAGGAGAGGCGAGATAAGGAAGGAAGGAAGGAAGGAAGGAAGGTGTGTGTGTGTGTGTGGTTTCTTCTTGTCCTCTTTTACGCCAGACGTAAAATGTGAATCACATTTTGGCTATCGCCGCTCAAATTCTATTTCATTTTTCTGTCTAGGATTTTAACAAAAAGAAATGGAAAATTGGAAGCTGTGTTAAAGCAAAGTTACAACTATCCAAAAATAATTTCCGAAGAGAATCACCATCTTCTGCGCAGATCAAATCTCCTCCGACCGACACCGACTCAAAAGGCTTCACGGCTTCTCTCTCCTTCAGACTGATGACCTCCTGTGACGGCTGAGCGATGCAACACGTTTCTATGGCCTTGTGCTTGTGTGCCTTCTTTCTGCTTAACGTTGTTTCTTCTGCTTAATTTTCTGGAAGGCGAGTGCGACGCAAATTGTCTGTTTGTATCCATTCTCCCCTGCTCCCTTTGTTAAAACCCTGCGTGTGTGTGTGTGTGTGTTCTTCACTTGACAGTTGACAGTGTGAACTTACATCGATTCCCCCCATTTATATAGTAAACATGGTTACATTGTTCACTCCTCTCAGCTAGCACTTGATAAAATACCACAAAAACTAAATATCCAACATTTTCTACAAATAATATGAGCTATCTTGTTATAATTAATGTGCCATCTACAGCAGAGCTTCTCAACCTTAAGGCCCACTTCTGATTGTTAAAGTATTTCCAAGGACCGCCGTCCCAAATAAGAAAGAAAAATAATTCCCTAAAAAATAGATAAACAATCTGATCTACAGGTGTCAGGACACTGTCAGGACAATGAGGAATTCAAATGGATTGGTCAGCTCCACGTGTCTCTCCCTGATGATGTGCTGTGATTGACGATGTGATATTTAAACGTGACTGGTCATTAAAATAATGCATTTTAATTAGACTTTTCTATTTATTTATGATTTGAGGAAACAGACCCTCACACATCAGATCATCAGATCACAACCGCACTGATAAATGATTTATTTTCAATACAGCTGAAGCCATTGAACGAAGCTTCGCTGACTGACTTCTCCGATGCCCATAGCCTCGATCTACACGTCTTTTTACAATGGTACCAATGGTTTGAAGCTCTTGTATCGAAACCCCATCCGTGGACCGGGTCCAACCGTTCCACCTGGCGGTTCCCTACAGATAAAGCCCGAGTAAGGCCGACACTCCTCCATGCAAAGCTTTTTTCCTGGCCCTCCCTGATACTTCTGCTTTGCCTCAGTTTGTACAGCGACCCTCTCACTCCAGCGATAACAGCCGTGACTTGATTCGATCGCGCCGGATCGAGGTTTCTGCTCAGACTGTCCCTCTCCTGTCACATCAGTGGTGTCGGATCGCTTCCTTATTGAAAGTGAAGCGACACCAGCCTGTCCCTGTAGCGCCGGTGCTGATGTACATCGGTCCGTCAGCTCTAACTGCACTCGCTGAGCCATTGCCCCGCGGTCCGGGCTCCTGTTGGACATGGCACCCGTGACTGAAACACGGCCCTTTCTCGTCTCCCGGGTTGAGCTGCAGCACCAAAACAAGAGGGTCAAAAGGGGTCCAGTTGTCCTCAGTCTTCACTCGGGGCTCTGGCTCTTCCGCCTCTCTCTCTCTCTCTCTCTTTATGTATTCGTTGAGCTTTGTCTTAGTCCTCTTCATGTGGTTCAGGTCTTCCACCTGGAAGTTGCTCAACGTCCTCCTGGATCCATATTCGTCTTGTTTGTTGTCCAGACTGTAATTTTACAAACTCGCTCTCCTCTGCAGACGTGACCCCTATTGCATGCAGGTCTGTCCTCTTCCGGAGAGTTTCCCCCGATGCACAGTGAGGATCGAGGCTGCCGTACGCTGGGCTACACCAATGAAGTTGACTTGACTCGGTGTTCTCGCCTCTCTATTCACTGTGATGAAACACTATTGATTGTAAGCCAGGCTTTCAATGCAGCAGCTCGGGTCACAATGCAGCGCGCTGTACAGCGTTACCCTTTGCTTCCACCCAATCCCCACCCCACTCAGCTTCATATAGAGCTATGTAATTATAGTGTGGCCTTGCCGTACCCCCTATAGCGTCTAATTGTGTGCATGCCAGGACCGCATGCTGTTAGAGAGGCCGCATTGTGTACGTTTCAGATGTTTGCCTTCATGTGCAGGCCTGGAGTAAAAATGTCCATGAGAGTAGGGAGGGGAGAGAACAAGAATCATGTGAGTCTTTAAATGCGGTGCTGTATATCTATCTGCCAAAAACTTAAGACAAGCCAAGTTTAACATTCTACACTTTTTAGTCGACAAAGTGTCTTTTTTTGGTGTGACATAAATGACGTTTTTTTTCTTTCTACTTATTTCTCAGCGAGGTAAATGATGCACCTGAGGACTGATGATGTACTAAATAGAGGGGGAGACGAGCTGAATTTGGGTTTTTTGCTTGAATTGAGTTAACATCAGGTAAACATTGTAACGATCATGAAGGTGGGATGGATTGCAGAGCTGATGTGTTTTCTGGGGACCCACTTTTTAAAAATGACAAACTCCATAAATCGAGAGAAGAGCGAATATGTGAGTAAATGAACGTTCCTGACCATTTTTACATCACTTCATATTATCTTGAACAGGTACAAAAGGGAAAGGATGATATTTCAAAGAGACATGTTTGACATGCCATATTGTGTTATTAAAAATATTTACACGTATTAATTCTTTACAAATGAGACCAAATAAATACATTTCTTCATTCTTTTATATTTCATCTGATCAGTAAAACCCATTTTGTATTTGATATTAAATGTTGGAAAAAGGCTCAAAGGTGTACTGCAGATATAAATGTTCAACAAAAAACAAATGAATTAATTCTGCCAATTTATTTTGGCGACAATCATAAAAACTACAGACGACGACTGAGTGTATATGTTAAACAATACATCAATTGACTTTTGTAACAAATGACAGCTAACGACTCACACTATGTGACACTAAAAGAATGAAATCATAGAGCAAAATAAAGCGTGTGTGTGTGTGTGTACACACCAGCAGAGTGCGGTTTCATACAGCTAAGCAGTTCGAAAAGTCAGCAAAAAGTCCCCTTAAATCCTACAGAAACTCATTTAAAATGGAAGCCTCCCAGTCCTCATACTTGTTGTTTGGCCGGTGGTGTGTGTGACTCCTTCATGACAACACAGGAGAGATCAGCCTGTAATTGCTCAGCGGCATTTGTCCTGTGGCTCCATTTAGTCTGGTGAATTATTCTGTTGTCGTTAGTGATTGATGCTTTGATGAGGAGGTTGGCGATGACCGGACAGGATACTAATGTTTGACTGTAAACCGTCAAGGAACTGAGTTTTGATCTGTAGATTATTAAGAGGAACATCTGTGTGACGGGAGATTCTCACTTAATAACTACCACAACGTAGCCAAATACATTTTCATGTGATAAACAAGCTACGTTTTGACATTGCTGAGGAGCACAAGTGATCATTGCCACAGGGCTGTTTGTTGTTTCTCTCGTCTAACGTCTCATGTCTAATGTATGCACCTTCCGCCTAGAAAAAAATACTCGTTTGTGTAAACATTCCTGGCAAATGAACGGTTTCTGATTCTGATTCTGTAATTACCTCCAGAATTAGATGATGAAAACCGTCCTAAACACTGAGCTGCTCCGGGTAGAGCGGTGGTTTGTATCACTTACTTGTAATGGTTTGTATTACTTACTTTTAACGTACTGTAGCTTTGTATTGTGTGTTCTTCTCCCCACATATAATGTTGTATTGTGTCTTTTATCCTGTACTGTTTGCTCTTGTTTTATGTTTGTTTTGGTCTGTCAAGGGACGACAGATGTGAATTAGCTGTAGCTAAAATCTGGTACAGTGCATCAAATGGTGACATTTATGTTTTAACTGTACATGGTCCCTTTTAAATATATATATATATATATATATATATATATATATATATATATATATATATATATATATATCCAGGATGTGATGTGTGTATTGAATGCGTTTATTTACCCAGAATGAAATGAGACAGAATATATTTGCAGCACTTATTCAGACATCCGCATATATAATATTCTCATATTCTCAAAGCGAAGGGCCAAGTGTGGTCATGATGTCGTGATGATCTCTCTCTGCCGGCTCCCACCTGACGCTCAGTGTACATTCATAAATCTGAATATTTGTATACCGCCGCGTGTGTTTGCACTGGCAGTCGAGCCACGTGGCCCAGCTGTGTTTACATCTGTTGGCTGAGGCCACGCGGGGCGATATCTCACGGTAATCGATGAACAAGGGAACGAGAGGGGGGAGGGGGAAAAATCGGTAAGGAAAGCAGGTTATCTCCTGTCATTAACTGAGGGATTCCCGCGTGGAGGGAAGGAGGGAGGGCCGGGCGGGTTGCGTAGGGGAAAGACCTGGATTCATTGAGAAAAAAAGCACAGGGTGTTTGGCATGAAGAGAAAGCAGACAATTATCTATATTGATTAAAGCCAGCCAGCCAGCACAGGGAAGACAGAAAACTATGGCGGGATCAATAGAGAGGGAGAGAGGGATGTAGGGCACGGGATGGAGGGATAGTCGGAGACAGACGAAAGGGCTTGAAGAGAGACGAGGCCGCGACTCGACAGATGGAGAAGTGAGTGGAGAGACGGAGTGTGAGAACGTACGAAAATGAATTAAAGCCCGAGACGAGTGGAGGGAGTGAGAGGTGGCCGAGGAGAAGAAGAGATGGGGGAGGTCGATGAATTTAGCCGACGATGGTACGAGTGTTAATGAAAATGACGGGTGGGTATTTGATGACTTGGCTTGTAATGTGCAGGAGGAAGAGAGTGTGAGGAGATCAATAGGTAGACGGATTCAAAAGGGAAAGGATGAGGAAAGATGCTAAAGAAGGGGAGGGATCAGGAGAAGACAAACGCTAAAGGAGGAAAGAAAGTGATGTTTGGTGATCCTCAGATGTTTCCTCGGCACTGGGAACCATCGCTGAGGGTGCTAGCGCTCCTCGGAGAGCGTGTTTGTGTTTTTGTGCTCATGTTAAGTTTGTGTATCTGAAAAATCCACATGGATCAAAGCTTGATTGGGGTTAGGAGGCTAACTTTTTAGATTTAAAACGTATAAAAAGTCCCTTGTTATTGTTGTGACTGACCTCAGACTGGCCGAACAATACACTGTCTAAAATACTTCTGTGACACCGTTCCCAAATTCCATGTCAGTTTAACCCGTCAGTATTTTTTACATTCCGGTTATAAACGTGAACTCAAACCCCACTGATGAAAACAAAGATGGAAGACCCAGTTCACTTTTCCTAGCCTCTCTTTGTCTCCCTCCTCATCTCTTGCATGAACTCTCCCTCCGTTATTTTCTCATTCTCTCCTGCTATTTTGCCCCTCCCTCTCCCCTACAATCTCTTTTCGCTCCCTCTCCCACTTTCATTCACAATTCCTCCATCTCAATTTGTCTCCCTCTCTTCAGTCCTATTCATTGGCGCTCTCCCCACTTCACTCCCCTCGGCCTCCACAGGGTCATCCTGACGGTCACCGAGGTGCTGGCGTGAGCAGTGCGGGGGATTGTAGGTCTGGGGCGAAATGGCCCTTAAATGGCTCTCAAACTCACACTGGCTTTATTGATGCTCTGGCCCGACGCCAGCTAGCCTCAACGCGCTCTCTCTCTCTGTGTGTGTGTGTGTGTGTGTGTGAGGGGGAGAGTGGTGGTGATTGCTATGTTGATTATACAGAATAGTCCGACACCACTCTGAAAGCTTAACACAGGTGACAAGACGGAGACAGGTGGAAAAAGCACCACACTGGCTCCAGTTTTCATGCACTGAGCTGCTTGTTTTTAAGTATAATGTTTATGAAAAAGTGAAAAACAAGCAAAGTAGGACATGATCGTTTTCACAGGTTCCTTCACAGAGAAATTCAGCGTGTCGTAATCTCTCACTGCAACTTACGAAAAGAATACACGTCAATATCAGTTTGGATTTAACTTGTTTGCCATCAAATGCATGATGTTGTGTAAACTGACCTGGGAACAGATTCACCAGAAACAACTGCAGTGAGTGGTCTCGTATCATGTTTGAGGCCTTCAGGGTTCAGAGGAATCTTTACAGAACTTCTCTATTCACACTCAAGTTGTGAAGATTTTGAAGATGTGTTTTGAAGATTTTTTGTGCAATTAATATCCATGTCAATATGTTTCTACATGTTTACTTTCACACAGAATGCAAATAGTAAACAGCGTAAAATGGAATTTATTTCGTAAAATATTTATTTCTGTTTTCTTTTTTTTTACCGTGAATAAAGGCATCAACGAACATTCAAACCGTGGCCTGTAGTACAACAACACCGAGGCGCCGTAGTCTGAACCAAGACGGGAACTTTATTCCTCCTTTCAACCTCGACAAAAGCAGCGCATACCGGATCCATTCCTTCCCTTCTTCCCCTCCACAATAAAAGCCCTGGGCTTATACACCGTGTAACTTTTTACCAGAGGGAACTCAAATTCATTCAGAGCTTTTCACTAAAAGGAAACTCAATAAAACCGCTCACAGCAGTTTAGACTACAGAACAATGGAGCTCAGACGCTGCTCCGGGTCAACAGGATCCTGGTGAATGCTCGTTGGTCCTCTGCCTGCATGAATCTATTCAAACCTTTAATTTCATTGAGAAAGTGCTGCAACTGTTGCAAATTTGCATCACTGCTGCTATGAATAGTTTTGATGCGAAATATTCGTAGTTTATATATATATATGTGTATATATATATATATATATATATATATATATATATATATATATATATATATATATACACATATATATGTATATATATATATATATATATATATATATATATATATATATATATATATATATATATATATATATATATATATATATATATATGCTTCCAGTGTGTGAAGACCTTGAAAGGAGAGTTTTGGTTCAAGGCTGAAGTTCTCCTCCTTTAAAACTAATCCATTGCATCATGAGCTTTCAAAGAAAGGGGGACATGACTGAAATAACGTTGAAGCACATTTCACGAAGATGGAGGAGAGAGCGATCTGATGGCCTTTCTATTTAAATGACACACAACCCTGCGCTAATCGCCAGTTACAGTATAATTTGATCTGCACGTCAACAATCTGTTTTTGTATGAAAGAAAAGATTTTATTTTTTTGCTAAAAACACTTTAACGCGTTCATACTGTGTTCTAGTGTTTTTAAAATCCGATAATGCAAATATAATTAAGACTAAAAGTGCCACAGATGCAGCTGTTAGGTAATGTGTTATCAGGGACGATGCATTAACGTGAAGCCCCCCCCCCCCCCCCCCCCCCCCCCTCCTCCAGGGGTCCCAATCATTTAAAGAGTGGACCAGAGCTGATAACTGCATGCTGGTGTGGAAAAACTTGAGTCTCTGTGTGGAAAGAAACATCGTGGTGGTCATATCTCTCTCTCTCTCTCTCTCTCACACACACACACACACACACACACACACACACACACACACACACACACACACACACACACGCGTAAAGGCTACATATGAGTGGCCTCAGTCAGTCATATGTAGTTAGGAGTCTCATCCACATTCTGGCTGAATGTCTTCCTTTCCCTTCAGCTGACGCTGGCATGATACTGTGGGCACAATGCAACAAAAGGAGTGTGTAAATGCATGTCTCACACACACACACACACACACACAGACACACACACATTCACAATGTCTGGTCTCTCTCTCCTCTTTCCTACTGCCTCACTCTTAAACAAACAGAGATGAGGTGTGTACAAATATTTTTCCTTAAATCAAAAAAGAAAGTTCCAGTTTATTCGCAACTTTGACTTTACATAAGGAGTGCAGCTTTTGTATTTAAATACCTGTCCCGCAAAAGCAATATGCAGATATGTTATTAGCACATCGGATTTTCATTCCGCTGAGGAAAAAGATGAAATATTTTGATACATATCTCCGTGAGGATGCCTCGGTAACTAGCCTCGCTTTCATATTGCTTCTGACGTGCGATTGATGAATGACTGAATTCAATAAAACACAATCTACTCCGGCAGACTTGATGAAATTTGGAATGCAAACGTATGGTAAAGTATGTGTTCTGTACGGCACCGGGGGGCCGGCTGCAGGGCTGCATCGGTTATAAGGATCAGTGTGTGTGTGTGTGTATGTGTGTGATTGGGAGGAGGGGGAGTGGGGGAAGAGATCACGCTTTATGAAAAATAAATTTCAAAAAGCCAGCATTACCTCTGCTCAGGCCCGAGCTCCAGCCTTTGCATTTCAATGTGAGGTGCAGCCTCCATTATTTATGACGTTTTACACCTCAAAACCACGGCCTGTCTCTCTCTCTCTCTCACCCCCCTCATCCCCATAGTAACCACTAGCTCCGGGTCTCCAGAAAATAACACTGTTTGCGTGTACAGAGGGAATGAGACAAGCTGCATGTTGGGATGCATGACAACATGCAGGAAGTTCAAAATCCACTTCGGACGACCGGCTGAATTGTCACGTGATATTTAACTTCTCTGGAGAATGACAGCGGGGAGATTTCACCGCTGCAGACAGACAACAGCTATACGGATGTTTTCTCACCGCGGTGGTCGATCTACAAGTTTGCTCAGCGATAGCACCGGCTGTCAAAACGTTCACTCTTTTCTGTCTTCCTGTCCGTGTCTCTGCCTGATAGGAGGCAGAGTATTATCTTGACATGCGCTGCCAGGAACTGTATATCTACACTGAATCTAAAAAAACAAAGTTCTGAGAACACACCTTTACAGAAGTTAAAGGGGCTCCATGCAGAATGCAGTGTAACGTGCACACATTCCTGTTATGAATAGTTATCGTCAGCTGCAACAGCTACTCTGGGTTTTAGGCACATTCGTCATTCGTCAACAACAACTGAGGATTTCACAAGAAAGCGAGTAATGCATGAACATATCCACTTTGACAATAAACTATGGAACACCACATTCTGTGCTGGAAAAAAATCATTTTAGCTCAAAAAAGGCACTTGGACTCTTTTTGGATGGTGAATTCTATTTCTCCCCCCCAAAAAAAGAATCCAGAGACTTATTCATGAGGAAACCAAACTTCTTGGCGGAGCGACTCAGTAGCTGAGGGATCAGCAGCGGAGGCAGAATGTCTGACACTGAGTACGCGCTGACAGGATGGCCCCAAAAAGTCTCTAAATTGAGACGAGGGCTGATATCAGTTTTCAAAGCTGTTAACCGTGATTGTGTTTAATGGTCCCATTATATGGTGGAAAAGGAGTGCTGCACCAATTTGGCGATGCACTCCTGTAACATTGTCCGACCTACAATGGATAAGTTAACAAAAAAATGAAGCTGAACCAGAGAGGTCGTTTTATTCCATTCCACGCATTCCATTTCCCTTTCCAACCCGAGAGCCGACATTACCCACAATGCAACGCGACCACTGACTGAGATACAGGTGTGTTCTGCTGATGCTGAGATAGCCAGAAGCTGCTAGCCTCACGTGGAGATGAGGAGCAGGCTACAGAGGTCTGGTAAACTCCTAATTCCTCACGTCCACATTCTTGGAGTCTTCAGCCCCAACCGACGCTGACTCGAGTGACATCACTTGAGACAATTCATCAGAATACAAGCAGTTCCCTCCAAAGTTTTTCACATACGCAGTAGTACTCCCCAAGATCTGTGAGCAGACTTTGACAGCGTAGCATCGGTTGGCTCGGTTTAAGATGGTTTGGTTGCCATTGATGACTTTGCCATTAAAGGAGAATTCCACTATGAGTCCATTTTGACTATGGGTCATAATGTTACGCTCTACCTCCATTAGTATGGAGGCTCTGGCAAAACCAGGGCTTCCTAAATCACCACAATGAGGCGAGTGCAATAAGTTATTATGACCCATTATCAGAATAGGTACAATTATGAAAGATATGATTTTGTTTTTCCCTTTTTACACCGCGTAGTGAAAAGGAACGCTCTAGCAATTCTGACAATTCCCATTCAATATAAAAGGCAAATAAGTTTTCTCGTTTCTCTTCCTGACCTGTAATGTAAATGTAAATGTTCATCCGCTTTTGTCGCCACACATTCGTACTTGGTATGTGTCGAGACTTGAACCGGCAACCCTCCGGTCCCCACGGACTGAGCTACTGCTGAGGAAACTGAGACTGCATAAAATACGGGCTCAGTCTCCGTGACGTCACCCGTAGGTTTCTAAAGAGCTTCAAGTGGGCGGAGACACCGCTGCCTCGAGTGGCCATCTGAGGAGCTGCAGCTTTTGAAAATACAATCATCTTCAAAAGCATTTTTGACCAAGTACTTTGATATTGAGCTGATATTGTAGGGTTGACCACAAAGAGATGTTTGGTAATCACAAGTAGTGTGGATATAATGACTAATCTAGTAAAGGCAAATAAGCTGCAACAGTCTGATCACTTTACTGTAATGCAGCATTTAAAACCAGGAAAAGACAACTGTTAAACCACATCATGATGTCCAAAGTCTAAGAAGATATCTATCTCTATTGTTATAATATTGATATATTACCAAGCCCTCGTGGGCGTTATAATATAAAAACACCCTTAAGGATCCTCTTCCCAATGTCTGTGGCCTCAACAAAAACAAAAAACTGCATGTTTTCAACTTCGGGCTCTGAATTATCTTCCTCAACCTAAATCCAGCTGAAGTGCGTTTTCTTATAATTCAACTGGAAGACCGGAGTAGATTGACATGCGTGGCGCGAGCTCGGTGGCCTCTGCGTGCGAGTTAAAGTGTAAAATGAAACTAATGTAATAACCGCAGAGGCTTTTCATAGGGGGAAGATTTATAGCTCTGGAGCGCAGGAGAATCTCCATTTCCTGAATTACAAGCGGACCGGACCCCCCCTCCCAACCCACCGCGACAATAGTTGGCGCGTAGCGTTAGAGCATCTGCCAGATATTAGTCAAACACACCATTGCCTGAATGATGAGGCTTCTGAGGGGGTTGTAAATTACAAAGGGAGAGAGAGGGGTAATATCCATCAGTCCATCCATCTGCGTGTGTCCGGACGCTCGGACAAAAGGCCTGCTGCTGCTGCGATGCTGGCCAACAGCTCTGCTGGTCAGACTTAATGAACCCTACCCTACCCCCTTCTCCACACACACACACACACACACACACACACACACACACACACACACACACACACACACACACACACACACACACACACATAACCCCCCCTCCGGTGGCTCTCTCTCCTCCCCAGCTCTACCTTGGCCTGCAGTGGCTGTGTCACTGCTAATATTGACGACACCCCCTCCCTCCCTCCCTCCCTCCCTCCTTCCCTCTCTCTCCCCCTCCCTCCCTCCCCCTTTCTTTGGCCGGCAACCGCTGTTGTCCACATCTCACCTCATCCATAGTAGACAGTATTGATTTTCAGCACGGAAAATAAAAAAGGCCATGAATTTTAATGCCTCACTGTCTGTCTGTCTGTCTGTCGCCCGCCCTCTCTCCCCTTTTCTCTCCCTCTCCCATTCTCTTAGTACTCATCTTCACCTCCTTTCCTTTTATTCCTAGAGCCACCTCCCTCCCTCTCCCTTTTCTCTGATGTATCTTTCTGTCTGTCCGTCCACCCCCCCTTCTCTCTCACTTTCTTTCTTCTCTGACCATTGCTATCTCTCTTTATCGCTCTGTCCTTTCAGCAAACCCACCCACCATCATTCTCTCTTTCTCCGTTTTTCTTCCCCTCATTTTTGTCCTGAGGGAAGGATAGGGGAGAGAAAAAGAAGGGAAAAAACGTGGGGAAGCAGGTGTGGAGGATGCAGTGATGTGTGTGTGTGTGTGTGTGTGTGTGTGGGGGGGGGGGTATACAGTACCAACCTTATTAACTAATCTGGTTGTGTGAGCGGGAGGAAGAGTGTGGTGGGATTTGGAAAGAATGCCAATATTTCAAATCTTTCTTATGTCTTATTGAAACATTAGCTCATTAAAAAACGCCCTAACAGACAGTATTTGATCATTACTTTGTAAAAGCATCTGAGAAAAATGTGTTTTTTTTACAAATTCTGTCTGTAACCCCAGCGATCTGTTTCACGCCGTCTTACCTTCCACCACGGCTGCAGCAGAGCTCTATTGGATTTCTCCTGTTTTTCCGATGGTTATTAAGCCTGAGAGTAGCCACTGGTGACCAGTGCATTTGACGCCGGCTAATGCTGGGTGAAGTGAGGAGAATACTGAGTTAAGAAAAGCACGCCCCACTGTTTCCCTCATCTGCTAGAATCATGGAATCTGGATTATAACAAAGCTATTTTTCCCCCCCTTCATTTTCGCACATATTCAAGAAGTGTCATCTTTATCAATATGAAAGGTAAAGCCACAGCGCCGAAGGGAGAAAACGGACAAGTCGGACTGACAAGTTGGAACACAGTGATTTCGCCACTCAGGAGCAGCAGAAGGAGAAAGTGGCAATTGCCATCAATGACAGGTTGCATGCTTCTGTCGGCGCAGACCGAGTGTCACGTTGTCAGGTAGAATCTCTCGCTTTTGCAAAGAAAAACTGCAATTTTCAGAAAGAGATTTTATTTTTTTCTTCTGAAATTGTAATACCGGGGTGTAAGCCTTCATGGTTCGCTTAGTACATAAATAACATGCTTTCGCTTACATGCATTCCCTGCAAATACAGAAAGTGAATCCTCTGTACATACCGGGTGTGAATCAGTTTAAACCACCAGCTTTACATGACGGATGTGGATCTGATGCGACTGAAACCTGTAATCACAGCAGCGATCACATGGACACAAGCAGAGAAAGATAATCCCTAAAAACACTACAGATCTCAATTCAAATTCAAATTTCTTTGGGTGGGGGTGGGGGAATGAAAAAATATGATTTGTCCAGGAAGACACCTGCGTATTTTACAAATTCCCACTATTTGCTGAGGACCAGGTGTCACTCTGGACAAGTCGAGGCTGTGAATGGGTTCGCTGCCTTGAATCCAATAAGTGGTGTCAGGCCTGGCGAGACTCATATCATAGAGAAAATATAATAATGTAAATTGATTATTTGTCAGTGTGTGCATTTTTCATATAATATGGGTGATATATTATTTGTTATTTTATTTTTTACATATGCTAGACATCTTGTTTTTAGCATTTGCCTTCATTCTCAGAAGGATACATCTTAATGCACTATTACAGTTTGTCTCGCAGTGAATAAGTGTATTCTAGTTCAACAAATAGCCTTCTGTCTCAGGAAGATTTTTCTCTGTTGAACTCATTATAGCAGCGTGGTATGTGGGTCAGGGCCAGGGAGAAACACAACAGACACACACGGTGTGTCTCTACACAAACATACACACACAAACATGCCCATGTATTCTGATATATATTGATATGTATTTACACACACACACAGTTTCAGGGCGCATCCCAGAAAATAGCTTCACCTCAGTTAAATGTCAAACAATCAACACATCATTTATTGATTGGCAGAAAACGACAGCGTCCTCAACCGATCAAACTAATCACACGTTCTAATAGGATCCGTGGTTCAGCGCGATGGTCTGAGCGCTGTTATAGTGGCTCGTCTGGGGCCAGCAAACTGTAGTCTTCTGACGTGAAAATGATCAAAGTTAACGAGCGATGATTCGTAATAATCCCGCCATATGTGTGAGCGTTCAAACGCAGGTTAGACGACATACATCAGAGTACAACCATTACCAGCTGGCTGCTTTGGCTATTGGAGGGCAGAAGTCGTTCTCCATTTGCTGGATAACCTTCAGGCCGGCTCCATCAACTGTCAGTCGGGATGCTTTCTGAACAAACTCCGGCCCATTATCAGCCAGAATGGCCCGAACACAGGCAGCGGGTTAAATGTCAGATGCCTAAACAAATTGGTTTCACTCTTAACGTATCCTTGGACTTTGAGGGGCTCTGCATCTCCTCGAGGAATGTTACTTAGCTTTTAACAACAACACAAAACACTGCATATTTGTATGTTTCCTGAGGTTAATATGTGTGGAATGTGCGGTGCACAATGGTGAGGTTTCTTTTTCATTATTATCACTATTATTATTATTATTATTTGGCACTGAGTGGGTGTGCTCTGCAGGCTAACGGTGCTGCGCTGGGACAATGGAGGCGGGTTTTTTCAGTTTAATGAAAGCTTTGTTATTGTCAGGAGCTGGTTCATTCATTGCATTCATTCACCGCCACGCGTGCAAACTGAAGGACAGTGTGTGTAAGAGGATGCTTGTGTGCTCTCATACTGAGATATTATAAGAGGCGTCTGCCTACCAATAAAAACAATAAACTAGGGCGCTTATAAAAAAAATTAAGTCAGGAGAGCATTAACTTTGTGCTCCAAACTCACAAAAGATCACCTCTTGCACCACATATGAAACATGGATAAGAGGCATAAGTCTTTCTAGACCCTTAGAACACAAACAAATACCAATGATTTAACCACACACACTTAAATCCTCTGCCATCACAAACAAACCCGTGAAAACAAACAAACATCACTTTCCAGCCTTCCTCACTGACAAATACAATCTAACACAAACGAGCTGCCCAATCCTGTTAATTCCACTCATCCACTCAATGTCAAGTCCACCGTCTGTGCGTCCGTCTGGCTGGCTGACCCCGGGCCCCTCCCACCTTGACCCTGACCCCCGTGACCGCAACTACCAACCCCCCAAAGCAGGGCCCCTCGGTGAGGGGCTACGATGGACAAAAAGGTAACGGCTTAAGGCCTTAAAGGTGAAATAATGCACTGGGTTGTAATGTGAGTCACTGCCCAGCATCCTCAAACATAAGAAAATATCAAAAATGTAAACTAAGTAAAACAATTGAAATGTTCATACATTGATATAAATGTGGGGGACAAAATAGAAGAAACACCAGCAGCACCATCTTCCTAAAACAGTAAAATCTAAAACTCTGACCATTATAATTTTCATTACAGGGAGAATATACTTCCTTCCTCTTAGCTTGAAGTACCTAACAAACTGGTAGCTGAGTGTACATCATCTTTAAAAGTACCTAAAAGTCGACTGACCAAGTTTAGTTACCAAATAAGTCTCACTTCTGAAAGGATTCCGGCGTAAAGAGCGGATTCAATGACCAGTAGAAACCGACACGTTCGTCAGAGTGAAGCTGACCCCGGTGTGTGACCCCCAGCCATCCCCAAAACACCGGCCCACCTTCTATCTCTGACCCCCACCATAAAGAATGAGCAGTCAAACACTGGGGCCCCAGGTCTGCCCTGGCGTGGCCTGGCCTGGTCCCGGATGGCCCGGCCCCGTCCCGGGACTTGAACTTGAGACGTGACACAACAGCCGGGCCGGGCGTGGACGTATGAAAGAGAAGAATAGGGGCGGCTGACGGGGTCGCTTGCATATGAATCGCCGGGGCCACCAGAGAGGGGAGGGGTGGGGTTAGGCGGTTAAGGGTAAAGGTCAACACTCCCGCCCCCCAAATGCGGTGTCCCGGGGTCTCGCGCAGACCGCTCCCTAACTGACGAGCAGACAAAGGAGATGAGGAGGGGGTCCGGGATGACACGGGGCGCTGAGCGCTCGGACCCCTGCACCCTCCCATACACACAGGGAGGACGGAGGGGAGAGTAGGGGGCTGGACATGTAACACACACACACACACACACACACACACACACACACACACACATATGCATGGATACACACACAGGCAGATGCGCTATGCAAACACACTTAGGCTCACATGTGCCACAGCTGAGGGACAAAAACATTCGGACACACACACACACTCTTAGTCCATCTCATCTGAAAGCGCACACACACACACACACTTTGGCCTCATCTCGCATGAATAAGCACACTGAGGACATTTGCATCAATATTTCATCACGTCTAAATTCAAAAGCTAACATTTGTGCACAGTGATGAGCACTTCCCTCCGTGAGCATTGATTGTATTCAAATGGGAAACATCACCAACAGGCTACTGGCAGCTCTGTGGAGCTCACTGTCTGGTTCAAAGAATGTAGCTGTTGGTGGTCAAATAAAGCCCCGTATCATATGTAATAAAAGTAGCACAGACCTCAAGATAAACTGGATAAAGTAGAAATATATACGTGTCCCCAACAGCCCCACTAGAATGTGTCAGCTGATTAGACAAACTGCTCCTCAGCTGAGAGGTCACCAGGATCGATTCCATCTTACGGGTCATGTGTCCTTGGGCAAGACACCAAATTTCTATCACGTTGCAGCCTGGCCCCTAATAAATGTTTGATTTTACAAGCCGAGGTGATTACGATTTACACGGCCTGTATATATATATATATATATATATATATATATATATATATCACGTGGAAAAAACGTAATCACCTACTGAGCAGAAGGAGGAAATATATCAATTTAATGGAGATAGCTTGATGTAATGACTCTATATCTTCTGGGAGTGTGGCTATTGTGAGCGTAGCCACTTCAAATGTTACACTCTTCCTACATGTGTGTTACATGACTCACGTTACTATTCTTTATCAGAGATCATAATAAACCTGCCAGTTTAGAGAAAACATATAAAACCACATATAAAACCAAATAATCACACCCGTAGTCGAGGAGCGTTATTGAAGCGCTGCTGTGCGGTTCGATTGTGCCGCTGAGGCCAGCGAGGAGCAAAAAACTGAATGCTTTGCCTTCTCCGGTAACGGATGACTGACAAGACCGTCTGCGTGAGCTGCCATCCGGCTGTGTTCTCTGACCCCGGCAAGACTGGAGCCGCAGAGCTGCTAGCAGAAAACAGCCCTGTGTGTGTGTGTGTGCGTGTGTGTGTGTGTGTAACAGAACATGACGATGGTCATCGGTGATCCCTCACCGCCCCGGGCGAACACTAGCTAACTGTATCTCACTCAGTCAGCGAGACACTGACATGGATAGAGGCTTTGCATGTGTGTGTGTGCGTGTGTGTGTGTGTCTGTGTCTGTGTGTGTGTGTGTGTGTGTGTAACATCTAGATAGCGATGTAGCCGTTGCGGCTCCAGCCACCATGTTGAAGCTAAGCTGCTGTGTTGTGTGCTATCACTGCTGCGGTGCTGCTGAGATAGATAGGAGGATTGTGGGTAGCCCCCCCCTCCTACCCCGAGAGCAGAAAGGGAGTGAGTGCTGGGCCCTAAATGCAGAATCTCCTTAGCTTGCACCCCCCCGAGGGACGCGGACACAGGGACATTTTCTGGGAGAGAATCATGCCGCCAAGCGGACAGCGGATTTACCATATTCATACCACTCTTTAGAGGGGGGAGGAGGAGGAGGAGGAGGGAGAGGAGGGAGAGGATCTTCACCTGTCCCATTTCGCTGCTCTGACTGTGTGGCTGCACCAGCTCCTGCTAAAACCCCCAAGGGGAAACCATTAAGGAGAAGCTTGCTTGCTCACTGCCCAACGTCTCTCTTCCTAACCCCCCCCCCCCCCACACACACACACACACACAACGTCTCCCTGCCGCCCCCCCCCCTTTTTTTTCTTCATATGAAGTATGAAGCCTCTCTCCCATTCATTCTGTATCCCCCGCTAATAAGGAAGGGTGGTTCAGGCAAGGCCAAAGCTAAAAATCCGGCAATAGCGCCCGTCTCTGCGTAGAAGTGGGGGCCGTGAACAGATACCAGGCCTGATGAAAGATGTGTGGCTGCTAAAAAGTACCGCCGGTGTATTGCTGCTGCTGCCACCAGCACGGAGAAAACAGCCCAGATTCATATCCATGGCTTTGATTGAAGCACCGGGAGAAACCCGCCGGAGGACGGTCTGTCAGGGATGTCAAAACGTGTGTGTGTGTGTGTGTGTGTGTGTGTGTGTGTAAGAGAGGATCGGAATCCGGCGAAAGATTTGTTTGGATACCTGCGTGGAATAAAGAGCGTGTGAGCGCGGTGTCAGCGCACGCTTGTGTTCACCACAGCTCGTCTCGTGAGCGTAAATAAGTGTGACAGCGCCTTTGTGGTGTGTGTGTGTGTGTGTGTGTGTGTGAACTATGCAGATCAAGGTAGCGAGTGTAAGAGAGAGGGGCAGGTGGGCTAACAGATTCATATCCAATATGAAGAGGTTAAAGTGACGAGTCCAATCCTCCCCGCAGAGCAAAAAGAGAATGAGATTGAGATGCGGGAGGAGGAGGGAGAGCAGGGAGGAAGAGGAGGAGGAGGAAGAGAAGGGGGAGGGAGGGGTGTAGTACAACAGATTAATTTCATTTCTGGTCTGAGCACTCCTCTGCTGAAGGGAAAAAACCCCATAAAAAAACAGGATAATAAAAGAGGATAAAAAGAAGAGGAGGGGGTGATAAGCAGGGAGCTGAGGAGAGAGAGTTTTCCGCTCCTTTATCTGATGTAGTAAACGCGTGCGTCCTGTATGGCGGGAGAGATTGGAGCCGCGGAGTGTGAAGACGATTATGTGTTCAGAACTGCTGTTGAGTGCGTCTGGCCTCTGTGCGTCTGAGGGGAACATGCAACTTCACAGGCCGACCAAGGCGCTCTGAATGATGAAGAGCGGCTGCAAACAAGTGTGAAGCCTTCTCACAGAAGTCCTATTTTAATAAAAACTATTCTCGATCAGCAACGTGTCGTTTCTTCCTACCCTATTCCAAACATTTTGCATGCTCTCACGCAGGGATTTAGCATCCGATAGGTTTACAAAACCTTCACTTGGACTTTTACCATTGAGCCTTGAGTACGTTTAACGTCAAACACTTCAGCAGACTTTTGAAATCAAGACTTCTTGACTTGATTAATCGATGATCAATAAATACAAAACGTGTCTCCAGCCTCGTCTTTAAGTTTGTATTCAACGTGATCCTTTACTATCTCACTGAAACGTCCCCCATAGCCGTATTTTATGGATTATTGTATTATTATTTGTGCAGACCAACCAGGAAGTTGCACTGGTTCCCTCGACAAAAAGCCAATGGGATTGTTTAATGCCTTTTGGATTGTTGCAGAAAATCAGCTCTGTGGCAAACATGATATTTATACATATTGGGAATGCAAAAAAGCTAGACGCCGGTCACATGACTTTGACGAAGCTAAAGGCGAATGATGACGCCTTGACGTCTCATTTAGCCACTTATTAGCGAACGCCTTTGTTAAGATGCGAAGAAGCTTCAAACTGGTGTATTTACTGACGTATTTTATATCGTAGAACGAAAAGTTAAGATCTCTTAAGCTTGTAAAAAAAAAAGAAGTAAAAGAGTCCAGAGAGAGTCATGAAAAACAACCAACGCCGCCGTGTCTTACGGAGGACTCCACTCTGGACGGTTGTTACAACATTGGTACAAAACGCTTGGGGTCAACAAAGAGGCCCTTTTCTCTTTCTATGTGAAAGCTGATGTTTTCACTGGTGATGTTCCAGACAGGCGAAAGATTTTACTGCTATTAGAGCAGTAGTTGCTGCAGACGTGTCGAGTTGACGCCGCACCATCAGAATTGGGACGGCTATCTTATGACGAATGAGAAAATTATACCTTGGAACAACAAAATGGAGCCAGAAATGCAAGGTCCACAGCCAGCAGCTGTGTTTTTCTTTATTTTATTTGAGTGTGTTGTGGCGTTTCTTTTTGCTTTAACTCACCGGGCACTCAAACTGGATTCATTGCGTGCATTAGACGCGGCACATACAGCACATGCAGCCCATCCAAGTACTTGAGCGGAATAGCTCGCTGTCTAGCAATGCTCTTAGTCTGGTTTTTTTATGCTCGTGGAAATTGCACATCTACGGATGAGCTTCTTTTTCCCCTTCTTTCCTTTCTGCCAAGTGTTGACGGCGGAGGCGGTTGAAGAAAGAAACTGTCAACAAAGCACAAGTTCAAAAGAAGAAGAAGAAGAAGAAGAAGAAGAAGAAGAAGAAGAAGAAGAAGAAGAAGAAAAAGAAGAAGAAGAAGAAAAAGAAGAAGAAGAGTCCAATTGAATGTTAAAAACACTTTAGTTTGTCCTATTTTTTTTGTCCGGTGGACGCTATCAATTAGGAGCAGCATCAGCTGTGCAGTCCGCCAAAAACACCTTCTAAAAGCCCTTGAGCTCGCGGGTCTGGCGACAGCATGTGTGTGGGTGAAAATGAGTCACGGGGAGTAAATGCATGTATGTATTTGAAAGCGTGCAAGTGTGTGTGTGTGTGTGTGTGTGTGTGTGTGTGTGTGTGTGTGTGTGTGTGTGTGTGTGTGTGTGTGTGTGTGTGTGTGTGTGTGTGGGTGGGGGGTTAGTTGAGTACAGCAGATTGAAGCACTAACCAGAGCACTCAGATTTATTAAAAAGGGCCGGACCCCAGCGCCTGTCCAACCCCTCCTTCCTCTCTCCGTCCTCTATTGTTGTCACTTTACTTCTGTCTCTGTGCATACACACAGCCCCTCCCCTCCAACCCCTCTTGCATGATATTAAGTTTTTCACTAAAAACCCTCTGCAGTCACCGCTGGTTCCTCCATGGGACTGAGGAAAGGAGGGGGGCGGGGGGAGGAAGGACGTGGTGTTTCTGAGGCCCCTCCTCCCCATCCATCGTCCGCTCTCCTCCATACACCCCCTTTCTCTCTCCTCCACGTTCATTACCATAATCCCTGTCCGCTAAATTAAATTGGGAGGGTTTAAATCCCCCCACCACCACAAACCAGCGCTGACCACCAGCCAAGGGGACGGATGGGTGGAGACAGGAGACAAAAGAGGTGGAAACCAATCTAACAAACCACACTTTTGTCATCCCACTTTATTAGCTAAATGTATCAGCGGCGAGGGAAGGAGCGCATTGTTGGCTGCGGGGATTCATATTGACCTGGGAACACGCACATACAAATGCAAAAGAAAAAGAAAAGGGGGGGAACACACACAAAGGACACGCGCCGGCTCTCCGTGTGCGGTTTATTCGATACAAACTTCGTTGCCGTGCATAAAACGTCCCTGCGGCGCCGCGAGATTACATTACAGCGGCGCACGTAAACATGCAAACACTCGGAGGGGAGAGTGTACTCACAAGCAGGCACACAGACGCAGACACACACACACACACACACACACACACACACACACACACACACACACACACACGCTGATCCGCGGCCTTGTCATTTTAATCTTTATTTAAAAATAATAAAATAAAGTCCGACAGCTTTGAGACTGCGGACGCGCGTCAAGATGAGCTTACTCACACTTCCACAGACAGGAGGTTTGTGTGTGTGTGTGTGTGTGTGTGTGTGTTGGGAAGGGGGTCACACGCCGGCTTCATTATGTCAGAGAGCTGTGAAGGAGGACAGAAGCTCTTCCTAAGCCACGCTTTCTCTATTCATGCAAGCAGGGGGAACAAGATCACTGCTCTTCAGGTTGGCACAAAAGACCAGCACTTCTGTATCGCAGGCAGCAGCAGGCAGTGATGGACATTAGCTAACAGATAAGCACACACAAACACACGCTCACACACACACACAGACACACACACACACACCTGCCACAGTACGACCTTCTATACACCCGCAGGACATGATAGTGTTCTTTAAATGTTTTAAATATACATGTGCATGCATTTTGTTCCCTAAAAAGCTATATGTTCCTGATAAGAACTACTGTGCTTCTTAAATTTGGCTACTTGAAACGTGACACATCACTCAAAAGAATATCTAATATCTGATATATATTTTCATGGACGCTGGACATACAGATGATCTACTGGCTGTGATCCTGGATCTGGGATTAAGAGAATAAGGCGATTCTAATTGTCTTGAGCCATAACAGTGAAACTTGGTGAATTCTTGGTTCTTCTTATGCTGCGTTCAGGACAACTACAGTACAATGGACCACCACGCAGGGTCAGATATATATATATATATATATATATATATATATATATATATATATATGTATATATATATATATAAGATGTTTAAAGGAGATGTTTTTAAAACAACTTAAATAGATCATAGAGATGAATTATGAGCTGAATAACTTCCTAACACTAAACACTAGCTCATGAGGAGTTTTTAATGATGTAGTCATCATTAAAAACTCCTCATGAAAAGTTTTTTTAACAATAAAAATACCATCTTTTATTTCCCAATCAAATTCATTGTTTGTTTTTATTGTAATGTTGACTATCACAAAGAAAAAGGATACAATTTAGAATGTTTGAACAGTGTACACTGACTTTAGAGCGGTCAAATGATTTTTGGGGGTTTTGGTCAAAGAAGAACAGTCTTGTATATCAGCTACTCCAACAAAAAGTATCCCTATCATCCGATACGGCTTATTGACGATCAACAATCAGTAATGGTGGCAATAAAAAACCTGATCGGGAAATCTCTAAATTCGCTCTCTTTTTTTCTGCTTACCCGGTCGGTGACACGACCTAACACCGCGAGTGTTGCACCCATCCACACACCTCTGACTTTGTCTCCAGCGTGACACCTAATCATTCTGCTTAATTAGGATCCGAGCAGCATCGCTGACCTCAAGACCATCCGCCAATCAGCTGCACAGCCTTCAGGTCCGGCTCCCTCGCCCTCGCCCTCTTTTCTTTCCAACCGGTGGCTTGTCGGGGCCAAGGTGGGGAATCATAGGGATGGAGAGGAGGGCGAAGAGAAGGAATGCCAGCTATGAGACGAATGAATAGGCACGGGCTTCTTTATGCCGTTTATGTGCGCAGAGGAGAAGGCCTATCGACGGGCAGCGTGCCGGACAAAAGGGGGAGAGCACACTGAGTGCATTCGATTACGGCCGCGCATCGCTGTTAAACCAAAAAGCTCCCCTGCTGTGCCCAGGATTCATCATTTAGTAGGGGTGTAAAATGGACACTGGCCTATACACACACACACACACACACACACAGTACTAAGATGAGCCATCAGGGAAACGCGTATGTTCACACACGCGCACACACACCAGGAATAAGTACTCAGTAAGTACACTGGTACTCATGTTTACACACATGGAAATACCAGAAACGTACTCACAAATAGCCACAAACACACACCAACACACACATTACGATTGCCGATTACAAACCCAAAGAGAGCGAGGCACACAGGGAAGTCAAATATAGCCTGAGTACAGCCAATTTAGCCCCTAATGGTCTTTGTGACCATCAAGAGCACAAGACAAAGATGACTGTCCACTGGAAGGTGCACGAGTGTGTGTGTGTGTGTTTGTGGAGGGGGACAGTGTTTACCTAGATTCATTTTCCTCCTATATGTGTGTGTCTAATGGCCTATGAATGTTTCCACGGTAACAATGACAGTTTGAGCTGGTTGGCTGGATCGACACACGGACAGCAGTGGAGGGGAAGCAGAGTTCAGGCGGCCATATTTGGCTATGGGGGCGGTTATTCTTTATTTCATAGCCGCACAGCAGGGAGTGTCCGTGGTGTGAAATGACTTTGATCATCTTTGTGTAACAAAGACAAAAGGTTTAGCATGTGTGTGTGTGTGTGTGTGTGTGTGTGTGTGTGTGTGTGTGTGTGTGTGTGTGTGTGTGTGTGTGTGAGAGGGTAATGTACAGAGAGTTTATGTGTAAAGAGGGGGATAAAATACATAGTAACCTCTAATTAAGCTGCTTACATTTGCCTCCATTACGTGATGTGGGCTTTTACTTTTGCGGGGCACATCACGTTCAATGCCTCCGGTTTGTTTGGAATAGACAGAACATAACGATCTCGCCGAATTCACTTCTTAACCCAAAGAAGTCACTAAACGTGCAGTAAGCTCAAACTTCTAATGCACGATTTATTTTTAAAAGGATGACGAGGAGGTTTCTATGTGAAGTGAACTCTGGGAAAAGCAGTCTAGAAACACCGGAGTGAATATTGTCAAGAAAAGAATAAATAAAGCATGACGACACTGAAAACTTTCCCACTTTAAAGTACTTACTGTATGCAAATGTATGAAGGTGAAGCAGGTGTGCATGTGTTTGTGTGTGTGTGTGTGTGTGTGTGTGTGTGTGTGTGTGTGTGTGTGTGTGTGCAGAGCCCTGGATGGGGGCGAGGCGGCTTAACACAATAAAGCATGTTGTATTGACATCTGTGTTGTGTCTATTGATTCCCCATTATGGAGCTAACAAACCCGCCTGGACGCTTTGTCATTCGCAATCACGTTAGCACCGGGAGTCACCGACAACGCGGCCCCTTTTAAAATCTGATCCATACACGCACACACACACACACGCACACACACACACACACACACACACACACACACACACACACACACACACACACACACACACACAGACGCAGGTGTCCTCACTTTTCTCACATTCCTACACATTTGCGCCGAGTGTTCCTGTCACCGAGCGCACTAGGTCCATCCACCCACACCCACACACACACACACACACACACACACGTTAGAACCCCAAATTCAAATACAAACATATCAACAGCCCACACATCCACACATCAACCAACACACACACACACAGACGCAGACACACAGCAATGGAGTGTGGAGAGTGGTCAATGCTGGCTAATCAATAGCGGTGGAAGGTTAAAACCACTCACACAATGGGCTGCCATGAGCTTGCGGTTTTCCAGATGAACCGCATATGCCGGACAGATCCATAACAGACCTCACTGTGCAATTATCGTCCACCTGTGCCTGCAACACACACACACACACACGCACACACACGCACTAACTATAAATGCATAGATTTTCGTTCTTTTACACATCTGCACACTGGTGCAGACGCACAACTGCACACGGGCACGGTGCAAATTCCTGCTTATGCGCACCTCTTGCACACATGCTTTCCAACACGCGATCATACACACATGCCGATAATGCATGTATGCAATCCACACGTTGCACAGGCACATGAAGAAATGCTGCTCCGCCCTCAGCAGACTCTTTGCACGAAGCACAAATAAATACAGATCCACACGCCCTGCATGCAGGCTCTTACGCAAACACATGGATGGACACACACACACACACACACACACACACACACACACACACACACACACACACACACACACACACACACACCCAATTAATCCAAGCACCGGGGCCTTTTCTCAGGCCCAGTTTGGTGTGGCCCAGACAACACAACCCCCTCCTGGTCACCGCGAGGTGAAGATACTGGGTGGGAGAAGAGGTTGTTATCGAGCAGCACGGAGCACTGTGTGTGTGTGTGTGTGTGTGTGTGTGTGTGTGTGTGTGTGTGTGTGTGTGTGTGCGTGTGTGTGGGCAGGAGGCTAGGCTTTAAACTCTGCAATAAAAGTTCCTCTGCTGGCTTTTTAAACAATAGAACCGGATAGAGTAGAGCTGCAGCTTATTGTTCCCGTATCTCTCCACGACGCGGTCGCCGCGCTCATTTGGTTGAAACAGTCACCAGATTGTTCTTTTTTTTTGTTTGTCCGGCTTGTTTTCCGTGTGGTATTTTTCATACCACCTGCATAAATACGTCTGTTACGAGGCTCTCTGTGTTCTTTCGTGACTTTTCCTCACTGTGTAAAGAGGTAAACTAACCAGAAGAGCAGACAGCAGGACAGAGCTCGGACCAAAGAGAGCGAAAACCAACACAGTGCTGAAGAACTACAGCTCGGGTAAGAGGCCTCTCGGAGTAGCCGGCATAAATAAACCATCCCCCAGACCAGACACGTGCCCTCTCTCTGTGAATTTGACAGCTCTCCGTTTTTATGTGGGCCACGGTGGCCCTGGAGGATTTTACAGCAGTGTACATAAAATAAAAAAAGAGCATTTAGATTTCCTTTGTTACGGCGCAGAGCAAGGGGGGTGGAGGGGGGCGAGCAGCGACAGCCACAGGTCCCCTGTCCTCTGAAGGAAACGCTACACAGTAGAGCTGGACCGGCCGGTCACACCAGAACAGAGAAGGATCCGTTGCTTTGAGCGTCGGCCTCCGCTCTCCAGCGGGTTCATCTGGTGTCTCTTTTTGTTGTTGTTCACTCCCGTTTGGTAGAGAAACAACTCACACCTCTCCGTTAGATATTCCTGAATTTTTAAACATGACTTAAAACAGAAAGGCCTTGAAAAACGACAAATGTGTTCATTTACTGCCGGTCTTAAAAAATATCAACGCGTGGACTTGGGATTCTGGCAAAAAATAATGAATAAGCTCTTTTTTCCCTGCATGGAGTTAAAGGGTCCACTTTCATAACGGTGTCAATATTTAAAACAATTACAATGCCTATTTATGTTATCGTTCAGCGTCCCGAAACTTTGACATGTATTCAGACACACAGGTGCTGATGTTTCCATTCGGAGAGGGAGCTTCCAAAACACAATTATAACTGATGGGTTTCCATTTGATGATCGTAGCGAACAAAGCAACCTGACCCATCGCCTCAATGGTCCTGTGACAGTAAACAATCGTATATATATATATATATATATATATATATTACTAAATTAAATGAAAAGATAAAACGTGGGGAAAACATCTTCTCCCTCCGATAACAAATGCGATCCGGTGACTGTTTCTCTGCGGGGACGTGTCCGAAGGAGCTGAGCTGAGGCCAGCAGTCTGGACGGAGTGGTGTTAAAGAGCCGAGCCGACAAAAAAACCCATAAGCCCTCGCTTTAGATCCACTGTAGAACCACTGTCTGCTAGCGTCTGCTGTTTAGGACCTCTCTCCTCCTCCTCCTCCTCCTCCTCCTCCTCCTCGTCCTCCTCCTCCTCCTCCTCCACCACGGGAACCTCACACACACACACACACACACACACACACACACACACACGCGTACAGGTGCAGGCAATCGCACAGATGCACACCTTGGTCAAAGGCGCAGATCAGAGAGAGAGACAGAGCATTGTGGGTAACAGACTTAGCTAAAGTGGCTTATGGGGCCCCGGCCAAATCACACCAGGCAAATCCAATTCAACAACCTCCCCCGTCCATGGGGAACGACGGAGAGAGACAGAGAGGGAGAGAGAGTTTGCATTTGACTGAAAAGGCTTTCGTGTCAAGTGAATACTCCACAGAAGTGAGAGAGAGAGAGAGAAAGAGAGAGGAGAGAGAGAGAGAAACAGGGGGATTCTGACTTCCTTTCTCTCCAGAGATCAAGGATGAAAGTCTGAGGAAAAGTAGAAGGCAGACAAAACAGACGGGGAGATGAGGGGATGCGTGTTGGCCTTTGATCTCCTACCGAGTTGTATTTATCTTGTACGTATTATGGCCGCTTTACCACACAAACAATGTCCAAATATTATATATATATATATATATATATATATATATATATATATATATATATTTATTTATTTTAAGCATTGCTCCCTGCAGGAAAGATGCACGAGGGAAGACGACTCGCTGAGCTCATGTTGTGCATTCATTCTGCAGCGTTCCTTCAAAGGAGCGGCCCTCCCATGAAGGGTTCGGATTCTGGATTCAAGCGTCTCTCATGTGTTTATTAATTCTTCCACTCGCTTTCATTAACTCACTGGTTCCAACCCCAGTTAGTTCGCTAACCGACACTCATCATTAATGAATAATGTATGCACTCGCTCATTCCGTCGTTCGGTTACTCCACCTCTACTTCTCCTTCTCTCGTCGTGTCTTTCGCTTTCATTTCTTTAAGAACCGGCATAGAGATTGACCCCCGCCCCACCTCCCCACCCACCATGTCAGAGCCTGCAGGAGCAGCTCTCATTAAAGCCTGGACCGCTTCTTCTCCTCTTGAAACCTACTTACGGTGATAGCCTGAGTTAGCCCGGCACGGCTCGGCACACATACCTAACCACCACCCCCCATTCTATCTTTTTGAAATTTGTGCCTGGATGGATGCTAACGGAGCGCCCCCCCCCTGCTCTAAACATGCAGACCCCACTCCAGCCCACGCATACGGTTTGTGTTCCACAGGTGCACAGAATAAAAAGTAAAGCAGGCGACTAGAGAGCCGGCTGACCCCTAACCCGCCGACATCGATGAAAAGAAAAAGGAATATGCTGACGGAAGAATACATTTTCTTTTTGTGTCCATCCGGTGCTTTTCTTTGTACAAACCCGTTACCGTGGGTTCTATTATAGCCATAATAATAATAATAATAATGATAATAATAATAATAATAATAATAATATCACTGATACAGCCCTTTAGGAATATTACAGGAACATTATAGTGCGATGGAGAAAAAGAGTGAAACAGAACGAGCGCTGCTGCCCTTTATTGACCGCGCTGCAAGTCGCTAAAGCAATATCAGCGTGATCAGCGGGTATTAACGCGCAGCAGAGGCCCGATAAGGTCGTTATAGTATCCAACTATTGATTGACAAACTCGCTGCGAGTCCCGTCAGTGATGGGCCAATTATAGAAATATTAGTATCACCAGTATCATTCAAGTGAGGGTCTGTTTTGTTAGTGACAATTATGTTCACTTTATTTTTCCCAGAGATTTTAATTTGAATCAAATTTAGAGGATGTGTTTTTTTTCCGTCTCCAGGAAAGAGAAACTTTCTCCCTCAGCCAACTTTGGCTGCTTGCTCCATGTCGGAGATCAATACCTGGTAATCGATAGGTGGCCGTGAATATTCCATCCCAACCTGGCCGAGGAGGACTAAAGGAGAGGAAACGAGGAGAGGAGCCAGATGGGATGGAGGTTGAGATGGATGCATTGCCGGGAATGAAAGAGGAAAAAGACGAGGCCTCTCCGTGTGACGGATGCTAATGAGCCCAATATTCATGCACCCAATTTTGCTGCGTTTTACTTTTTGGATTCCAGTAAGTATCTTAATTGAACTCTCTGCCTTGTTAATGATAAATGCACTTCAGTTGTCTTAGCAGAGATGCAAAGGAAAGATGGCAACAGGAGAAGAAGACAGAAAAAAGTGCTTTTCGGGCTGAAATATTTAGTCTCCTGATTCTTAGGATGCACCTTTCACCTGTTCGGTCATTTGGAGCAAAGCAGAATAAGACAAATCACAAGAAGAGCGTTGATTTGAATTTCATACGAATCAAACAAATAATTTAGCAGATTTTTTTCTTTCTTCAAAAACGTTTAAATCTGTGAAAAAAACTTACATTTAAT